>NW_022196900.1:107319387-107338532 GCF_008632895.1 Mastomys coucha
GAGGGAGAGAAGGAGGAGGAGGAGGGAGAGGAGGAGGAGGAAGAGGGAGAGGAGGAGGAGGGAGAGGAGGAAAAGAGGAGGAAGGGGGAGGAGAAGAGGAGGAGGAGGGAGAGAAGGAGGAGGAGGAGGGAAAGGGGGAAGAAGAAGAGGAGGTGGAGGAGGAGGGAGAAGAGGAGGAGGGAGAGGATGAGGAGGAAGAAAAGGAGGGAAAGGAGGAAGAGGAGGAGGAGGGAGAGGAGGGAAAGGGGAAAGAAGAGGAGGAGGTGGAGGAGGAGGGAGAAGAGGAGAAAGAGGGTGAGGAGGAAGAGGGAGAAGAGGAGGAAGAGGGTGAGGAGGAAGAGGGAGAAGAGGAGGAGGAAGAAGAGAAGGAGGGAGATAGCCCCGCCAGAGGCAGGGATAGCGATTATGTTTGTGAAGTCGCTGGGGCCTGGCTGTAGGCTACAAGCTGACGCTCCTCTACAAGGGCTAGCTAGTGTCTCGGAGTATCTGTCCATCTCTGAAGAGCTAGCACTTCTGTTTGACTGTCATAGTTCTGATCACGCCGAGCACTTGGCAGGCCCCTCACCAGGCCAAGACCTTTATATGAGCCAAACTCCTTACAGCTGTCTTACTGGACCCTTATTTCTTTTTGGTGCTAGTGGGACAGAACCCAGGTCTGGCATGTGCTGAGGTATGCCCTGGCCCCAGACACTGTTGCCACCCTCATTTATAGGACAAGTGTTAGACTGGCTGGCACAGCCAAGACCAGAGGGTAGAACTGGGGTTCAAACTCAGCCAGCTAGTCTACTCCAGGGCCAAGCACGAGCAACTCTGCTCTCTTGCCTGGCATGTGGTGGCTTTTAAGCAGTGGCTGAGGCGGCCCAGGAGCAGCCTTCCCAGGAAGAGGAGGAGGCAGAGAAGAGGTCGCGCTCAGACCTCTGAGAGCTACTCCACGCCCGGTGCTTGTTGCCTGTGGGGTATGCATATGTGGGTTTGTCTGCCTTCAGGAAGGAATTGGGGCACACTCACCTACGATCACCCAGCGACTCTTGACGGCTGCCCATAAGACCCAGCGGTGCAACAGCTCTTGCAGCTGGGCCAGGAGCTGGCCCCTGCTGTTCCCATCAGGGGTGGGCTGCAGACCCTCGCAGTGCACAGAGACCAGTGACACATCTCCCAGCTCTAGAGACACTGCCAGGCAAAGTGGCAGCCAGTCAAAGTCTGAGCCACAGCCTGCCCTCGCCCACACCTACACTGGCAAAGCCCAATGCTAGGTGAGGGTCTCCACTGGCCTTCTGGCCTGGTTCCCCTGAGGCCAGCCTACCCCTGAACGTCCCCCTGGAGGCCAGCCCGCTCTCACCTGGCTCATCCTCAACATTCAGCAAAGGGATGTCATCATCCAGGTAGGGTAGGGGGCCCTGAGCAGGGCCGCCCCCGGTCCGCTCCGGAGCTGTAAACAGGTCCCCAGGAAAATGCAAGGAGCTCTTGCGGCCGCACTTCTGGTGGCAGCTATTGAGGGCAGTGGACAGGCATGAGGCTAGGAGTCAGGGCACCCAGAGAGGATGGGGCAAGGAAATGAGAGGGGCCCAGGCAGCAAACGGCTGCTGACTCGCAGGAGAGGCACCACTGACTCTGAGAGTCAGGGCGGAGTTTCTTCTGGAGCCACCTACCCTCAGCTGCTACTCTCACTCTGGGGACACAAGGGGTCACAGGGGGTGAGAAAGCTGCCCCATGATTCCCTAGGTTAGGGTCCTGCATAAAATGCACACTAAGGAAATGGTGATTTTTAAAGACGTGCATACGTATACCCACCTTCTTCTGTTCACACGCAGCTACACCGCTGCTGCTGAGCAGAGCTTCCCTGCCCCTGTCTAGCCTAGAACTAGGCACACAAGAACCCTAGAGGGTTTAGGGAGAGAGGGCGGGGTGCTGTGGCTACTTAGGATGTGAAGGATGCTCACCTGCTCTGGCAGGAGCTCTCCAGGGGTGCCATGTAGAGGCTCCAGAGGCCCAAGGCCGCTGGCATGGTGAACAACACAGCCAGCCAGCAGCAGGTCACAATGAGGGACATGAACAAGCCGAAGTCATGCACAGCTGGAATCTGTAGCCAGGAGGCAGTGAGGAGAGAGGCATCGTGAGGCTTGGGTGTCTCTATGTCTGGAGACAACCAGAAAGCTGGGTCTCTCCAGACTGAAATAAGAACAGTTTACAGGACAGCAGCACTGGGCCTCAAGGATGCCAGAAGCTGTGCTGGGCACAGGAAGCACTTGCTCCACCTGAGGGCAGAGGCTCTGGTCTACCTGTAGTCATCTGGTCTACCTGCAGTCATGTGGTCTACCTGCAGTCATGTGGTCTACCTGCAGTCATGTGGTCTACCTGCAGTCATGTGGTCTACCTGCAGTCATGTGGTCTACCTGCAGTCATCTGTTCTATCTGCAGTCATGTAGTCTACCCGCAGTCATGTGGTCTACCTGCAGTCATGTGGTCTACCTGCAGTCATGTGGTCTACCTGCGGTCATGTGGTCTACCTGCAGTCATGTGGTCTACCTGCAGTCATCTGGTCTACCTGCAGTCATCTGGTCTACCTGCAGTCATCTGGTCTACCTGCAGTCATCTGGTCTACCTGCAGGCATCTGGTCTACCTGCAGGTATCTGGGAATGGCCAGAGTAAGCAACTGGTAGTGGCCATTACCCAAGACACATCACACAAAACCAGGCTGCAGGTTGATGAAGAGGAAGTCCCCAACAGGGGAAGAAGGGAGCCCCAGAAGTCTCACAGGGACCTGCCCAAGGTTGTGGTGATTGGAGGAAACCCTAACCAATCAGCAGGAAGACCTGAAGTTTGTGAAATCATTTCACCATCTGCTCATCTCAGTCCCAGAATAAATAACCCACTGAGAAACTGAGGTCCAGAGCGGTTTATATGAGTTATGCAGCCAGGACACAAAGTCTCTCAAAGATGTGGTCCTAGATACACAAAGCCCCACTCAGGAATACGGAAGTGGGGGTTGGGGGGAGGAGGAGGGATGGGGAGAGGAAGACTCGACTGTACAAGAGATCAAAATGGGGCCTTTCGTGGTATGAAGAGCTAAGGCCAGGAGTGAGGAGTGCGGAGGCTGTCGGGTTCACCATTTGCCAGCTGTGTGACCATAGAGTCCCTTTACCTTTCTGGGCCCCAGTTTCTGGGCTAGGAAGACAGAGATGGTGACACTTTTATCTTGGGCTGTAAAGATCATATAGTAAAGAGGTTCGGAAATGGTGATGCCCCAGGGCCGAGTCAGAGCGCATATTCACTAACTGGACTGTTGTAACTACCCCACATGTTGGTTGGTCACAGAAACAGAGGGCAGAGTCACAGAAAGGACCTTGAGATGAAGATGCTGGGCGGATGGGAAGTCAGGCTTCACACCTGGGAGAAGACGTTGGCCGCATACGCGGCAGCGGTGGTCAGCGAGGTGAAGAAGGTGGCCTTGCCGGCCGTCTGGATGGTGTGGATCATCCGCAGTTGGGGGTCTTCCAGGTGGGTGGCCTGGCGGTACGTGTTGATGAATACAAAGACATCGTCCACACCTGCAGGAAGAACAGGCCAGGGGGCTGCTCAGCTCAGGTCCCACTTCCGTGTGTCTCAGTTCAGGTGCCAGATGGCTCACCTCTGGCATAATGAGGCCATCTGATAGGCTCCATCCTGACGTCAGGCTCCACCCACCAGACTTCTTGGCTGCACCCAGGGTCTCAGCACCATGCACTAGTCTTTAAGCCCCACCCACCAGACTCCTGGTTGCACACAGTATCTCCAAGCCCCACCCACTGTGGCCAAGCATCACCCAGCATGCACCTTGGCTCCACTTACTGTCTCCAAGACCCACCCATAAAGTCTCAAGTCCCAAGCACCAGCCTCTGTGGCCACGCTGACTGTGTTCAAGCCTCATCCATCAAGGTACCTGACCCCACCCACCACTCTTCCAAAGCTTAGTTTCTTATCTCCCCACCACTCTCATCACCACCCAAAATGCCTTCTAGAGGGGGGAAGGGACAGAGTTCTCAAGTGGGAGTCCCCTGCCATGGCTGGGAGACAACTCACCGATGCCCACAATCACAAAGGCGGCCACTCCATTGAGGATGCCCAAGTACTGGATGCCAAAGACCACATGGTAGAGAAAGAGTGCCACCAGGCAGCTGAGACCGATGCTGGCAATCCCAAAGAAGGACAGGAACACTGGGCAGAGCAAGGAGAAGGGACCATGGGGAGGCCCCTTGCAGAACACAGAACACCTCCCCACCCCCCCGTTCAGTGACCCTGACCTCAGACCCTCATCCTGAGCTCCCCGCACCACCCTGTCTGCTCCTGGCATGGGCAGGGACAATTTGCAGAATTTGAAGCCTTTTGTTCCCAGAGAAGGGGCTGGACAGGCTGGACAGGAGGCCTGTGTGGCAGGCGAAATCATACTTGGAAGTTCTTCCAAGTCCTACTAATCTCTCACACACAGAGAGAATCGTGAGTGTTTTATATTGTGCGTCGCCTGAGGGGACCAGAGGTCCCATGGTGCAGGGCCTATGGTTCACCACTGGATCCTGGTGAGTCAGAACATCGGGCGTTTATCTAGCACCCCAATAGCATTTGCTGCATGGATGATCGCACATCTTGTGCAGTTTTCTATCTCTGCTCACTTGGGCAAGAGCACGTGCCTCCTGCATACACGCAGCAGTTGGGGTAGCTCGTGTATGTGAGCAGGTGATGGCTGCGGGGAGGTGAGCTGCGGGCAGAAGGGCAGCTGCTGTGGTATATAAAGTAGGTTTTTGAATGATCCACAACAGTCTAAAAATATCCCAGTCGCCGGAACACAAAGTTACCACGGTGCCTGAGCACCATTTGGCCCAGCTCTAAGGAACTGGATTTAAGGCTATCCCGGCATCCTTGAACAAGCTGTGTGGGAGGGAAGGTGCGTGGGGAGGGAAGGCGCTGGCTCACGTGAGCCTTCGGAGACGCGGTACCTGAGCAGGAGGTTAAGATGTAGACAAGGGCAGCGATGCAGCTGCTGCTAATGAAGGCAAGGAGCATGTCGTTATTGAAGGTCCGGCGTACCTCATAGTCGAAGAGGTCTGTCCCCCCATAGAGGACCTGGACTTTGCTGGGGGTGGGAGGCCATGGAGAAAGGAGAAAGACAGGAAGGGGATTAAAGATGGCTGCGGACACTTGACTCCCTTCATCAGTGACTCTTTACCTTGGCTGCTCGTCAAAATCACTTTAGTTTCCAAAAGTCCTGATATCTAGGCCCGATGCCAAGCAAATTAAATCATAATTTCTTGGGTGGAGCTGAATCAAGTATTTTTTTTTCCTCCAGATCTCCCAGGTGATTCACTGTGTAGCTGAGGTTGAGAACTACCACTCTACACACACAATAATCACCGACAATCAGCCCCTCCACCATCTTCCGGTTCTCAACTGTCCACGGCGGCCTACAGTCAATCAAACCGGCTCCAGGTAACCCTGTTTCTCTGTGCTACTCAGCGTGAGCTCAAGACAAGTTATTTTCCTCAAGAACCCAGCCAGGATAATCACGCTGTTTTTCTTCTGTGTGTACGTATATGTGGTATGTACATACCTGCTCATGTGTGTGTGTGTGTGTGTGTGTGCACGTGTGTGCACACATGCACTTGCACTTGTGCGGGTGTGGAGGCACAAAGTCAATATAAAGAGTCTCTGTTGAGTGTGCTACAATTCACCGAGGCAGAGTTTGCAACTGAGCGCAGGGTTCTCAGACACAACTAGTGTGGCTAACCAGCTCGCTCTGGGGCCCCATCTCCACTTCATAAGCTTTACAATAATAGGTGTGCTGCCACACTGATCAGTGTTTATGTGGGTTCTGTGGGTATAAACACCGGATCCTGGACCTCACACTCAGGCAATAAATACTCTAGCCACTGGGAAATCTTCCTAACCTCATACCCTCGCACTGTAGTGTGTGTGTGTGTGTGTGTGTGTGTGTGTGTGTGTGTATGTGTGTGTATGCATCCCTGGCTGGCTGGAATGTTCTATGTACCCCAGACTAGACTTTTGTGCTGTGCTGTGCTGTGCTGTGAGTGTGTGTATGTGCATGCATGCTATGTACACACGCCAGGCTAGACTTGAACTCACAGAAGTCTGTCTGTCTCTGCCTTGGATCTGCCTGGGATTTAAGGTCACTACTCCACCCAGTCATTCCAAACTCTTTATTTTATTGTCATGTGAGCCATTTATGTGTGCATGCTCAAGGAAGGTGGCAGATCTGGATCTGGAATTACACATGTTTGTGAGCCGTGGAATTACACGTGTTTGTGAGCCGTGGAATTACACACATTTGTGAGCCGTGGAATTGCACACGTTTGTGAGCCGCCTGGTGTGGATGCTCCAGGAAGGTGGCAGAGCTGGGTCTGGAATTACACATGTTTGTGAGCCTCCTGGTGTGGATGCTCCAGGAAGGCGGCAGAGCTGGATCTGGAATTACACATGTTTGTGAGCCGTGGAATTGCACACATTTGTGAGCCGCCTGGTGTGGATGCTCCAGGAAGGCGGCAGAGCTGGGTCTGGAGTTACACATGTTTGTGAGCCGTGGAATTACACGTGTTTGTGAGCCGTGGAGTTACACACGTTTGTGAGCCGTGGAATTGCACACGTTTGTGAGCCGCCTGGTGTGGGTGCTGAGACTGGAACTCCAGAAGGATACTGCATGCTCTTAACCACGAAGCCACATCTCTGGCACCCAAACGGCTTTAAAATATAAGCAAGAGTGACATTTCTGGCAATGGTGGGAAAACAGCTTCATAGCAGAACTGCCTTATTGCTGCAACCACGAGATATGTGAGAATGTGGCTGGAGAGATGGCCGGGTAGTTAAGAGCCTCATGCTCCTACAGAGGACCTGGTTCGACTCCCGGCACCCATATGGTGGCTCACAGCCATACACAGTCCCGGTTACAGGGGACCCAACAAGCACTCGTGTGGGCACCATACACACATATAGGTACAACATTCATGCACATAAAATAAAAATAAATCTAAAAAATAAAAACCCTTTAAGATATGAGAGGAAATACATGACACAGGACTCTGGACCCCAGAGCACAGAGGACGGCCATCCTCCGAGATAGGAAATAAAGCAGACATTGTGGGTTCCTGGGCTGATGCCTTGATGGCGTGGCCGGACCCAGGACAGCCTCGCAGATCGGTTAGCAGATCCTCTAGCAGCTGGAAAATTCCTCAAACTTAATGAAACCTGTGACCTGTTGACCCAAAGGCCAAACAACTGAGGGGCTGCAGTGCACACCTCAGACGAACCGTTCAGACACTCTCACCAGGAGGAAAACCCGACAGAGGGGAGAAGGCGCGTCACAGACCACAGAACAAAGAGAAGAACGAGGACAGAGTCCTCAGTGTCAGACGCTGGCAGAGCCATATTCTCAGACACTCAGGGGAAGCTCAACCCAGAATGCTATACCCAGACAAACACATTTCAAAAGCAAAGGCAAAAAAAAAAAAAAAAAAAAAAAAAAAAAAAAAAAAAATCAAAAACTCTGTCAGATGTACAAGCCCAAAATTACCTCTGGTACACAGACACTACTGAAGATGCTGAGGGGGCCCCCCTGGCAGAAGGAAGATGACAGTGTGCAGGAAACACTAAGGATAAGATGCACTGTACGTGGAGATGTCACGAGTAAGACATGCAACATTACTTATTGCTACAAAAGAAGACTGGCTACTTAAAAACAATACAGTTGCATGGCTGTCCATAACAAACAGATTGTGGACCACGGCAGTGTAGAGGCCACTGGAAGCACCAAAGGGCATGATAAGGTGATATGGTACCATCTTAAAGGTGGACTGTAATATTTAAGGAGGTATACTACAAACCCTAAAGTAGCCACTAAGAGTTTTGGCTACCAAGAAAAATAAGATTAAAATAAAAGCTTAAGAAATAATTTATTTTTTTTTTTAAAATTCCCATTCCATCTATTCAGCACTAGGTTCTAAAGGTCCTAGCCAGTGCGATCAGGCAAGAAAAGGAGAAATAAAGTGTGTCAGTATTGGAAAAGAAGGTGCAGATCTGTCTTTATCGATATAACAAATGTTTATCTGGGTGGAAAATCCAATGGAATCTTAAAAAACAAAGCAGCAACAACAATAAACCCTAAGTTTAACAAGGTCATAAAACACAAAGGAAATTATAAATTTAAACTAACAGCTGGAGAATAAATTTTAAATGTATACTATTATAGGAGCATGAAAATAGAAAATGCTTACAGATAAAATGAAATCATGTTCATTGGGCCAAAGATGCAATATTTTAAGATATATTTCACATTCAAGATCCCAAGAGACTGACTTTCCTATCTCGTGGTACTTGGGATTGAACCTAGGGCTTCATGCATACAAATCCCGTGCTCTATCACTGAGCAACAGCCTCAGTTATTTTTAATTTTTAAAAACAATTTGAGATAGGGTCTTGATAAATTATCCAGGCAGTCCTTGAACACACTCTTTAACACAGGCTGGACCACTATTTTTCTGCCTCAGCCTCTCAGACATCTTGGGATTACAGATTTGTGCCATCACAGGCCTAACTGGCCATTTACCTATTTCAGAAATAAAGGAGCTGATTCTAAAATTCACCAGGAAATGCAAAAGATCTAGAACAACTAAACTTAAAAAAAAAAATGATCTCAAGACAGACAGGGCAGGGCATCTCAGTGGTAGAGTGCTTGCCTGAGATGTGCAACACCCTGGGCTCAATCCGCATCTCAGTGGTAGAGTGCTTGCCTGAGATGTGCAACACCCTGGGCTCAATCCCTAGCACTGAAGGAAAGAAGCAAACGGAACCTTGGTATGAAGTTATGCTCAGGACTGTGTAGTTCCAAAGTGCACATTCATGGAACAGAACAGAACTTTCAAAGATGGCCACATTTGTGGACAGAAAGTTTTGCCCAAGGTGCAAAGGCACAGAGAAAGAAGAGCCCTTTCAACAAGTGACACTGGGGTTATTGTAAAAATAATACACCTCAGGCCATATCTTGCTACATACTCAAAAGCGAACTCAAAATGAATGTCGTAGTATGAAACAGAAAAACCCACCTGAAAGTGGGCCCAAGCGGACAGCTGACAACATAGAAATTCATACGTGGCCACAGCACAGAGAATAAACATTTGTAGAGTGTCAGCCACAAACAGGACACACCAGGAAGATGGAGAAAGACAGGGTGAGAAGACTTAAAAAAAAAGATTTACTTTAATTTTATGTGTATGAGTGTTTTGCCTGCACGTATGTATGTATGTATGTATGTATGTATGTATGTATGTATCTGTACCATGAGTGTGCAGTGCCCATGGCAACCAGATAGGGTGTCAGAGCCACTGGAATTGGAGTTATAGATGGTTGTGAGCAGCCATGTGGGTCCTCTGCATGAGCAACAAGTTCTCTTAACCACTGAACCATCTCTCCGGTGAGGTAAAAAACTGTACAAGAGGTCAAAAAGGACCAGAGAAACAGTATCTTCTAGACACTATAGGGGCTTTGCACTCAGGACTCGCAGCAGTGTCTGCCTGCACAGAGCTGCACAAGATCAAGCCAGTAAGCATCCCAGCTTGGAAATGGGAAGGACTCGAGTCCCCAGCCCTGGCTAAGCTATGTGCACTGACAACTTCTGGGAGAGGAGAGTCAGTTCTTTTTCAGGGTGTGGCTCCTGGTAGGTCTACTGTACTCAGAGGATGGTCCCACATCCATGAGTATATGATGGCCTCAGTAGGTTGTGAAATCAGAAAGACATTACGTTTGGTGCTGGTGGTGGTGGTAGTGGTGCTGGGAGGAGTTAGAGGAGGAGTTAGGGGAGGAGCGGGACAATGTGATACGTATCCATGTATGAAATTCCCAAAGGACACAAATGTCATTTTCAAGTAGACACAAAATCTGCATCGATATTTCTAAGAAACTAGATGGATGGCAAATATGCTGAGTCTCCTGTTCATTCAGTTTTCATCACCGTAAGGTGGGCAGTTTCCTCTACCCCGTGTTCCCAGCACAATGCTCTGCCAAACCACAGGCCCAAACCAAGGGGACCAGAAGAAGCCAAGGATTAAAAACATTAGCTGAATAAGTCCTTTCTCCTTTAGAAATGTGAGGACAAGATGTCCAGGTCATTACTCATTAGAAAAACGCAACCAGAGACAGCAGAATTGCTATTAGATGCCTATTAGAATAGCCTCATTCATTCATTCATTCATTCATTCATCCATTCATCTATCCATCCATCCATCCTTCCACACATCCTTCCTTCCTCCCTAAATTAAGAACAGTTTAAAAACTGCATTACCTATATGTACTGGTTAATTTTTGTCAACACAACACACTCAAGTCACCTGGGAGAGGGCACTTTAGTTGAGGGAATTCCTCTGTCAGACTGACGAGTAGGCATGTCCTTGGGTGTTTTCTTGATTGTTAGTGTGGAGGGCCTGGTGTGGGCAGTGTCACCCCTGGGAAGTTCCAGGAGGTATGAAAAAGTTGGATGAATATGAGCCAGAAAGCAAGCCAGAAAGCTGCATTCCTCCATGGCCCCTGTTTGGTTCCCACCTCCAGGTCCTTGGTCTCCTTCCATGATGGACTGTCACTGTCCCCAAGTTGGTTAGAGTTAGTGTTTATCACAGTGATAGAAGCAAACTAGAACACTCCACCAAGTTTAAGAGGGGATGTAGGACACCTGGAAATCTCACCCTCACTGGGAACACAAAATGGTACAGGCAATTTGGAAAACTCAGCAAGTCTCTCAAGTTAAACAAATGCCCACCATTCTGGCCTGGTCATTTTACTACAAGGCTTTTTAATCTAAAGCCAAAGTACTTGTTCACAGAAAGAGTTACACACAAACAGTCACTGGAGCTTTATCAGTAAAGGTTGAACCTGGAACCATTGCAAACACTCAGAAATGAGTGAACAGATGGGCAAAATATGGTATGACCACGATTCAGTGCTCAGCAATAAACTGTTGATACATGAGAGAACATGGACACAATTCAAATAAGCTAGAAGGAACAAACGAGTTCCATCAAAAGGGAACACGCTATAAGATATCTTACATACAAAGCTCTTTAAAAGGATGTTACAGCACTTGGGAGGCAGAGGCAGGCAGATTTCTGAGTTCAAGGCCAGCCTGGTCTACAGAGTGAGTTCCAGGATAGCCAAAGATATACTGAGAAACTCTGTCTTGAGAAAAAAACAAAACAAAACAAAACAAAACAAAACAAAAAGGATGGTAGAAAGCAGAAAGTGTGTCTGGATAGATGGCTCAGTAGTTAAGAGTCCAGCCTGTTCTAGTAGGAGGACCTGGGTTTGATTCCCAGGACCCAGCTGAGAGCTGACAGCTGTCTGAGACTTCAGTTCCAGGGGGTCTGATGCCCTCCTCTGGCCTCTCAGAGCACTGCATGCATGTGGTGTCCTTAAACACAAACATGCATAAAATTAAACAAAACAAAACAAATCACTGGAAGTGATGCCAGGGGGGCTGAGAAGTAGAATGCGGTCTGAGCTGGTTATCAGTGGACATAAGGAAACATACTGGGATTTTATGTTCTTGACAGTGGATTTGTCAGGACTAATCAACTTTAAAATGTTAAGTATATACAGTTGGACATATGCCAATCACACCTCACCAAATGTTTTATTTTCTCAACCTCATACATAATAGCCAAGAAGAAAAGATCTCTGACTGTCTTACTTTGATGAATTAGACAATTTTTCTTTGAATAAAAAGCTGAATGTTAAACCAGTCATTTACTGTGTATACATTAATTTATATAACATTTACAGAGAGTATTTTATGGGGAAATGGGCTGGAGAGATGGCTTAGTGCTGGGCTGGAGAGATGGCTTAGTGCTGGGCTGGAGAGATGGCTTAGTGCTTAAAAGCACTTGCTATTCCTGCAGAGGATCTGGGTTTAGTTCCAGCACCCACATGGTAGCCTACTGTCGTATATAACACCAGTTGCAAGGGATCTGATCCCTCTTCTGGACACCTTGGGCACCACACACATAATTCACAGGAATGCATACAGGCAACACACACATAAAATAATAAATTAATTAATCTTTAAAAAAATAAACAAATTAAAAGCAGAGAAAATACAGTCATTTTAAGAGAGCAACAATGGACAGGCTAAATGGCTTAGCGGGTAAAGGTGCTTGCGGCCAAGACAGACAGCAGGAGTTCTGGAATCGACACAGTGGAGAGAGAGAAAAAATTCTAGCAAGTTTTCCTCTGACTTCCACATGCACACAGTGGCACACATGTACACACACACACACACACACTACACACACACTACACAAATGCAATAAAATTTTTAATAAGGAAAAAGAGCAACAAGGAAGATTTCCAGCTGACTTCTCTACAGAAACTGATGGAAGTCATATGACAATGGAGTGGTGTCTTTCAAACAGTAAACGAACACAGCTGCCAATTTGGAATGCCACACAAATGAGACAGATTAGAAAAATGAAAGTAAAATAAAGATTTTCTCCCAGGCAAACAAAACAGGAGTCACCAGCAGCAAACCAGCACTCAGAGAATACTAAAAAGAGATCTTCAGACCCGAGGAAAGTGGTCCCAGAGGGACTCATGAAGCAGGCCGCAGGGAGTAACGAAGGGCAATAGGAAAGATAAAGACAACGCAGATCAACAGAAATGAGCAGAAGCTGCAAGACAGAATGGGCTGTGGGTTTAAAACATGCATACGATTAAAGTGCACACAACCAAACCACAAGGGGACGAAGAACGGTAAATGCCACGCCAGTGTTCTCAGTCCCTGGTGTGATCAGGGAAGCTGTAAAAGTGACGATTCATGTAATTCCGTGCTAAGTCAAGGTGTGTTTTTCTTTCTACTCACGAATAATACAACAATGAAAAGGGTTTTGTGAATTGGAAAGAAGGCATTAAAATCAAGTCCTTGGAGGGGATGTGGCTGACACTTCCTTCGAGGAAGCTGCAGGGTAACAGAAGGGAGACTGGCTTTTTTTTCCTAGGGCAGAGCCTTGAACTTGGTGGCCAAACATTTCAGCTGAGGTAAGTGTTGCTATCTGAAGCGCGTGCCATAGTCAGCTCCTATCAGGTGCCTTTCCTTAAGGTACTTTCATCCAGTCCATCCATCCGTCTGTCCGTCGGTCCATCCATCTAGCCATCCATCCATCCATCCATCCATCCATTCGTACATCTACTCATTCATGCCTTAGGCCAATCTTTACCAAATGGTGCCAGGCACCACACCAGGGCTAGGCTTACAGAAGTGAGCCAGAAACAAGTCCATCTCGAAACCACATCTTTCTTAAATGTGTGTGTGTGTGTGTATGTGTGTGTGTGTGTGGTCATATGTGCATACTACAGTATGCTTGTGGATGTCAGAAGACAACTTGTGGGAATCAGTTCTCTCCTTCTACCTTATTGGTTCAAGAGATTCAACTCAGGTTATCAAGCTAGGTGGCAGGCTCCACTGAGCCATCTTGCTGGCCTCTTAAATGTTGTGTGTGTGTGCACGTGTGTACACGTGTATATGCACGTGTGTCTACTCACATGTGCACATGTGTGTACATGTGTGTTTGGAGACCAGAGATCAGAGATCAACCGTGTCTTCCTGGTATTTTTTCACCTTGGTTTTGTTTTTTCAGATTTATTTTTTTTTATTTTTTAATCTATGTGTATGTGTATGTTTTTGTCTGTGGACATGATTTCAGGTAGCCAGAGAGGCCAGAAAAGAGCAGTGGGTCTCCTGCAGCTGTGAGCTCCCTGGTGTGTGGACCTTCAGGTCCTCTGGAAGGGCGGCAAGCACGCTTCACCGCTGAGCCCTGCACCCATTGTACTTTAATCCACTGAGTCTTACTCAATGAGACGTCTCTTCAGCCCCTGCCCGCACACAACCCCCTGGAAATGCCATAGATCCGAGAGAGAGCTTGCAAGCCTACAGTTCCTAATCCTGGGATTACACCTGGGTTTTATGTGGGTCCTGGGGCTCTGAACACAAACCTTCATGCCTGCACAGCAAGCACATTGCTAACTGAGCCATTGCTCACACATTGCTCACATTGCTCCACAGGCCCTAGCTCCTCTCTACTTCTTTAAAAGAAATATTTATTTTATATGTATGAGTGTTTTGCCTGTGTGATGTATGTGTGAACCATGCATGTGCCCTGTTGACTGCAGAAGCCAGTAGAGGGCATAGGAGCCCCTGAAACTGGAATCGCAGACAAGTGTGAGTGCCACTCGGTGCTAAGAAGAGAATCCAGGTCCTCTATGAGAGCAGCAGGTGTTCTTAACTACCAAACCACCTCTCCAACCCAACTCTCTCTTCTTAATGACCAGAGTGATAGGAGCCACAGTCCCGTCTTACAAGTGGGGACACTCAGGCCCAGAGAAATGAAGCGATTCTGCCCACGGACTCTATGCAGATTAGAGGTAGAGAGGGACAGCTTCCTTTCTGGCCAATCATACCCAATCCCTCTGGGACAAGAGTTTTGGCACTGTCTTCCTCCTTCAAAGCTGTCATGGCTACTACTAATGCACTGATCAAGAAAAGAGACCTTTTGGAGGGACCTGAGGATGTGCCTAACTCTGCCCAAACTTGGAGATAAAGACTTCCTGGGGTTACAGTTGTGAGGAAGGAGACTTTGGGCTTAAGAGGCACTCTGCTGCCTACACACAGGCACACACCGCGGCACACATGGGGTGTGGCTAGACTTCCTACCTAGTGGACTGCTTGGCGAGCATGGCCACATACGTGACCACGAAGCTCTGAAACTTGGCCCTCTGCTCCTCCCAGCGGTCGTCCACTGAGTAATAGTTGGGAAGCGGCGCTCCAAACAGGATCTCACTGCGTAGGAGGGAGCTCTTCAGGTTATCCACGGACAGCCCCTCGTCCACATACCAGTAGAACTCAGGGTGAGTCATGGCCAGCTCTAGGGAGCCTGCAGGAGACAGGAAAACTGGAAGAGCTCAGTGCCCAGCTCCCACCATCCCCCTCTGCCACTGCACCATGCGAGACAGAGGAATGGCTTGGAGAATCCACAGTTCCCTCGCCGGAGCAGGCAGTTCCCTAGGTTTATGCTTTGGTTCCAGTTTGAACCGCACCTAATTCCAAGGCCCAGTCAGTAATCCATAACTCCACCTGCTACACACCCACCCTGCTTCCCACCCAAACACCACTCTTTAGCCTGTCTCACCTACCCAAAAGGTACCTTAAACCTTCACGTTCCTCTTTACCATGGTATTTTATCAACTTGACACAAGCTAGTGTTATCTGGGATGAGGAACCTCAACTGAGGCGACGTCTCCATCAGATGGCTTGTGGGAACATTTTTTTCTTAATTACTACATGACAAAAGAGGACCCAGCCCACTGGAGTCAGTGCTCTTCTTGGGCAGGTACTCCTAGGGTGTTTAAGAAAGGAAGCTGAGCAAACACGCCAGGAGTAAGCTCCCTTCCATGGCCTCTGCTTCAGTTCCTGCCCCTAGGTTCCTGTCTCGAGTTCCTGCCCTGACTTCCTTTGATGAAATAAACCCTTCGCTCTGCAGGTGGCTTGGTCGCCATAGAAACCTAAGACAAATTTCCTTCCAGGTACCCTCAAACCAACCCCACCCCTGAGTCTCACTCCACTTTCTCTTTCTCTGGATTCAACCTAACTCCCTAAATCCCACAATCCCAGTGGGTGCCCTAGTCTGTCGCTTTCTCTCCCTCTCCCTCTTCATATCCAATCCCAGCCGCATATCCCACAGACACCTTGCCAACTGGCCATGCCCTAGCTCAGCATAGCCCCATTCCATCAGTGCACCTGCTCACCCCGGATATCTGCCAGGTCCTGGCCCATGCCGTCGTAGTAGATCTTGCCGCCCCTCTCGGTGGGGAAAAAGTAAGTCATGAGTGAACTAGGCGGGGAGCAGTAGGAATAGGAGCCGAGCGGCAGGTCCTTGAGCACCTCATGCGGCTTCCAGCAGAACTCCCGGAAACCGGGGTGGTCCATGATTTTTCGCTCGATCTCGTGGATTGTGACCAGACGCTCGCTCGTGAAAATGTTGCGCTCCGTGTCTCCGCGTGCTAGAAAGATGAGCTCTATTCGCCAATGCGCGTGTGTCTGGGTGTTGGCGCTCACATAGGTGCGTGAGTAATCCCAGCGCGAGGCACCCCGACGGGCTCGGCTCTGATTGGCTACCTGTCCCTCCAGGGGCGGAGCCTCTCGGCGACGCCGCTCACTCGGATTGGCTGCTGATCTCTGAGTGGCAAAAGTGTCCCTGGGGAGTGAGCGAGAAGCTCGGGATGCAGGTCGAGAATGGTTCCCCAGGTGCAGCTGCTGAAGCTGCTCTGAGATGAGGCGCTGCAGCGTTTCGGAGGTGAAGTCCGCTAGGTCGCGCCTGTTGCGCCCCCAAGATCCAAACTGGGACTTGAGGGCCAGGGCCAGGGCGTCGAAGCGCTGTGACGCCTCGTGGTTGCGTATCTCAAAGGCGTTGTAGGAGATGTCGATGTCCAGGGGCGGGTAGTAGAGGAACATGAAGGCGGACAGCACCATGGGGATGCTGCAACCAAGGAACAGCACCAACCCTGCGCAGCAAGGGTTGGTGAAAGCCCAGCCCAGGGTGCTCCAGAACCCCAAGGTCGGGGGCCTGGAAGGCAGTGTCCAACGTCGCCAGCAGCCCTGTGCTCCAGAGTGCAGTCCTGACCCGGGGACACCCCTGCAGGCTTCATCTGAAGTCTCCTCTTCCTGCTGTTCCTCTTCTAGCCACACATCCTGCAGCAGGGGGTCATCGTCCGAGTCCATGCCCTAGGGGAAAGGGACCGGGTCAGCCGCCTTGAGAGGGGAGGCTTCGTCCAGCCTATGTACCACCAGCAGACACCAGTTCTACCATGGAGGTGCATCATATGTTCACCAGGCTCTAGGGAACCCAACAACATGCGTTCCTACCAGGAAAAACTGCATTGTTCTTTCCCATTAAACCCAGCAAGGTGAGTTTGTCTTTCACGACCAAAGAAAAGGGGGAACTGGGGCTGGAGAGATGATTCCCCGCTTGAGAGCACTGGTTGCTCCTTCAGGAGACCCAGGTTCAATTCCCAGCACCTACATGGCCGCTCATGACTGCTTGTAGCTCTAGTTCAGAGGATCTGACCGTAGGGGGCACCAGGCACACGTATGTGCACATACATACATGCACACGTGTGTGCACATACATACATGCCGACAAAAGTCATGTGTATACATTTAAAAAAGGGTATGTGTGTGTGGGGGTCTGTAAGCCAATTGCAACAGAAAAGACATTTATTTCTTTTGGTGGGTAAAGGCCAGGAAGACTTCTAGCTATGTGTGGTTTTTTTTCAACCTTCACTGCGTTCTCTGTCTTACTTTAGAACTCAAGGCTTCTCTGTAAGAGGTTAAGATGTGGCTCCATAGCAACTGCTTGTGTATAATGAGCAACTGTAAAGGACCTTCAGGAATTTGTCAGAGTAGAGAGACAGAAAATGGTTTCTGGAATCAGATAGGCCCTGGTTTGAGTCTTGGCAACTGGAACACTGGCAAGACTTGGAGCCACCCTGAACTTCAGAGTTATCCTTGATAAAATGGGGTCGGCCATTCCTGCCGCATAGGATTGTGGGGCCAGAAGTGGAAGTACTCTGTGGTCGGTGTAGTATGTTAAGTATCATCTGTCAGCCAATTAGATTCCTTTGTTCCCCTTTGGACTGTGCCAAAGCTAGGTGTCTGCCACAGAGCCCTCAGTATATCCTCAGTTCTTCCCTGAATGGGGCAGCTGCAGTCACTGTTTGTCAAGCTTAGACCACTTAATATGCGGCTCCAGCAACTGCAGCCCTCTGAGCACAGGCAGGGGCTAGGCATCTCTCAGTGAGATGTGAGGACTCCCACAGGGTAATCCAAAGGCCACCTTCGGTATTCCTGGGATTGCCAGCCCCTTGATGGAGGGAGACTCTTAATCCTGCTAGACACCAGGCAGAAAGAGAAGAGGCAGCTGGCCCGAGGCTGTCACACTTCCTACTGGCATTGTCTGGAGCATTTGCCTTCAATTAGCTGGGCAACCCAGGAACAAGAGAGTGCTGTCAGCCAGAGGAAGGAAGGTGTAAGGCCATAGAAGAAGAGAGTGAGGCAGGAGAGTGGGACAAGGGGAGGTGGGTGGAGGAGAGGTAGACACAATAGAAAGAATGACTGAGGCGACTCAGTCCAAGACTTGAAAGAAGAGGGGAAAAAAATCAAGAGAATTGTCCTTTAATGGGGAGTGAAGAAGGAAAAGATGGACTCCACCTCTACCTTCCTGCCTTTTTATTACATTCTATTCTATTCTATTCTATTCTATTCTATTCTATTCTATTCTATTCTATTCTATTCTATTCTATTCTATTCTATTCTAGTTCTCTCCTCTTCCCCACTCTGTGTACCTGTGCATAAACCCATCCGTGGTACCTCCACCTTGTGTAGGTGTGCATATACCCACCCATGGAGTGCACCTGGCATTCAGAGGACACCTTGACAGAAGTCAGTCCTCTCCTTCCACCATGTGTCCCAGGAATTCAACTCAGCCTACGGGCTTGCCTTTACCTCCTACCCCATCTTACCAACACTCTTGTTTGTATATAGGTCAGTGTGTGTGTGAGTTTATGTGCATCATGACTCGGCAGCTGCCCACAGAGGTCACATGTTTTTGGGTCTCCTGGACCTTGAGTTACAAGCAGTTGATGTGGTCGCTGGAAACGGAACCTAGGTCCTCTGAAAGAGCAGTTAGTGCTTTTAACCACTAAGCCATCTCTCCAGCTCTGCCCTTATGGTTTTTTGAGACTGGGTATCACGTAGCCAAAGCTTGCCTCAAACTCTATATAGCTGAGAATGACCTTGAAATCCTGATCCTCCTGCCTCTGCTTCCCAAGTACTGGAATGCCAGTCATGAACTACCATACCTATCTGGCTGATACAATTGGTTTCAAGGTCAGTCTCGCAGTGACTCAAAGCCATATCTAAAACAAAACCCCACTTTTACAGCCAGGAGGTGGGAAAGGAATCCCATACATATTTATTTTAAATATAACCCATTGGGAATGGCTATCACTGTTTCAGAGGATTGTGGGTATCACTGTTTCAGAGGACTGTGGGTATCACTGTTTCAGAGGA
>NW_022196900.1:107339547-107368222 GCF_008632895.1 Mastomys coucha
TCACTGTTTCAGAGGACTGTGGGTATCACTGTTTCAGAGGACTGTGGGTATCAGTGTTTCAGAGGATTTTTATTTTCTCTTTTATGCTTGTCTGTTTCCAAATTTTCTGCAAAGATCAGATACAGTATTACTTTTGGAGTCAGAAATAAATACTATTTAGATAGTGTGTTTGTGTTTGTGTGTGTGTGTGTGTTAGTATGCATATTTTACCAGCTGTCTTTACCTCTTCGAAGAGGCATGATGTACTTGGTGTTGGGGGTGCTGGCCTCGAAGAAGCAAACTAAGGAGCCAGGATACAGCAGTGAGAAAGCAGAACATTGGGCTGAGGGGAGGGAAGAAGATGTGCAGCCGCTCTCAATCCCTTGAGGCAGAGGGAACAGTCTTAAAGGGAAAGGGACGTAAATCACTGCCCACAAACCCTTAGCCAAGGAACTGGGGGTGTGGCTCAGTTGTAGAGAGCTTGCCTAGCAGGCATGGATCCCCTGTTTCCATCCCCAGCATGCACACACAATGGATGGTAGCACATACTCCTAACCTCAGCACTCAGGAGATGGAAGCAGGGAAGAGGACTAGGAGCTTAAAGTTCATTCTCAGCTCATTGCAAATTTGAGACCAGCTTAGGCTATATAAAATTGTGTCCCCCCCAAAACAAAACATATGAAATACAGCAGTTCCCCTGCCCACATGGGAGAACTGAGACCTAGTGAGGAGGGCTGTGACACTCAAGGTCATTCCAGCACTATGGGGCCAGGACTCTTGACTGGAAGTTTTCTATTTTGCCACCAGATTCTAGATTAGATTTTTTGGCAACCCCAGGGGACAAGCAGGTCTGGAGAGGATAAGCACATTCGAAATAGAGAAGCTGTGTTTGAAGTCTACAGGGAAGGCCCTTTGGTGGGAGGTGGTGCGACACCGACCCAGGCCCCCACTTATCCTTGATGCAGTGCCCAGGCAGGAGGCCCAAGCCAAGCTTTCTGTTTGCAGCTTTCTTCCTAGCCGAGGACGACAGACTCCTTCCTTCTTCATTCCCTCATCCCAGCCAGACTATTAAAATGTAATCAAAAAAATCACATTAGACATGCAGATTCTACTTAAAATACATATATGTATATATATAATTTAACGGCAATTAGGAGCTAATCAGCTTTTTCTCCCTGACTCGCTGTGTTTTGCTTCCCTGGTTCAGCTCTGGTCCACAAACAGCTCAGAGCCCTTAGAATCCTCTCATGTTGGGGTTGAAAGATTTGGGCAGAAGTTCAAACTGAGATGTGTTGAGTTAAGTAGTTCCACTCTGCTGCTGCTGCTGCGGCTGCGGCTGGAGTGTGGGTCTGCCCATGGGAAAGAAAGGGAAGCAAGGAGAAGGTAGACCACAGGCACTCCTAGGTACCCCGGTCTTGGTCCTGAAACCTGGTTCTACCTTTCCCATGTCCCACCACATGCCTGTTATCCACCTTCCCCATGTCCCACTGCATGCCTGTTATCCAGCATCCCAAGGCCTTTTTCTGTGACTTGAAAACTCTATTCCAAACTAGGAGACTGGTGATGGCTTAGACGCTTGATGGGGGACAAAATCACATATGTGGGGTGAAGCCAAAGCCTGGCTAGCTTAGCTAGAATTTCTGACACTCGTTAAGATAATTGCAACATCATAATTAGTTCTGGTTCCACTGTGCTTTGAGGATTTTTATCTACCTCTGTTGGCCTTATATCAACTTTGCAACAAAGGCATGTGAGCAGCCCATTTTGTAGGAAAAAAAAATTCACAGAGACTGTGGATATACATACATACATACATACACACACACACACACACATATATATATATATATATATATGTATATATATATATATATATATATATATATATATAAGCTTTGTTTCACTAGGGAGCTCTAGTATAAGAGGAATAGGAAGCAGAGAGAAATGGGGGTGGGGTGCCTACAGTAGCAACTAGATACTAGGGCAGTTCCCAAATTTTCTCTCAAGAAACCCAGGTCCTAAGCTGGAGATATAGCTCTGTAGGAGAGTTTGCCTAGCATGTTTAAGGCTCTGCTTGAGTCCCCAGTACCAGAAAAAGAAAATTTTAGATTCTAACTGGTGAATGCTCTGACCCCGCCCCCAGACCTATAAACAGAGGCAGACGGTATTTCCCAGAACTCGCTTCCTTCCTTCCAAAAAGACCAACTTAGATCTCTCTGCTCATCCTGGGGCAAAGCTGGCTGTGCCTGGCTAGGATAGACGGCTAGACTTCCTGCAGGAGATGTGCTTCCAGGAAGTACCATCCTGTTTGCTCAAAGGGAGCCTAGGTAGGGCAGAGGAGGAGATGCGGACCGGAGAGAAGGCCGTGGTAAGCCTGCCCAAACCCCTCATTTCTCAGAAAAGGGCAGGCTGCTGAGACAGAGCAGATGAGGGACGGCCGTCCTCCCCAAGCTGACAGCTGCTGAGAAAACTGGGCGCTGACTCGTAAACTCAACAGCTCAATATATATCAGGCAAACAAGCTTTGCTCTGGGCAGTATATCAGCCGAGGGTACTGTCCCAGCGCCTCCAGAGAACACTCACTATTGCGTTTCTGCCATTCTGTGGATTCCCTCCGGTGGGTTCCATGGGACAGGAGTGCCCCCCCCCCACACACACACAAGAAGAGGTTATTAGAGACTCAAAACCAGGGTCTGATTCCAGGGCTAAAGGGTGAACTGAGCAGCACAAACTGGCTGCTCAGAAAGTCCTGGCTCTGCCACTACCTGGGTGTTTGGGGCAGGAATGCTTCTCTGTTGATAGAATGGTGGGATGCTTACGAACAGCTGGGTGCTACTATGTGGCCTGCACACACTATGTGCTTTTTAAATTTTACATTTATTCGTTTTGTGTGTGCACATGTGTGGGGGTGGGGTGTGTGCACATGTGTGTGGGGGGTGGGAGGGGTCAGAGTACATCCTGCTGGAGTCAATTTCTTCTTTTCATTACGTGGGTCTTAAGGCTCGAACTCAGGCCCTCAGGTTTGAAGGCAAGAGCCTTTAGTTGCTGAACCATCCCTCTGTCTCTGCTTTTCTCATTTATTCTGGTTCTCATCTGCTCTCAGCTCACAAAGTCAGCAGCCCGCAGGGCAGGACCCGCTTGAGTTTCTGCAGGCTGGAGGCAGGAGCCATCCCTTTTGTCACCCTGTTTGGGCCAAAGGGACTCCACCCACTGATCCCTCCTCCTCTCCCCTTTTCCTCTCCCCTATCCAGTGCAGCTCAGGCCTCTTTCCAGACCCATCAATCAGCCCAGACTCTGGGGCCCTTGCAGCAGCCTTGGCATCACAGAGAACAAGACAATGAAAGCATAATGTAACCAGCAGCATGAATAGAAATGGGAATTAGAACACGTTCCCAGGTACTCCTGCTGGGAGGGGCAGAAGCTTCCAGAAGCCCGGCCCTGTCACCCCTTCCCTACACACTCTGGCCTCTGCCTGGAATGCCCCGAGGGGCTCTGGAGCTGGGACCCCCAGGGATCAGCAGCCTTTGCAGTTCTCTGGGCTAATAAAAAAAGAGAAGAACCCACAATAGAGGCTGGATAACCAGGGCTATAAAAGCCAAATTGGATTCCTTCCTGGCTGATGAGCTCAGGGCTCCTCTCTCTCTAAGACCCGATTAGCAAATATGGAAAACCACTCTTGCCTCCCCGGTTCCAGGCAGCTCTTCCTGGTGCTTGCTCAGGGTCCAGGAAGGTGGGTTGCTCAGGGACAAGCGATGGGCACCCACTGCAACAGAATGGGCCAGGGGTTGGAGTGGGGTCCTGGCCTGCCACAGACCTGCTGTGTGACTTACAATAAGTCATCTGCCGTCTCTGAGCTTGTAGGTCCCCCACCTACCAGACACTGAGTGGGAAGAATAACCTTAATGTAAACGGGGAAAGGGCGGGGGGCCAGAGCAAAGGAAAGGGCTGGGGGAGGTCCGCCCTTACCCCGATCACAAGCTGTTGTGGAATGGGGTAGAGGAAGTGACAATGCAGTAACATCAAAATACATAACAGAGATAGCTGAATAGCCAGGAGGTATGTGTTGGGCACCATTGGCTCCTCTGAGACACAATGCAGCTGAGTTCTGGAAAAGGCCTCAGATACACCTAGACCCCCACCCGTGAGTCTAAGCCCGTGGCAACACTCTTCAGGACCAAAGCCTCTCAGAGAGAAGCTGGAGGGAATGGAGAAGCTGTAAGACGAACAGGAGCCTAAAGCAGGGTGCCCCAGCCTTGGGGGAGCACTGTAACTGGTTCCAGGTGGGAAGGGAATGAGACCTCTAAGCAGAGCCCCTCCCCTGGAGAACGCAGGCTTGTAGAACACAAAGGACCCCAGTCCCAGATGAGAGAGGCAGGAGAACGGTAGCCAGGCCACCCAGGCTCCATCTACTAGCCATGCCAGAGCCATTTTCTGTCCATCCTTGGTCTTCCCAACCTAGGGGACTCAGACACTGCGGCTCTGCAGCAGTTTCCAGCTTGCAGACCATTAGGTCTCATGTTTTCCACCCCGAGGAATGATTTCCAATTTGCAAAGCAGAAAACTGCGTCTTTTAAGGGACTACTGGGGCTCATTTGGACCTGAACTTTTCACTGTTGGGTTTTACTTGAGTTTGAAATATTTGAAAATGCTGGGCTCTAAAATCAGCCCTTCTGACCCTCACTGGTGTGTGGTGTTCACATGCATGCACTGTGCACTGGCTAGTGGGCGCACCCAGCCTCTACCCGAGTCATTCTAGAGACAGTCTTGGCAGAGTCCCAGCTGAGATGGCAGGACAGCAGCCCCAGGAGAGAGGTGAATGGAAACTTCATCCTTAGACACTGACATCCTGCTTCTCATTAAGGGTGTCCCGGTGAATTCTCCTTTCAGTGCCCAAGTCAGTGGCTTGCCCAGTGACTGCTGATTTACAGCCCCAGCATCCATGGAAGGAGTGTGCTCGGGGCTGGAGGAGAGCCTAGTACGCCTCCTTACCTACGATTGTCCAGAAGTCTAACACTGCTCTGATCCCCAGCCCACCTGTGATGAGTCCATTGTCTATTGAGACCGGCAGCAATGGTCAGAGCTGAGCAGCTGGGGTCAAGGGCTCTGGGTAGAGAGTGGAACCAGCCTCGATTCTGCAATTTTTATCAATAATAATAATAATAATAATAATAATAATAATAATAATAATAATACTGAGGAGATCCAAGCCCCAGGGCTAACAACTGCTGTTTCTAGCCCTGGAGAACTGGAAAGACCCAGTACGGCCACCTGGTCCCTCCTCCAGCAGCCATCCTTCCTGTTCACTCTGAGATATTACCAAGTGTCATCCCTATCTCCTGTTTGCCCTCTGTCAAACGGGAAGGCTGAATCTAATGAGCTTCAAAGACAACCCAGTTCTGTCTTCCAGATTCCCTAAAGGGTCAAGACGTAGGCTGTGACAGAAGATTGGAGCTAGCTGGGAAGAGAGGTGTTGATTCCCTGAGATCTTGGGGTCCCACAGCCAGGAGCCAAGGGGATCCCCTAATGGAGGTTCCTTCAGAATGGGGTGGGGCAGGAGATGGAGTGAGAGAATGAGGCTCACAGGATCAAATCAGCTCTCCTTGTCTGCAGACCCCACATCACCTCAGGGCAGGAGACCCACACAATGAGCAGGAACCTAGGCATGCTATGATGGAGGACTGCAGAGGAAGAAGGAGGAAGAAGCGATCCACTTAGTCTTCTGAGGGCAGGTGAGGGCGGCAAACAAATGGAACTGATTCTTATTCAGTTGCTGCCCCTGGCTAAACTGGCAGTAGCAGGAAAGCCGCTGCTCCCCGCCCCACAGTGGCAGGCCCTGCCATGACCCAAGACTTGGTTGGACTTGGCTACATCTACTATACATCCCTCCAGGAGAGGAATTTTGTCAGGGTCTCCAATCTAGAGCCAAAGATCCCTCTCCGGACTTTCCAGACTCATGGCCTCCTCTCGTAACAGGACAACTCTTCCAAGAGTAAGGGGAGTTCTTTGAAGATGGGGATAGGAACAAAGACATGTTCCTTTGTCAGTACCTGGGGCTTGGTCCTGCCAGTCTAAACCCTGATTATCAAAGTCCACTAGCTCCATCCATCCATCTATCCATCCATCCGTGCAATCACTTATCCATGTGCTTATGTATGTATGTATGTATGCATTCATCCATCATTTATCTACCTAGCCATGCTTGTACCTACATACCCATTCATCCATGCATACATGCATCCATGTAGACATCCATCCATCCCACTCATCCACTTATCCATCCATCTATCCACCCATCCATCCATCTATCCACCCATCCATCCATCCACCTACCCACCCATCCATCCACCCATTCATCCATCCACCCACCCATCCACCTATCCATCCACCCACCCATCTATCCATCTATCCACCCTTCCATTCACCCATCTACCCACTCACCCATCCATCCACCCATCCATTCATTCATGCATGCATAAATCCATCCACTTATTCATCCATCTATCCATCCATCCATTTACCCATCCATGAATGTTTACATCTACCCACCCACTCATCCATCCATGCATTCATCTGTCCATCCATGCTTCAATCTGCCCACCTACTCATCCATACAGGCATGAAACCATCTATATACCCATCCACCCATGCATCTATTCCACCCTACTGATACTTTCTATATAAAAGGACTGTTCTTTTTATTAAACCATCCTAGGCTTGACTTTGTGAAATCTTTCTTCCCAAAGGATTCATGAAATCCTCACCCCTAGACCCATTCTCAAGTTCACTGATGCCCAAGAATATTTCTTGATCCTGACATCTCCCCGCTTTATCATAGATTGCAGCTGTTATTTCGGATAGTCTGTTCTAAGCTTCTGTCAGACCTGCTAGGGCAATCAGGCTGCCTTGCAGGTAGTATGTAGCAGTCACTACTGTAGTATTTGTCCCCAGACAGACCAGGAAGGGCTTTATCTGGTGGCTGATGATTTTACAAAGCCTGATTTCTTTCTGGTTTGATACTCTCATGCGTGGATGGCAGGCAAGAACCAAAACCAGTATCCTATTTTTGTGAACCACACAACGAACCTTTTAAACCACGGCTTTCATCCAGGAATTTCCAGATGCTATTATACTCTGAGGGACCTGGGACCCACCTGTGTCTAGAGCAAGTGGAAATGGAGAACCATCTGGGTGAAAGGCAGAGGATGCCCTGTCAGTCAGCCAGATGCTGTCCACATCTGGACATCAGAAAAATTATCTCTTTGGCTGCTTGGCAAGTCGGGACTGCAGATGGCCAGTCCCTACCCAGAGCCAGACATGGAAACCACCGATCACGGAGGATCCAAAAGGTGCTTTCACAAATTGCGTTAGTGAAGGTCAAGCTGTGGACTTTGTCCTCACATAGTGGTCTGTCATCACCTTGTCTGACTTCAAATCCTGCCTCTCTAGTTTCCTGCTTCACCTCTCTGCACTTCCCGTTTCCTTCCTTATGATGGACATGGTAGGTGCCACCTGTCACCAGGTGAACACAGGATGCCAGCTGACTGACAGAAAAAAATCTATAGAAGGTCACCTGTGTTGCAAACATTCAAAGTCTTCTACCTGGGGCTGCAGAGATGGCTCAACAGGAGCATCTGTTCTTGCAGAGGACCAGCACCCACATGGTAGCTCACAACTGCCATAACTCCAGATCCAAACAACCGCTTCTGACCTCTGTGGGCACTAGGCACACATGTAGTTCACATATATACATGCAAACAAAGCACTCATACACAGAAAATATGTAGCCTTTAAAAACCTCAAGGTATGCTGCCTAATTTTGGAGTCATTCTTATCACTGGGGTGACTACTCTGCAGCCCCACCCAGCAAGGCTCCTAAGAAGCCCCTCACGATGGTACTCAGGTCAGGACAGTTGGGGAACATCACTTCCCAGTGTCCCAGTTTAGCACCATCTTTCTGCCCTTGGACTCCGTGTCAGTACCTTCCCCAGAGTCAGGAAGTAGCACCTCTCCTTCAGGGCAGATCTGGCTGCCCACTGCCATCATGCCTCTCCTCCTACTGACCAGGTGCCATATGTGTGTGTGCTGGATATCAAGACCAGATATCATCTGGGAAGAACTGGCCCCATGGTGCCTCCCATCACAGCCATACAGGAAGCTGAGTAGCATGCTGGTTATTATAGCACCCACAGAAACTTATTCCCAGAACTGGGGAAGACCACATGCTTGGATTAGGTCCCCAGTCCCAGAAAACACTGGGTTCCTTTTCAGTTTCTGGTGGGACACAAGAGAGCAATAACTTATATCACTAATCACCTTTGCTGTTGGGGCAGGAGTCAGGGGTGGGGTAGGGGACTCCGTGGTACTCTATAAGTCTCCAGTCAGATCTTTCTATCATTGAATGCCCAGTGCTTGGCACACCATGGGGCTGTACATAGATACTCAGGGGTGCAGGGGCTTAAAGAAGCCTTTCCCAGGAGGTTTAAGACCCTGACACTGTCTCCAGGGATAGCCTTGCCTCATTCCAAAAATTGTCCTCTGTTGGGGACCCAGATGGCACAGGCTAGCATCGAAACCCATATGGATCTTTCCATTGTCCTTACCTCCTAGTCCTCAATACCTTGAGACCTGAGCCTGTTGCCAGTGCAGCTCCAGACTCTCTAGGTTCCCAGGCTGGCTTCCTTGAAGAGAGGCATCAAAAGGAGGGAGCGGTGTGTGAGAATCCAGGGCACGTGGGCCTACATGCCATGATGCCCCCCTCTAGTGGCTTCTCTACCTGGAGTTAAGGTAAGATGCTTGTACCCTGACCCCCTAGTGATATCCTCCAACAGCCTGCCCTAGATGCTCCCCTGGGTCTCCTCCTCCCAGGGATTGGCAGAGATGCAGCGGCTGCTCGTGCCAGCAGTGGACACAAGGCTGGAGATGTGGACACAAGGCTGGAGAGGTGTCATGGAAACAGCCTGGGGCTGCCCAGTGGCTGCGCCCTTCCCCCTGGCTCTGGTCCCAGATTCTCCTTTTCCTCATCTCACAGTGAACCTGCTAGCAGGGGCTCTGCTGGACCCCATCTGCTCCTTAACTAGCAATACAACCTTGGGCAAGAGGCTCAAGCTCCCTAGTTTCGCTTGTCTCCTTCCGTTGTGAAATAGAACAAGTGTTAGCACCCAGAACCTGCGGCAGATATGGGCGGGTCCACAGACCTGTCACCAGGGCAACGGCCACCATATTCCCAGAATCCATTGGGTTCAGCTCCCACCTTTACCTGGACTGCTACGTCACGACATATATATATATATATATATATATATATATATATATATATATATATATATATGTACTTTCCTCCATCTTTCTTTTTCCTCTCTCTCTCCTCTCTCTTCCTGCGCCACTACCCCCCTATCCCCTCTTAATTAAACCTCTTACACGTGGAGCTGTTTGGGCCTGGAATACCTGTCTTCGGGGTGGTCATGGATATTAGAATACAAAGGGCAATTTAGCAACATGCTTGACACATGGCTGGTATGCTGCACGCGCCTCAGTTGCTGTAGGCCTAGGCTAAGAAGAGGTTCAGCCTGACGTCCACAGGGAATCAGGGAAGGCTTGAACACTAACAGGAGGGATTTATCTCTGCCCTTGAAGGGCCACTGCCAGGATCACTGCCTGTATCAGTTCAGTCCCCTGGGGCCACCTGGACTACTGCTCCAGAACAAACTTCCTTGAGGCTCAGGTTCTGACCCAAGAATGCTGTGTGACACTGGGGAACTCACTTGCCTTCTCTGAAGTCACTTCCCTGTCTGCAAAGTCCGTTTGGCCCCAACCTCTTCTGAATTATGTTGTCTTTCCTAGCCCAGGATTTACAATGGGACTCCATCTCTCAGGATGCTGGTTGGGTTCCCAAGGGAGGAGACAGAGCCTAAGATGCAGAGATGAGGCATTCAGACCTAGCCTCAGCCTAGCCATGGCTCAGAAGCCCTGGGTACCCGGTGCAGAGAATTGGCTCAGGCCACTGAGAGACATTTGTGGCAATGCTAACTTAAACACACAGGCAGGAAATTTATATTCTCTGTAAACAATCACATACATAGGTGTGGGTCTGGTTTTTTTTTTTTTTTCATTTTATTTGTTTTTTGAGACAGAGTCTCATTACATAATCCAGGCCAACCTTGGATTTAGTAGTCTCCCTGCTCCTGAGATTACAGCATGCACTACGGCACCGAGCATAAGTGGTTTTCTTGACAAAACATATTAAATAAACAAGAAAGAAATAACGACAACAACGCAGAATCCTGGGCAAAATGGAGACTTCTGCTTCCTTCGAATCCAAATTTGGTCCTGTCTGGCATGGTGGTGCACACCTTTAATCTTAGCACTTCTGGAGCCAGAGACAGGAGAAACTCTGCAAATTCGAGGCCAGCCCGGTCGATAGACTGTGTTCCAGGATAGCCAGGGCTGTACAGAGAAACCCTGACTTGAAAACCAAAACAAGCAAAAATTCAGTCCCAACTTGGACCCTTCAGGTTGTGAGGTCTCAGAGCAGTCTCTCTTACTGCAGAGAGGCCCATTTTCCCACGAATCCTGAGGATAGCAACCTCCATGCCGTGAGAAGATCTCAAAGCTGAACCATGACCACATGTGTATGCGTTTAATGCCTGACACACGGCAGGCATCCAAGTACTGCCTTTGCCAGCCTCTCATTGTAAACAGGGGACAGGAGACCGTCAGCCTTGTGTGTCCATTCTCCTCCTGGCACCTTCCAGCCGGGGCAGCCCGGGAGTGTGGCCTTGTGGTCTCCCAGTGTGGGCCACCAGCTTGCTGGGAAGAGTCCGCTGGCTTCCCTGAACTGGTCCCGGCAACGTCCCTGCCTCGGGCCTTTGTTGAGCATCTGGGGCGCGTGCTGCACCGCCTGCCCATGAAATGCGACTTGTGGAAAACATGCATATTTGCGACTGGGTGCGTGTTTCTATTCCGGGCGGTTGCTGCTCTCTTTATTTATTTTCCCTGGGATATTGGCGCTTTGGAATCCAGCTTTGGAGGGTGTTTTGACAGACTTTGACGCCTCTCACGCTCCACGGACAAAAACAGGCTCCAGTGGGGGGCAGGGTGGGCAGTGAGAAAGAGGGTTTCAGATGACAAGCCCCCTCGCTCCCTCTCACTGCCCACACTTGAGCAGGATTGAAAGGGACCGCGGGGGGGTGGGGTGGGACTGGCGAGGAGATGATTTCAAAGAGGGGAGAAAGGATCTGGAGATAGATAGAGAGCCAAGCTTCCAATTAAAATGCTGCGACTGTTAGTTATCAACGCCAAGACTGTTCTTATCGGCTCCTATGCCATTGTCATGACCATCATCTTGGGGTGAGTACATTTACAACCAGTGGTGGGTTGGTGGTTCCCTTGGCGAACCCACCATCTCTCTAGGCACCTCACTTTGCAGCCCTCAAATAAAGATGCTGTGAGAAGCAGCTTAGCCAAATGGTGCAGGAGCCTGTCTTCCCTCGGTGCACAGATCAAGAGCAGCCTGCTTGGTTGAGTCCTAGAGACTCGAGGCTGATTGTCAAAATAATGCCGACTGGTGATCTATCTTGGACAGTCCCTTCTGCGAGATCATGTGTCTAGGGACAAGGACCGTCAACCCAGCAATTCCATCTGCCTTTATGGCCAGGTGTGCTGGGTAGTTGGGGAAGTCCTCATTATTGGAACAAGGGCTTGAGCCATCATGGCTTAGCCGGGCGGATAGATACACAGACAGCCACATCAGTGCCTGCCTCCATGGAGACTGGGCCTGAGCTGTGTGATGTAAGAAAATTACTTGGCATCTCTGGTCCTATTAAGAAAATGAACTGAGTGTCCCTCACTCGGGAACAGGATGTCTTTCGCAGTGGTGAGGAGTTCTCAGGAAGCAGCGGCAGGCACCATAACCTTTGGGAGTTACAACCATGATTTCAATCATTCACTATAGCGTGAGCATTCTTCATAATCAAGTCTAAGAGCAATCCCATGGGCAGCCCTACCCAAAGCTGAGAATATGGTGGGAGTCTGTCCAGGGGAACACTGGGCACTTGTGACCAATTAAAACCAGGCTCTAGGAATCTCCACTTCAGGCTCATTTCTCCCTCTACTCCCCATTCTTCCTTTTCTCAAACCTTTTCAGGAATTTAAGGACAAGAAAGTATCAAAGGGCAAGCTGGGGCATGGGTCTGGATCCTTCAAAATGACGGCTCAGGGTGGGGGCTAGAGGAGCAATGATAACTGAGGCTCCCTGTGACCCCAATACTATCTCAATCTCCAGGTTCTGGGGCCCCTTGAGATACTTTTCTGAGACTCTGGCCTTGGAAAATTTCCCAAGATTGTCAGTAAAAGCCGCCGAAATGACTGGGCAGAGGGAGGCAAATATTCAAAGGGACAGGAAGAGGTGAATGGAAACTGCAGCTGAGGAAGCAAGCCAGAGTCGGTGCCCTAAGGACCAGTGGTGCCAGCCTGGGCATCAGAGCACAGACTCCAGCGATGGAAAGCCAGGAAAAGAAATGAAGGCAGCCAGGAAGGATGATGGACAGGAAAGAGCAAAGGGTGTGCATTTGAAAGATAACCCTGGGAAGGAGAGGAACAGCCAGCCAAGAGCACTAGGAAGACTGCAGACCCTGGAGGCAGAAGATATGCCAGGAAGAGGCCTGAGTGGGCATGGGGGTGGAGAGTCCAAAATGGATACTGAGCTTCAAACCAAGACTGTGAGGCGCCTGCCTGCCTGGCTGGGCTGCTGCCCGGAGCTTCCCTTGAGCCTAACAGCTGCTTCTCTCCTTTTGGCAGATACTCTGATTCGGGAGGTCTGCAGTAGAAGGGGAGGGGGCTGATTGAGCCTGTGTGTTCCTGCGTGTACACACCAGTGTCTGTGACCCACAGCCTGAGCCTCTGTGTGTCATGAGGTATCAGCGGGAGTCCTAGGCAGTGGTCTCTGGAGTCTTTTTTTTTTTTTTTAGCATCCTCCGGCGAGAGCGTGGAGTGGGATGAATCCCGGTCCACCAACTGGGGCTTGTGGGAAGATTAGGTTTGTCCATGTGGGTGTGAATCCTGGGTCTCTGTGTGCATTGTGTGCGCCTACGATCCACGATGAGAATATATTTACCAGAAAGGAGTGTGGATTTGTGTGTGGAGTGTTCTCGAGTGCTCTATACATAGTGTGTGTGCGTGTGCTTCATTAGTGTGGAGCTTGGGGCTGTTGGCTTCAGTGCGCTGTCCGCGGTACTGACCGAGAGTCTACCCAGACTAGGACCCGCACCTAGACTCAGGAAGCAACCCTGGACGAGACAAAGGTCGAACAGAGGAAGCCTCCAGGGAGGCGTCTCCCAGGGGAGTTGGGAAAAGTTCTCCCAACGGCAGGGCTAGCCATCGGGACTCGCCGTATCTTTCCCTGACTGCTCCACGGCTGCTCAGATGCCACCCCATCACAGTCCTTATGGATGTTCTGGGCCGACCCAGGGACCCTCTAGCTCTCCACTTCCATCGCCTGCCAGAGCCTCAGGTCCTGTCACGCAGCGGCACCTGCATCGGGCTAACCACAGCCCAAGTCTCAAAGAACGTCCCGCCAAGCGCGTAAGTGCGCTCAAGTAGGGGGCAGCTACAGAGGCCGTCGTTCACATTTTCCTGTCCCCCTCCCTCCTCTGAAACCTAGCGGACAGCCGGATTTGGGATGGCTTCAGGATGATGCTCAACTTTTATAGACCCAGACAGACACCCACTGGGATGAGCAGGGGTATGGAAATAGGCAGCCAGGATGATTCTGGACATTAAACGCGCTCTCGCAGACCAAGGCTGCAGCCAGTCCCCAGCGCGTTGATGCAAGCCTCCGGGGCGCAGGGACAAGCTCTGAGATCTGAACTCTGTCCCCATCAGCCGGCTTTCTTGGGGCGTCGAGGCCCTTGCCCCGGGTGGCCTGAAAACGAGAGAACTTCCCGCACTTCCCCCGCCCTCCTCAAGCCGGGGTGCATGTGGCGCGTTAGACCCTTCCCCTCTTCGGAGCAGCGCATCCCCAATCCCGATGGCGCCCAGTGGCCGTCGCACTCACCTCGCTGGCCGAGCCGAGCTAGGCAGATACACGGGTGCTGCAGGGGTTAAGGGGCTTCGACCACCCCACCGCGAACACTTGTCCCTTGAGGGGAATTTCAGGAAGAAAGGTCCTCAGAGCTGTAGGAGGCTAGCGGCCCCCAAGCTCCGCTCGCGGGCGTGCAGACCGCGGCCAGGTCCGTGACAACTACGTCCGCAGCGCGCACGCGAAGCACTCGGCGCCGCCGCCGCCTTTTATCTGCCGCCCGCCTTTGTTTGGGTCCCGGTTCCTACCACGGGGTGCGGGGGTGTCCCGGGCAGCCTCTGGAGTCGCGCCTCCCCCCGGCCACTGGCGCCTCCAGCATCAGCGCCTGCGGGCTCTGCGTCACAGTCCGGCTAGGGCTTGAGCTCCGCCGCGCGCTGCTGTCTCCCGATCCCGCCGCCAGGCGCCGCCCTGGCTGCCGCTCCCCCTGCGGGAGCCGCGTGGTGGTACAACCACCTCCCCGTGTTGGCGAAGAGGGACTGAGCACAGTGCAGCGACCCCTGGGGGTCAGTCTTAGGCTCTGCAAATGAACCTGGCCATGCCCCCTACCGGCCCCCACGAGGTTTCTTGGCGCCCAGGTCTTTCCCAAGCGTGCGCTCCTGCTGGCTGCTTTCAGCCCCATCTGCCCAGCTTGGCACCTCACCAGCCTGCTGGACACTCGAGGGCATCCCCGGGTCCCCTCCGGAGGTGGCTGCCAAGCCCAGGCGCCTGGCACCATCTCTTCCTCCCGCCTCTATTCACCTCTCTGGCAGCAGAGCCCAGAGCCCTGCCAGCCCCTGGGACCAGGCACTCGTCCAGTAACAGCACAAGGTCCGCCTGATACCCCCCCGCTGAAAAGATACCCAAAGAAGAAAGGGTCTAGAAATCATGGCTATCCCCGGCTTCGTTTCTCTTTCAGTGCTCCAAAGGCATTGGCCTTGATGTCACCCAAGGAGAGCCAAGGGAACCCTCAAAAGGACCTGGCGCCAGCCTCCGGCTGCCAGAGGGAATGCCACTACTGGCTAAGAGGCCACCCAGGTGATTATGACACTAATCAAGAATGTGAAGTTTTGGAGAACTAGGAAGATAGAGAAACAAGTGAGCCACAATCTTGACCCTCAAGAAGTCCCCATTTTGGGGCTGGAGAGATGGCTCAGTGGTTAAGAGCACTGACTGCTCTTCCAGAGGTCCTGAGTTCAAATCCAAGCAACCATATGGTGGCTCACAACCATCTGTGATGGGATCTGATGCCCTCTTCTGGTGTGTCTGAAGACAGCTACAGTGTACTTATATATAGTAAGTAAATAAATCTTTAAAAAAAAAAAGAAATCCCCATTTTACACAAGAGAATGCAGGATTATCATGAAATAAAAATATCAAAAGTCCCACACCTAGCTCTTTGCTGTGTAGTCCATGCGCCATCTATATTTTTGAAAGAGGAAATCTAGGGGCCTGGAAAATGACTTAGCAGGTGTTTGCTGCCAAGCCTGACAACCTGAGTTCTATCCCCAGGGCAAACCCACTTCCGTGAGCTGTCTCTGACTTCCACTCGTGCACTGTGGTACACACGCACATCCCCTCCAAATACACACACTATAAATAAATAAATAAATAAATAAATAAATAAATAAGTTTTAATTGAAAGATAACTTGGGAGTTCTCTGAACCCCTCTCACTTTGGGGTTCTGCAGTAAGTTCCCGGCGTCACTCACCTGTAGCACCTGGTCAGCTTTCTCGGACACAGTCCCTGGACTACATTCTCCGGCTGGCGGTCAGGTAGACATTTAGGTACTTATCATCCTGGGTGTCCTGGAACTCGTCTGTGCCGATGCAAGTGACCAGAGCCGATGCTCCTGCCTTGCCGTTCTCATCTGCACCACATGCTCAGAAATGGTTTTCAGGGGACCCACCACTGGCCAGCCATCAACTCTGGCAGAAGATATGCAGTGAACTCATGCCACCCTGAAGGCATTAGGGTTATGGACTGCTCCTGGCAGGAAGGATGGGGGGGGGGAGATAGATAGATAAATAGATAGATGATAGATAGATGATAGATAGATAGATAGATAGATAGATAGATAGGCAGGCAGACAGGTAGAGGCTAAGGCCTAAAATGGAGGGTGTGTATATTGCTGCCACAAGAGCAGAAGCCCAATGTGTTACTCTAGATAGAACAGCCCCACAGTGCCTTGCAAATGTCCAGCTCCACCTAACATATCCCAGGGGAAAGCAGAGAAAGGGAAGCCATGGGGGAGGGTGGGAGGAAGGAGAACCAGGGAAATAATTTGTTTCTAAGAGAGCAATGGGAGACACAAAGTGTGTTCGCAAGCCCAGCTGAGAGCAGAGGCTGCTTTTCTTGGTGAATGGCTTAGTTCTTTTCAGTTTGTTTCCAGGAGCCTGCTTAAGAGATTCCCCCAAAGTCCCCATGCTGTTCCCTGCAATCTGACAGAATCACAGGGCACCCCATTTGTGTTCCCAGAGTGCTGTGCCCTGCTTGTGGGTATGACCTCCATTCTCCTGGGAGCTACGTTTAGGAGATTTGATAAGGGTCCTGATTACACTCTCCCTGCTCTCATCAGAGTCATTTCTCCCCTCTCTAGACCTCCAGGTAATCTCCAGAGGGCCAGAACTAGTTTTGCCTGTGGTAAGGGACCTTCTTCAAAGGGAATGTACAGAAGCAGGGGACCTGACCATGGTCTCTCTCTCTCTCTCTCTCTCTCTCTCTCTCTCTCTCTCTCTTCCTCTCTCCCTCTCCCTCTGTGTGTGTGTGTGTGTCTGTATGTATGTGTGTGTGTCTTGCAGGGTGATGTTCAGAAATTCTGAAAGGATATGATTTTCCCAGGCCATCAGCAGGGTTTTAAAATGCAAATAGAACTAGGCCTTTGAAATATATCTGCTGTAAAGGAGAGCCTGTGGTGGCGGTGGAACAGGTCAAAGTGTGGAAAGCTGTGAGAATCCTTCTCTAGGGCTGATCTCGCCTCTTCCTCTCCCAGTCTAATCCCGCTGTATGAGGTCATTGCCCGGTCTCAGGCACTTCCCTGAACACTCCCCTGAACCTCCAGAAGCTTACCAGAGACAACTCCAGTGGCCCTGGGATTGGCCCAGCTGTGAGGTGGCAAAGAATGCAGCTCCCCATTGTCCCCTCTGGCTCTGCAGTTCCCTATTGTCTCCTCTGCCAGAAGTGTTTCTAGGGTCTGATTTAAATGCCTCTTGGTGCCCAGGGGCTGCTTCTGGAATACTCTGTCTTCCTGGCTCACTGAAAAGTCTTCTTTTGAAAGGGATAGGATCCATAAAGGGCCACTTTGTCCCTGGCTCTCTTCCTTTAATGCTCCTTCTGTCTGGTCCGCAGCGATGCACAAGTAGGGCCTCAGAGCTAAGCTTCCCAGCCCACTCCTTACACGATCCTCCGATCCTCCGATGTGTCCTTGGGGAAGTCACTTCCCCTTTGCTGAGGCCCCAACTCCCCTGTTATTTATAAAATGGAGGCAGTGAAAGAACTGCCTCGTAGCAGTGGCTATCAAGGTTTACCAGATAAGAACATCTCTATGGAAAAGCAGCATTTAGCACATTGCAGGGCTTGGATTTGGGTAAACATCAGTGTCTTCTTCAGACTCCTACTAAAAAGGAGCCAGGATGCCAGCTCCTCCTGTTTCTTTGCTCCATCAGTGAGGAAGATTGTTCACAAATCAGGTTACTTCACCAGATGGCTGAGCAGCTGAGGGTTAAGCATATGGGAAGGGTTGGGAGTGTTTATCTTTAAAAATATGGGACATTAACATGTTGTCCCAGCATGGTGGAAGGGAATAAATACCTTTGGAAGTAGTTCATTTTTTAAAAAAAATCTGCAAACACTGTGACTTTGGGGAAAGCTGGGGTTAGTTTGTGTGCGTGTGTGTTGCATTAACTGTGTGATCTTGGGTGAGTTACCTTGGTTCACTGACACTCGGTTTACCCATCTGCAAGATGGGATTAATGAGGACCTCCAGCCTCATCTACACTTGCAGCAAGTTTTATGACAGATTAGGATGTGTTTCTAGGCAACTGTTCAATAGTCTCTTATGCAGAGTTTAATTTGGTGCAGTCGGAAAAATAAATAATAGAACGATTGATTGTGTTTTTAGCCATTGTCAGATTACTTGGGAAAGGGCTTGGTAAATCCACCTGAGTTTGCTTAAAATGTCCTCTCGAGGTCATACAACAAGTTAGTGGGGGGAAGGAGCTTGGGTTGAATTCCAGGCCTTCTGGGGTCCAGGTCTGCACTCCTGAAATATGCTCTTTCCTCTGCCCAGCCCGCTCTTCCCTAATGCTCCAGTTGGGAGTCCGAGCTTACAGAACTCCCAGAAGGAGAGAATGGCTGAAATTATCATTTAGGAGAAGAAAGACGTTTGGGGGAGACGACAGAGCCAGCTCCAGTCGGAGATGCTCTGCACAGGGCTGGGGGGTGGCTGACGGGCAGCACCCCCTTCCTCCCCCAAGTGCTCTGCAAGCAGCCAGGCCTCGCATTCCTTTCCCAGCCTCACTTGCCTCCTCCAAGAAGCAGGCAGCCTGTGCCAGAGCGAATACAATCCAAGTTATTAATTGCCTGCAACAATTAGCCTCAGAATTGGGCCTGCAGACACTCGGGCTCTGAAAGAGGGAGCCAATTACAGCTCCATCAATATTCACGCTGCCGCATAATCATCTCCTGACAAGATGCCCCCAGCCCCCACCCGTGTTTCTGGGGTCTTTGCTCTGATTCCCAACACCTTCAGAGGACCCAGTATTGCTGGTGCCTCTGAGAATGAATGCCACTCAGGACCAGACCCAGAGGGACATTCATGTAGCAGAGTCATAGCATTGAGAGAGGACGAGGACTGTGCCAAAGACCTAAGTGAGAGGCTTCAGCTGGAACAGTCTCATTGTGGGGGATCATTAATGTCTCCGGGTTGTGGCTGCAAAGTAGATCCCTTGGTGCTCTTGTTTCTATAATGGATTGGGAAGGGGAGGTTAGAGACGCCCCCTATATCCTAGGGCTCTTATCATGTACAGGCTCTTTCTGTGCCTGGGTTTAGGTGCATGTGCAGGCCATACATCCACATCAGGGGTCTTCCCCTATAGCCTTTTGTCGTATTTTATGAGACATAGTCTCGCACTGTCTGTCCAGCAAGCTTCTGGGATCCCTCTGTCTCTCTCCAGTGCTGGGATTACAAGCATACCCCGTCACTTTTGGTTCAGCCCACTGGTATCTAAACTCGGGTCCTCAGGTTTGCTCAGCAAGCACATTGATAACTGAGCCATCGTCACAGACCAAGTTCTAGTTCAGTTTAATTCCAGTCCAGTCACATGCCTGCTTTGTGGTCTGGTAAAAGCCATTTTCCACCTCGGGGCTTCCACTCTTACCTGCGCTCCTCTGAGGGTTGATTCCAGAAGAGACTAAGCAAAAGACACATTCCGTAAGTGATACACAATGAGCTGGAAATAAAGATGGAGCTCTGTTCTATATAGAAAATAATATCTGAAAGGAGAGACCATGACCCCCAGAGAAGAGTGGGGTGATGGGCAGTGAGAGGAGTTAGAAGAGTGCTGGCCCCAGATTTGCTGGAACCCACTTCTTGGATTTAGTGTCCTTTTGTATCTGGTCTCTTGTTCCTGTTTGCCAAATGAAAACACCAAAATAGATGCGCTCAGAGGTGCCCTGATGGAATCTCCCAGTAAAGCGTGGGAGGACAGATGGATGGATGTGCAATGGGCACATCAGAGGAATAGGAAAGCTCTGATTTCCAAAGGGCAAATGGCAGGGATAGTTAAATGCAGTGCGATGACCCAGAAAGCATGAAACTAAGCACACGACTCTCTCAGCAAATGCACACACTCGAGTTTATACAAGAACAAAAGAAGCCACATACTTCTTTATCAAGATAGGAAATAAAAACCATCTCCTGGTCTAGAACTCCTGAGAGAGACTAGGTAGGAATCCTTAGACAGAGCCTCGCCCCGCCCCGCCCCGCCCCCGCCTCGGGGCCGTTTCAGCACCACGGACAGTGACCAGCACACTCCGTGGTTGGAAGTGGTTCATGAGGCTTGGAGTGAGTGATGTTGAGCAGTGCTCAGGTTCAAGTGTAAGTTTGTGCTGCCCAGCTTTCGAGTGCTCAATAGGACCACCTAAACCTTGGCAGGGCAGAGGTCTTGCCCGTAGCCTGCCGTCTGCTCCTTTATAGGTACTCAAGGCCGCTGGCAATTCTGCATCTGTGAAATGCATGGATGAAATCCCAGCCCATTCTGCCCTTTGCCTGTCCCCAGCTTCCTGGTATAAGTAGGCCAGCATCTTATATTCCACCCAACTCTGCTGGCCCACTGGCGCCAGGAGACAGGCCAGCTTTAACCCTGGCCACCAGGACCCGTCCAGAGCTCTGCAGTGACAGCTAGAAAGAACTTTCCTGGCATATCCCCAGTGAGGAATCCGTGTGGCTCTGATGGGCTGCTCCCCCCACCCCCAGTGCCAGCTTCTATTCCTGCACATCCTGTATGAGCAGGGTGGAGAGCACTCTATGCCAAAAACACAGTGGCAGGGCGTGAATCTGGAGCAGAGGGCTGATGGACACATCTGAATTTCATTAGGTCATATGCCCTTTAGGCAGCAAGGATGCTGTCAACCATGCCTGTTGTGATCCTAATCATTGGCTGCCACAGATTCCATGCCAGACCCTGTATACATAAGCTTTTTACCCAACCCTTGCCACCACCACCCAGGAAGTGCATCTTTTTATTAATCTATTTTCAGAGGAGTAATTAGTGGCTTTAGGTCACCAAGAAGATAAACTGAGGAGTTCAATTTAGGCAATTTGATTCTATAACCCAGGTTCATTAGCACATTCTTTCCACTCTATGGTTGTAAAAACAGAGTCAGAGAGTCAGAGATGTCACTCATGAGCATAGACATGATAGATCCTGCAGCAGTTTTGAACCGAGTCTGCCACAGTCACCTCTCTATCTCTCTGTGGTGAGCACAGGTTGGGCACCGTGTCTTCTTGCTCTGGTCTATGGACTTCAGGCCTCACCCGAGGTCTTGAGCATACTGTAATATTAGGAAAGTCATTGCCAAGAAATTTGGTCTAAGGCAGAGTTCACACTCAACTTGAGACTGAAGTTGAGATTGCCTGAATTGAATAAGACCTGTTTCAGGAAACTAGAGGGACCAGCCCCCAAAGAAAGAGAGTCCCATCCAGTCTTCCTAGGGACCCAGAGGGCAGGACTAAAGTCTGCAGCCACACCACAGCACTGGCTTCCTCTGGCACAGGCTTCCAGGTCATCTAACCTCTTCAAGCAAACAGTAAAGCCAAGGCCCTGGACAGGTGTTTGTTTCCTGGCATTGCGGTCCTTTTGGCCAGCTCTCTTCTGGATCCTTCCTGGAATCTCTGAGTCCTCATTTTGCATCTGGGCACGTTGGGGGACAGCTGCTCTTGTTGGCAACCCAAGCCACATCTGGCAGATGTGTCCGCAGGATGCAGAAGGAATGTGTGAGCAACCTGTGTGTGTGTGTGTGTGTGTGTGTATGTGTGAGAGAGAGAGAGAGAGAGAGAGAGAGAGAGAGAGAGAGAGAGAGAGAGAGAGAGCAGCCTAGCCAAAGCTGCTGGTTTGGTTTGATGGTCTCCCCTCCCCCTCTTATTTTCTTTTATCTCTCCTCCCTCTCTTCTTCTTTCTCCTTCTCTTTTTTGTCTCCTCCCATGTTCCCACACTCTCCGACCTATTCCTTTTATACTGATCCCAGTAATCCACTACCGTCTTCCTTCATCTTCCCATGACCCCAAGGGAATAATTATCTTCCTTTTAGGGAGGTAAATGTAATGTAGAAATCAATGTTTGCAAGGCCAAGTGAGTTCAAACCCAGCCCATGGACTTCTGCTCTCCCAAGAGTTGGGGGATGGCAGCACCTCCGCCCAGTTGGACAGGAAGGCCAGAGCTGGTGACCCGCTCTCTCGTCTCAGATGGGTTGTTGAGGGGCTGTGTTTCCTTTGAAACTTTGAGCTGATGTCATCACCCAGCCTAGACTGTGAGTCTCTGAACCCCAGTTCCCCACCCCGACTCCCGGTCAGCCCAGGGCAGTGAAATTTATTAGATACAAAACCAGAGAAAGAGAAATAGAGTCAGAAAGAAGTGCTATTCCATAGGGACCCAGGTGCAGAGGACTCTTACTCCCTGGAGACTGTGTGATTATCATTTTTAGTCGTCAGGATCTGTGGTCTGTGGTTCAGACCATGGCACTTGGTACTCAGTGAACTTGATGGCTGCATTGCTCACTAGAGGCTGTTGTCAATATTGCCTTGCCTCTCTGAACTCGCCTTCGAGCTGCCTCATAAAACAGCTGTAACTGTGCATGGCAGCCATGACTGTGCTGCAGAACTCAGGAGGCTGAGGCAGGATGACCTTTTGTCCTAGGCTAGCCTGGGCTACATATTGACGTGCTGTCTCTTAAAACAACAAACACACTGAGCCATTGTGATAAATGTCTTTAATTATAGCACTTGGGAGCAGAGGCAGGCAAATCTCTGGGAGTTTGAGACCAGCCTGGTCTACAGAGGGAGTTTTAGGGCAGCCAGAGCTACACAGAGAAACCTTGTCTTAAGAAAAGTAAGTAATAAAATAAAAATGGAATAGCAAACATACAGTGGTTTGGTGCATGGCAGACCCTAGGCATTGCCATTGCTGCCTCACTGGTATGGGGGGGCGCTGGTGTGGTGGCAGTGGACTTAGGACAAAACCCCAAATGCCCAAGGACATTTCCTCAGAACCTGTTTCACAGACAGCTGCTTGTTCTCAGCGTCCATTCGTCTGTTTAGTAGGGTTTAGATAACAAGGCCCTCAAATGCAAATCGTGATACATGCGTTACTCACAACATCTCACAGAGGGTGTGTAGACTCAGCACTCAGCCTCTGGAGTCAGAAGACTTGAGTTCAAGTCTCACTTCTTCCAGTTGCTTGCTGTGTGACTTTGGGCAAATCACTAAACCATTCTGTGCCTCAATTTTCCCATCTAAAGGGGGCACATAGTGGTACCTACTGACTGAGGCTGTGCAAGGGGTGTGGGAGATAGAAACATGATTAGTAAATGTTGCCTAGCATTATATTTACTCCCTTAACAATCCTAGAAGGTTTTACAGAAAAGGTGACAGAGACAGACATAGGACCTGTAATTACAGTACTTGGGAAATAGAGGTGGGAAGATCAGAGGTTCAAGGTCAGCCATGACTACATAGCAGGTTTCAGGCCAGCTTGGGCTATATCTGACCTTGTCTCAATAATAAACTTACCATCACCACATCACCAAACCGAAAGAGTTAATTCTGACATGGAGTCACTAGACCAAGGTCACACAGTTAATCGATGGCAGAACCATTGGATTGCAGGATTTGAAGCCAAGTTCGACTGGTTCCCAGGCCTATGCCTTTCACACAGCATCCACACACCAGGAAGCGTGCGCAGGACAGAGTCCGTGGGTCCTCTACGACTGCGCCAGCCCCTCACTTCCAGCCACCCTGTCTTAGCTGGCAGCTCGCCTTCCCACTGTATCATTCATTTAAACTACACTCCCCCTTACTTAACTGCGGCAGCCCCTTGGGTCCTCCCACCTGCCGAGCCTGCTTACCTTGCAGGTCCCATGGGCTCTGCAGAACCCTGAGCCCAATCCTCGCTTGCCATCTGGACCTGGTATGAGGAGCTTTGAGAGCCAGGAGAGTTCCCTTCCCCCTATCCTTTGATGGTCGGGGGTGGGGAGATCCATGTTCCAGAGGCTCCATGCCCCACACTGCCTGGCCCTCCAGGTCCCTCTCCTCCTCTATGACCTCTGTCTAGCCCTATAATCTGCCACTGACTTGTCCTCTGTCGCTCTCGCCAGGCCCCTGTCATACACCCTGCTCGGGCTCCTGGGTGCCCTGGCTGGGCTCACATTCCTTCTGCCACCTGAAATGCCCTTCTCCTTCCTCACTGCCAGGAGAGTCATCCATCCCTGGGCCAGCTCATCCTGTCATCAGAGAATACACCCCCATTCTCCCGCACCTATTCTCTCCAGAGTGCCACCCCACCCCCTCCTGGCTTCCAGAACAAATTCACACGTCTATTTCTGCACTTATCCCAGCCTGACTTGCGTTCTATATGGAGACTGTTCCCTAAGTGTGAGGACTCCTAAATTACTGCAGGGGGCCACTTCCCAGGCAAGAGTTCCAGGAAGGTTTAGGGGAACCTTGGGCAGCAGATCCTGGAGCTGTGGGACCATCTGGCCCCCACAGTCAGGTTAGATCCCCACACTGCTCTCCTCACCTCAGAGATGAGACTGAAGCTAAGACTGACCTGTGATGACATGCTTTTTGTGAAGTACTACACACCTGAGCTCCTACTGCCTCATCCCTAATAAGGTTCCAAACCCATGGTGCAGTGCTGGGCTGGGGCACATCAGAGTTTCTAGCTCTCAAGGTCAGTCAGCACCACAGCAGTGCTGCATCAAGAATCCATTGTCGAGTTGGACAAGACGCTGCTGTTTGGCTCACAGCTCTAAGACTGGGGGTCCTTGAAGAGTCCGAGGGTAATTATATGTCCCTCTTCTCACTAAGCTAGGAAAGTACACCAGCCCAATTGGAACCCATAAACATGACCTATCCTAGGGCTGGAGAGATGGCTCAGAGGTTAAAAGCACCAGGCACTGTTGCTGGAGACAATTCAAAGCTAAGTTCCTGGTGCCCACACTTAGCAGCTCACAGCCACTTGTAGCTACAGCTCTGCCCAAGGGGAGGTAGGCTCCGCCCCACTGTGGCCTTGGCAAGGGTGAGAACGTAAAATACCAGTTCAAGAACAGAGACCTGAAATGCAATCTTTCATGCTGCATCTATGCCTCTCTTCCCACTTACAGACGAAACTGATAGCTAGATGTTCCTTCAAAGCCACTAGACAAGTTCCCCAGTTCTCCCTCTTACAACTACTACCTACCGAGTCTTTGGCTCATCCTCACGCTCCCCATTGGAAGCCGAGCCAAGCTGGCTGGAAACCAGCAGATCAATGGAGAGAGAATGCCCCCCCTCCAACCTCAGCAGCAATACATTGAGAGGGGCACAGGTACCTGCTCTCTTCTGGAGAGGCAGAGAGCTGGGACCATGAGCCGATACCACACTACCTTCTGGTACCACCATCTGCTGTCCAAATTCTGGGAGTTTTGAGGACCTTTCAAAGCCTCAAGTTGGGCTGACAAGGTGACTCAACAGATAAAGGCCGCCAAGCTCAATGATCTGAGTCCAATTTCTGGGACCCACATGGCCAAAGAAAGAACTGACCTTCACAAGTTGTCCTATGACCTCTTGTGCAATGTGCATGCTTGAGCTTGCACACACACACACACACACACACACACACACACACACACACACGGGCAGTAAGCTTAAAAAAGCTTTACCTGAAGTTCTCCTAGCATCATTGCTTAATGTAGCCTGAGAAACTGTGGGGATTTTATTTTTTTACCTTCCTATATATCTGTTTACCTTCTGTTTAAAAGATATCTATTTTTATTTTTAATTATGTGTTTGTGTATGTTTCTGTGTGGGTATGTGTACATGAGTCCAGGTGCCCAGGGAAACCAGAGAAGTTGAATCTCCTTGTGATGGTTTGTATATGCTTGGTCCAGGGAGTTGCATCATTAGAAGGTGTGGCCTGTTGGAGTAGGTGTGTCACTGTGGGTGTGGGGTTTAAAACCCTCACCCTAGCTGCCTGAAAGTCAGTCTTCCACTAGCAGCCTTCAGATGAAGATGTAGAACTCTTAGCTCTTCCTGTACCATGCCTGCCTGGATGCTGCTATGCTCCCACCTTGATGATAATGGACTGAACCTCTGAACCTGTAAGCCAGCCCCAATGAAATGTTGTCCTTTATAAGACTTGCCTTGGTCATGGTGTCTGTTCACAGCAGTAAAACCCAAACTTCTGGAACAAGCGGTCGTGACCCTCCTGATGTGGGTTGTAGGAATTGAACCCAAGGGCCCTCTGGAAGAGCAGTGAGTGATTTTAACCACTGAGTCATCTTGCCAGGGCCACGTCCACCCGATTTTGATAGCAAATGACTACCACTCCATTTCCTCAGTTTCTAAATCACCCTTTCCCTCCAGCCACTTGATTTGGATGGAGACATGCATTTGGGGTCAGGATAAGCCAATCAGAGTAGTCCATTATCCCCCTGACCACTGTGTGTGGTGCATGGCCATTATGGCCTGGTGGCAAAATCACTCTTAATGTTATTATCAATTTGCTTGGCAAGAGATCCTCAGTTTTCCAGGAGGACATGAGCTTTTCCTAACCACAGTATTGGTTCTAAGCATAAGGGCTCCTGAAACCAAGAGGCTGAGAAAGACGCAGTTTGAGGTGCTGAATCAAGCTACGCCTAGAGTCTTGGCTCTACATTTGAGCTTTTCTTTGTCACTTACAACTGACAGGGTCTGATTAAATAAACTTGAAATCCCATTTCCTGTGTTACCTTTCCCTGGGGAGAGGTGAACACAAATCAGGTCACTCCAGTTAGGGCGCCAATGACAAACCAGAGAAGGGACTCCACCCAAGCCTAGATTGGTGACCCAGTGAGTTTATTGGATTTGCTTACAGGGGCTTGGGTGAGGGGTTGCTTCTAAAATTGTTGGTGATTCCAGATCAACCATATCTCCAAAGCATCTCATTCGAGCATGGATGACAGTCTCTCCATAGCTGCACAGACGGGTGCCTCCATCTTGTTGAGGATCTCCTGCAGGGAGTCTCAGCTGGGCACAGTAAGACGGTAGTGTCTGCTATGCCCGGAAGACTGTAGTCCACAACAATAGCATCATAAAAATTTGAACAACCAGAGCCAATCGAGAGTGCTTAGAATCATAAGTTTGTTGTGTCCCAGAGATAAAGGCCAGAGTGATTAAACCTATCTGGGGGGAACCTGGGAAGAGCGTTAGCTGTGCGAGTGGAGAGCCAAACTTTCCCTACTGCTGTTATTGCCAGGGCAGATTAGCATCCCCTTGCATACAGTTGGTGCTTAGTAAGTGCACGGACTGATTGACATGCCCTAAGGGCAACTTGAGCAGGAAGAATCCCAGGCAGAGTGACAGTGGGATTTGAGGGAAGTGCCAGCCGAAAGCGTGATGTGGACCACCAGCCTAGGGGCTGGCTTTCGATGCAATGAATCTAAAAACCAGAATGGAGATGAAGGCAGCAAGCAGTGGCTAGACTTTGCTAGACTCCTGCCTTCAAAGGCGGCTGAGACCCTTGGGGACTATGCTTGGGCGGTGTGTGTGTTCCAGAGGGGTCGCTGCATTTCCTGGGGACTATGCTTGGGCGGTGTGTGTGGGCGGTGTGTGTGTGTGTTCAGGAAGGGTCGCTGCATTTCCTGGGGACTATGCTTGGGCGGTGTGTGTGTTCAGGAGGGGGTCGCTGCATTTCCTGCTCAGGGCTCACAGAAAGAGTGTGTGCCTGGCTTCTGGGAATTCCATCAGGGGAGGTCTTGCAAATACTGACATTGACACAGAACACTACATGCAGTATCTTTAAAATATGCCAGCCCGGGGCTCACACAGAAGTCTTTGTCTCTCCTCTGGACCTTGCTTCTCAGAGTTCATTCCATGGACCAGCAACACCAGCAGCTTGTAGGCATTTGTTAAAATGCAGGGGCCTGGAAGATGGCTCAGTTGGTAAAGTGCTTGCCACTTAAGCGTAAGGATGCGAGTTCCATCCCCGGTATCTACGTACAAATTCTGGTGCTTACTTGGAATTTAAGTGCAGGAAAGGAAGAGACTGGTGGATTCCTGAGGTTTGCTGGCCAGTCAGCCTAGCCTAATTGATGAGCCCCAGGCCCAGTAAGAGACCCTGTCTCAAAGATCAAGGTGGTCAGCTCCTGAGAACACATCCCAAGTTGTCCTCTGGCTTTTCTGTATAACAGAGTACATGCTTTAGCACACACACACACACACACACACACACACACACACACACACACACACACACGCACACGCACACATGCGTGCACACACAAATTGTAGACTTCTGGTCCCACTCACGTCAGGTGATTGTGATTATGTTTTAGACTAGACTCTCCCACTCTCTCTCAAGCTGGTTAGAATCATCCAGGCTGATTTACAAAACACTGTTGGCTGAATTCCCCTACCCTTAAGGTTCTGACTCAGCGGCTCTGGGCGACAACCTGGCATTGGGACCTCTGAAAGTCTAGCAGGTGCTTCTCATGTGCTTAGGTTGAAGACCATAGCTTGAACTTTTGGGGAGTATGCACCCAGACATGGGTGGATGGGGGTAACTCAGCCTTCCTTGCTGCAGCCCTGAGAGCCCAGGAGGGTGTGACTAGCTCCAGAAAAATACAGCCTGGTTCTCTACGGGTGAGTATTGGGTAACAGTTCCCAAGGTGAGAATCCCTCGCTAGCCGTGCAGCTGCCATGGAGCTCACTGGAGATGAATCCTGTGATTTGGGGCTGGGGTCCAGCATTTGTGTTTTAATAGGCCTTACAGGTAGTTATGACATATGCCCAGATTTAAGAGAAGTCCTAGGTTAGTAGAGGAGGTCAGGTTCAAACACCTCACTCTGAGAGGAAGAGACCTATTCTCTTTTTTAAAAAAATTACATATATACATATATATATATATATATATA
>NW_022196900.1:107368232-107377118 GCF_008632895.1 Mastomys coucha
ATATATATATATATATATATAGTATGTGTGTGATGTGTCTGCATGAATCTGTATTGTACACGCGTGTGCAGATATAGTGGAAGGTCCTGGTGTCAAATCCCCATTAAAAATGGTGTTACTTACAGGCCATTGTGAGCCACCACGTGGGTGCTGGGAACTGAACCCAGGACCTCTGGAAGAGCAACGAGTACCCTTAACCACTGAGCCATCTCCCCAGCTCCTAAGTATCCACTTTTAGCTTCAGTTCAATGTGTGTAAAATAGGCAATGTGTGTAAAATAGGAGAGGGGCAGAAACCAGCTCAGAGAGGCTTTGCTCCCTTGATGTTCCCAAGGCAGGCATGACTAATCCATCACAGCGCTCTGGATTTCTCAGGAGAACTTTCTCAGCACCCTTCACCTGTGGAGATGCAAGCATCCAGGTTGGTTAGGTCAGCACTAGAGTGAATGCCTCAGGCTATGGCTGACCTCTGAGATCAGGTGCAGGCTTTCGACCCTATGTTCTGTCTCTACCTTCTCTTCACTTTACCCTTAGGAATGAAGAAACTGGCGTATCTATGAGACAGGCCAAGTGACAGCCCCTTCTACACATCTCATACCTCCTCACTTTGGCTGAGGCTGGACCCTGCTTACGAGGATTTTCTTCATCTCTTCTCTACAGTAATCTGCAGCCTTTAAAGCATGCTACAAAGGCCAATTCCACAGGGAACTGTCATGGCGCCTGCAGACCAGGACCACCCAGCAGCTTCCTCCTGCCCTGTGCACCTGTGCTATGGTCTAGGGAGCACCAGGCTCCGAGCAAGGACTCGAACTCAGTGGTGAAGACAAACAGAATGATTTGAATGGCTGGATGAAGGGGATGGTAGTGAAAGGTGTCCTCTGGCCATGGCATCTCCCACACTGCACTTGGTCGGCAGTTGGTTGAACTCCCACCTATCAGTCCTCCATCTGGGTCCAGTGCTGGCCCTGGGATGGACTAGAAGTACAGAGTCCTGAGGCTCCCAGGGTGCCCTGCACAGCCTGGGTGCCTTGCACAGCCTGCGTGCCCTGCACAGCCTGGAGTGCCCTGCACAGCCTGGGTGCCCTGCACAGCCTGGGTGCCCTGCACAGCCTGGAGTGCCCTGCACAGCCTGCGTGCCCTGCACAGCCTGCGTGCCCTGCACAGCCTGGGTGCCCTGCACAGCCTGGGTGCCCTGCACAGCCTGGTGAGCCAGCTCCTTCCCAAGGAGATAGTGAGACAGAGGGAGGCAGGAAGCTGCAGCAGACCCATGGCCATCGGCAGGGAGCTAACAAGCATAGTCAGACGATGGGCCCCTGAGGGTGGGGTAGTCAGACCAGCTGTAATTGTGCTTCACATCAGGCTGAGTTCAAGGACAGGAAGAGGCTGCTTTTCTGCTTCGCTTCATACCCCCACCCACTACACTCAGGAAAGGATGGGAGAACTCCATTCCAGCCGCATTTACTGTGCCCATACTGTGTGCGCGACCACCAGAAGCCATGAGGCTCTAAAGAGGCACACACTGCCCCCCTCCCAAGGGAATGAAGAAGAAAGAAAGACATCTGTCTAGAACCCAAGGACACAGGCATTCCTCTGTGAGGCGACCATATACTTAATACTGCCCATGAGATCTTTGAGTGACAGGACTATACACAGAGCACCCACTGTGTGTGGGCCCCTGTGGATTGCTTATTGGGCCCAAGAGCAGAGAATGAGGATGGAGGCACAGTGTGCACTGTGAGACCTTCACATCAGGGAAACCCTCCACGGGTCTTTCAGAAGCGCGGCTGTACGCTTTGACACCCCTCCCCTCCAGGGACCCACTTCCTCCTCTACCAAGGCCCAGTTCCTAGGTCGTGTTGTCAGCCATGCTGAGCCTGGCTTCTGCCTTGGCTTGCCCTCTGCTTTCCCGTGGCAGACTGTCCAGACAGCTCTGACACTTTTTATGAAAACCCTTCTCATTGAAGAGACGGTGCTCTCCAGCACGGGTTTTCTCTTTCCTCATACTATTAAGTCGGAAGGGTTGCCACTCACTTTATAGTCCAGGAAACCAAGGTTCTACGAGACCTGTAGGTCCCACCTGAAGTCACACAGCCAGCCAGTTCAGAGAGCTACAGTGTGACCCCAAGCCCAGCTGTCCCAAGGGACACCGGCGAATGACCCAGATTAACTACAGGCTCCTGAGCATGACTGTCCCCAGAGACCACCTGATAGCCATTTTGCCAACCATAGCTGAGCCGTGTTCCCAAGTGAGCTCTGTTCTCCCCATGACCCCCCCTAGATGTCTGCCCAGAAGCCCAGCAGGTCTGGGGGCGTTACATTCCCAGAGGGCGGCACATGAATGCATTTCTGAGGGAGATGCTGGCAGTCTTGGGGGGGAGCTGTGTTCCTCTTCCTGTGGGAGCTCGCTGGCTGCATTTACTCTCCAGGTTCTCCCGCCCATGAATAACTACTGAACAGCTTGCCTGGGAAGGAGAACTCCTAGATTACAGAGCCATGATTCTAAATGGCTTTTTATCTGTGTTTTCTTTCATTTCTTAGACAAAACTGTTAAAATTTTAAGTGAGTGAGTTAAATACAGAGGAGTTAAAAAGCTGTGCACATCACTGCAGGGGGGGAGCAGCAGCATCAGATGGCTTGGGAGGAGAGGAAGAGAAGCAAAATGGCCACCACTGCTGGCTGGCTGTGTGGACTTGTGCTCTGTTTGCCTGGCATGGCCTCCTTCTCTTCCTCCCCATCATACACGCAGGGAGATGAGAGCCCAGAGAGCTCAAGTAACTGGACCAAGGTTGCACAGCCGGCGTGTAGCCGTGTCACAATTGAAGCCAGGTGTTCCATCTCCAAGGTCATGTCCTCTGCTAACGGCCATGGCGAGTCGGATCACTCCTCCTTGTGAGCCTCACTGAGAAACTGTCCCAGAGTGGTGCAGACAGATCCAGAAGCCCAGGCACAAGTGATGTCTTCATCATGTGGCTGGTGGGCCACAGAACCAGGGTTAGAACCCAGGCTCTGACCTCTGTGGGCAGTGCTCTGAAAAAATCCCACAGGGAGAGGTGGGGGACTTGTCCCCATCCACCTCACATCTGGGTCCCTGCAAGCACAGCATGGTCACTCCAGCAGCTCCTCAGAACCTGGTGCCACCTCCCAGAGGCTGGGAAGGTGCTGTCTCTGCTGCTTAACTCCATGGCCCTTTAAGGGATCTTTCGCACTGCCTGATTCAAGTCTCCGGCCCTCCAGCTTGTCAGGCATCAGACCCGTATCCCATGCTCAGTTCCACATCTGGAAAGGGGATGGACACCAGCATCTGCCTTGTAGGCTTACTGGAGATGTATGGGCACACTAAGTGCTCAGTAAATGCCCGTTCTCCCTTCAGTCAACCATGTCCTCAACAAGCACTGTGTGTCCACACTGGAGTTGCCGACAGAAGCCCCAAACACTCCAGCTGTGAATTCATGGCTTGGGAGGAGTAGAAGGGCCCAGAAAGGGGCTCCCTTCAGACTACAAGGCCCTGTTCCTTCTGGGGCTTGGACTTCCAGCCTCCAGAAGAAGAGAGAGACTTGTTCTGTATGAACCACTCATTCACAGGACAAGCTTGTACCACTGCCCGGACAAGCGTGCCTAGGAGCAGAGCTGCTGCCAGTGTTCATGGGAGAGTGGCTCAGAGGCTCTAGCCATAGTTGCTCCTCTGGTGCCTAGCACTCAGTGGCATCTCATCTGGCACCGGGCCACCTGCCTGAGCTACCCAAATGCCTTCAACCTGTGTACCATTTCCTGAGGAGCCCACATTCCTTGATCCTCGGGGCCATAGCTTCAGCAGTGGCCTGGGTTCATGGCTGAGAATTACAGCTGGCCTTGGGCTAGTGACAGGGCCAGCCGGGTTGGCATGAATCATGTTTATTGAAAACAGGAAACAAAGGGAGGAAGGAAAGAAAGGCCAGGAAGGGGAGGCAGCAGGCAGAGATGCAGTGTGCCGTGGGGGCGGAGACAGGAGCAGCCTGAGAAAAGACGCATTCATTTCCTAATGTTTGCTTCAGGACACCAGCACGCTGGCTGGCGAGGTTTATCTGCTTCCTTCAGCTGTGGAGTTCACTGTGAGCCAGCAATTGGGTGCTTCAGAGACTTGCCCGCCCAAGAGAGGACAAGGAGGCCCCCCAGAACAGCTTCCGGCCCATCTTTCGGCCAGCAGAGGCCTGGCTTTCAACGCTGTCCAAGGGTGAAATTGCATTACATTCTGCCTGGTAATGAGGTGTTGCAGGTCTCGGCCCCCAGCCAGAAGAAGCAGCTCTGGCCACCAGCCCTGGCCCAGCCTTCCTCCAGCCAGGACTGGACTGGCTAGCAGAGCCAGGGAGGAGGGAGGCTGCAAGGACTTGAGGTACGGGAGAGTGCAGAGGCAGAGGGTCAACACCAGGTGAGGAAGGGAGGGGGTCTTACTGAGAGCCACCTCACACCCAGCACCTTGTATCCAGCACTTCATATTCAGTACCCCATATGTAGCACCTTGTATCCAGCACTTCATATTCAGTACCCCATATGTAGCACCTTGTACCCAGCACTTCATATTCAGTACCCCATATGTAGCACCTTGTACCCAGCACTTCATACTCGGTACCTCATATGCAGCACTCTGCCTCCTGCACTTCATAGCTGGTATCCAGAACCTTGCTCAGTTTTACTGTTTCACACAGTAGGTCTCTGGTTTCCTGGGGATGTCACAATAAATCAGCAGGAACAGGAGACACTACTCTGTAACCTTTCTTGGCTGCCAGCCCCGAGCCCAGCTGTTGGCAGGGTCACCACTTTCTGAAGCTCTGGGGCCGATCTACTCCACACATCTCTTTAGCTTCTGGTGAAGGTGACAATCTTTCCGTGTCCCTGGGTTGATAGTGTGCCACTCCAATCTCTGTCTCCACCTTCATACTCTGCTCTTGCTGTATGTTGCTGTGTGGGCCAAATTTCCCTCCTCTGAGGGCACGAGATCAAGACTACACTGATGGTGACATCATCTTGATTACGTCTACAGAAAGCCTATTTCCACATCCAGTCCCATTCCTGGAACTAGGGATTTAGGACACTTAAAATCCAACCCACAACCAGCAACCGACTAACACTGATTGACAGGTCACTGCTGACCATCATGTCCTCTGTTAGGAGCTATCTGTGACCTCAACGATCACACTGTTATGCCAGAGATGAGGCAGGTACTGTTACACACCCATTTTACTGGCAAGAAAATTGAAGCTCGGAGAGTATCTCGTGTAATGCTGTGAAGAGACACCGTGACCACACAAACGCTTCTAAAGAAAAACATTTAAGTGGGTCTGGCTTGTAGTTTCAGAGGTTTAGTATGTTATTATCATGGTGCGAAGCATGGTGGCAGGCAGGCAGGCTGGCATGGTGCTGGAGAAGGAGCTGAGAGTTCCACATCTTCATCGGCAGGCACCAGGAAGAGAATACCACACTGGGCATGGTTTGAATATCTGAAATATCAAAGCCCACTCTGTAGTGACATACTTTCTCCAACAAGGCCATGCCTATTAATAGTACCACTCCCAATGGGCCTATAGAGGCCATTTTCTATCAACCCCCCACTGAGAGCACACACACACACACACACACACACACGCACACACACACACAAGCACATACACAAGCACACAGCAGCTAGGGCTGGGGGAGTGAGGGTCAGTGGTAGATGTCTTGTCCACATGCACAAGACCTTGGGTTCCACCCACAGTTATATACATGTATATACACGTATACATATACATACACACATACATATACATATGTATACACATATACATACACATACACACATATCCATATACATACATACACACACCACACACATGTACACATACACACATACACACATACATATACATATATATACACATATACATACACATACACACACATACCCATACACATACGCATACATCGTACACATACACACATGTACATACACACATATACACAGACATATGTATACATACATACACTATACATATGCATATACATTCATATACATATACCTGTAGCTAATATTAGACACAGGTTCAGGAAGGTGTAACATAGCCATGGTGGATAGAACATCTTAGCAAGATGTGGGAATGAGGAGTGGTGCAAGCATTTGGGGCAAGAGTGTGACCAAAGACACTTCCCAGAGGCGATACAGTTGAGGGGAAGGCAGGTTTGGGGTTGGTGGTCAGTTAGGTGTGGCGGAGTGGCCTTGCTGGAGGTAGCATGTCACTGGGGGTGGGTTTTGAAGTTTCAAAGCCACTCACGGTTCCCAGGTCGCCCTCTCTGCTTTCTGCTTGCTGCTAAAGATGTGAAGATCTCAGCTTCCCGCTCCAGTCACCAGGCTTCTGCTCTGCCACCATGGACTCAAAGCCTCTGGAGTCCTGGCCCTTCTTTCTGTGTTGCCTTGGTCATGGTATTTTATCACAGCAACAGAACAGTAACTGACGCACAGGTCCTCACTGCTACTGTTTCTACCTTCCTTTCCCCATGAAGGGCTCCTGGTCTGATTCCTCAGTTCTAGTCCCCAGCCATCTTTGCCATTTCTTCCAAAGCACCCTAGAGAGACGCTACTGTAGGGATAGGACCCACCTCTGATGCATCTCAGCTATGCATCTTTGGGCCCCATCTTCACCTCTCTGGGCCACTTTCTGCAACATCAACCGAAGAAGATCAAGTAAGGCGACCATATTGATGGTAGCTTAAAGACTAAAAGCTCTGGGGAAGGGTCATCGTCCTTCATAACAGGTGACATCCGATGAGAAGCTCTGTGCTCCGCCCTACCTCACCCCTCCCCTCTGGACCTTTGCGGAGGCCTCACCCCTCCCCTGGAGTACCTTCCCCCTGCACCCCCTCTGATCACCATGCAAGCTCAATGATCCAACATGCTGGGCTGTCTTGGTGTTGTGAATTCCATCTCTAGACCCCAGCTTCTATAATACGGGGAATGCACAGCCTCCTCAGCGGGGCTGCTGTAAGAATTAAATAAGGTAATGTGCCTGAAGCATAGAGCAGGGTGGCTGTGCCATTCATCAGAGGAGGCGGAATGGTTTCTTGCCTGGGTGTCTGGGAGGGCACCAGTTGCTCCCCTACCCCCACAGACAGGGAGCGGAGGAGAGAGGGACAGTCATGGTAGGAGAGGTGAGCGATGGAGCTAATTACAGAGGCCAGGGTGGACAGCAGCACCCCGGGCTCCTTGGCTCCTGAGAGTCCCTGCTGCTTAGGAGTCTCTGCCTCCTGAGGGTCCCTGCCTTGGAGGCCACCGACCACTTGACTTTCTGTCTGGCCATTTCCAGGGACCCTGTTTAGCTTGACCTTGGGACTCATCTTGGCCACGCCCTTTTTCTACGAGGGCTGTTTGGACTTTTGTTCTTCTCTCCGTATGAATCCTTCCTCTTTCCATCAGCCTCGTAGACCTTTGCCCCTGTGAGGCAGGACTTTCTCTCTGTCCCTGGACTTTTCCTCTGACCTCAGGGCTCAGCACAGGGTTGACATCCCCCCCAAGAATCCGTGAATGAAATGAGTCCTTGAACATCTTCGTGGGAGACACAGGGGTACCAGTCAAGTCCCTATAGCCTTGGCACCAGACCCTCCTTCCCTTGCTAACTGCTCCAGTCTCTGGCTTCTGCCTCACGTGTACTAGTCCAGGGGGTGGGGAGGGATCCGAGACTGCTCTGCCACTGCCTGCAGTGAGGACTGTCCCAGAATGCCAGCCCTGCTGGGTGCAAAATACCTGGCACTCTGCCACCTGCTCCTTGCTCTTCTTGAAGTCCCCATGAGGAGACATGGATGGTCACAGAGAGAGGTAGTTAAGTTGGTGCAGCTTCCCCACCCTGGCCCTGACCCGGACACACATGTCCTCTTCTGCTGGGTAAACCACTCCATCTTCCACCACCACCCCCCTGATATTTAAGGAAATTAAGGTTAAGTCTGGCTGCTAAATATTTGTCTAAGCAGAACAGAAAATGGTGCCAAAGAAGGCCTTCAATTTTATGAGCAAATAAATCGTCTGAAGGAGATGAGCTGGAGATAGGGAGCCGGGCAGGGCCTCAATTATTTAGAGCAGAAAGTGCCTCCGAAAGTCTGGAGAGGTTGCTCAAATCCCTCCACCCACTTCTGTTCTTTTTTTTTTTTTTTTTTTTTTTTTTTTTTTTTTTACACAGGGCTACATAGACAGGGTTTCTGTATGGTAGTCCTGGCTGTCCTGGAACTCTCTCTGTAGACTAGGTTGGCCTTGAACTCAGAGATCCACCTGCCTCTGCCCCTGCCTCCCAAGTGCTGGGGTTAAAGGAATGCACCACCACCACCTGACCCAAGCCTCCCTTTCTGAAAGCACACTCTTGTTCTTTTGCTTTGCCATCTGGGCTGAGGCTGGGGAAGGTCACTTACAGGTTCTTGGCTTTCTCCATTGGATCCCTAGCAGGTCATTCCAGGTTCCCGTTCCTGGATGGCTGCACCTTCTGATCCTCAGGACAGCTGAGTGGAGGAGCCTGGCCTTTGCGGTCCACAGGCCTCACACCTGCATCCTGGCAGCAGTCCACACCTGCCTTTCCCTAAGCATGATGGGATGTCCTTTCTTTACGATGGGACACAGCTTTCTGGAGGAGCTGTGGGTATGAAGGGGGGGGCCTCCTGCCAGCGTACAACCCAAAGTGAGGTCTCCAAAAGATGTCCACATTCCAGTCCCTGGAACCTGTGGATATCATACTTCATGTCACTTTATGTAAGGGGTGGTTCGGGGAGGGGGGATCAAGGCTGCAAATGAAATGAAGGATCTGGTTAACTAGCCTTCAGATGGGAGAGGATCTAGGTGTAGATGAGGGTCTGGGAGGAGGAGGAGGAAGAGGAGGAGGAGGAGGAGGAAGAGGAG
>NW_022196900.1:107377429-107397676 GCF_008632895.1 Mastomys coucha
GAGGAGGAAGAGGAGGAGGAGGAAGAAGAGGAGGAGGAGGAGGAAGAGGAGGAGGAGGAGGAAGAGGAAGAGGAGGAGGAAGAGGAGGAGGAGGAGGAAGAAGAAGGGGAGGAGGAGGAGGAAGAGGAGGAAGAGGAAGAGGAGGAGGAAGAGGAGGAAGAGGAGAGGAGGAGGAGGAAGAGGAGGAGAAGGAGGAAGAGGAGGACGAGGAGGAAGAGGAAGAGGAGGAGGAGGAGGAAGAGGAGGAAGAGGAGGAGGAAGAGGAGGAAGAGGAGGAGGAAGAGGAAGAAGAGGAGGAGGAGGAGGAAGAGGAGGAAGAGGAGGAGGAAGAGGAGGAAGAGGAGGAGGAAGAGGAAGAAGAAGGGGAGGAGGAGGAGGAAGAGGAGGAGAAGGAAGAGGAAGAGGAGGAGGAGGAGGAGGAGAAGGAACAGGAGAAGGAGGAGTTTGTATTGGATATGAGATAGCTTTCAGCAGTCTCGTTGACTTTGAACTTGAAAGAAAACCATGAGCCAAAGAATACAAGAAAGCTCTCGAAGCTGAAACATGTCCAGAAGAGGATTGTCCCCAGAGACTTCAGGAGCACCGCCCTCCCTTAGTGCCAACTCAGCAAGACCCACTTGGGACTTCTGACCCCAGGGCTGCTAGACAATGCTTTGTGTTGATTGATTCATTTTATTCTGGGAATATACTTGTGGTATACATGCACATATGTGTGTGTTCGGGAGTTGGCACTCACCTCCCTCCTCACTGAGGTAGAGTCTGTCTCATTTCTTCTGCTGTACTGCACTCCAGGCTAGCTCCGAGTGGAGCTTCCAGGCTATTGCTCTGTATCTGCCCTTCTCTCACTGCAGGAGCGCTGGGATTATGGATGCCTCCGTATCTGGCTCTTTATAGGGGTTCTCAAGATGTAACTGATGTCCTCCGTCTTCTATGGCTGGTGCTTTTATCTCCCGATCCATCTTCTTGGCCGAAAGTATCAGCTTTTTGAGCAAGGTCTCCTATATCTCAGGCTGGTGTCAAACTTGCTGTGTAGCCAGGGCTAGCCCCAAACTCCTGATCCTCCTCCTATCTCACGAGTGCTGCGATAACAGTTGTGTGTCACCATGCCACGATTCATCTGTGTTGTTTTTTAAGCCACTGTGCTTGTAGTAATTGGTTACAACAGCTAACAGAATCTAACCCAGTACCCAATGAACAGTAAGTGTCAGCCCCGCCCATCCCTGTGGGGCTGTGCAATACAACCAGCTCCCAGCTGCTCTCTAAACTCCACATCTTCTTTGTAAACAGAAGAGCATAGATTACAAATGGAAAGTTTTCTCGTTGTAATTGTCCCCTAAAAGATCATCACGGCCCATCCAGCCCCCTCCACGCCCCTCCTCCCCCTGCAATCTGTTCCCTGCTCCCAGCAGGGTCTAGGCTGGGACCGGTGGTGCCCGAGGCCCCTGGAGGAGACAGTTAATAAAAGCAGGAGGAGGAGAATCAATGTGTGCTGACATCCTTATGACAGATCAGCAAGAGAGACAGATTTAATATCCTGCCGTTTCCCTTCCTCAGCCTGGGGGCCGGAATTGATTAAATAAATTAAAGCTATGCAGTTGCGATGTCTGAGTAAGGTCGTCTAGTCCTCCCACTGTCACCGTCCAGCCACATGGCTCACCCCATTCCCAAGGTCTCTAGGAGCCCTAGAGGATGGAGTTCTATGAGTGTGGGCATTCTCCCTCTGTCTGGACCTCCCAGCGTGCAGAAGACTCTGGAGGAGTGAGGGGTGTGGAGCGGATGACAAGAAAGGGTGGGAGGGAGAATTCTGAGCAATGGTAGTTGGGACTCGGCTGAGCTCCAGATAAGGGGCTGCAGCAGTGAGCTAGCTAGGCAGGCGCACACGGTGTGCAGGCTTCGCCTAGGTTTGGGCTCCAGCTCAGGAGAGCGGAGTCTAGTCCTCCTGGCAGGATAGTGGTCAGACTGGAGAGTGACCCCACCTGCCTATCTCCCTACCCTGGCCTACCAGGCGGGCATGAGCTAACGAGCAGTCTACGACTGTGTTCTCTGTTCCTTCCAGCTCTTTCCATGACCGGTTCAGGGAATGCAGGCACTGAGCCCCCAGGACGGAGGGTAACTCTGGGTTAGAAATGACAGTGGGCCAGGTATCGTGGCATGCTTTGCAAACCTAACACTTGGGCGGCTGAGGCAGGATGACTGGGAGGCTGAGATTGCCTAGAGAGACTGGTCAACAACAACAGCAGCAGCAACAGCAGCAGCAGCAAAGCATCTCCAGGCTCAGCAAAAATGATTGGCCGTCTGAGGATGGCCTACATATGAGCCTTTCTCTCCAAGCATAGAGAAGAGACGACCCTCCCTCCAACCACAGAGCCTCACCAGCGTCCCATCTCCCCCTCTTGCCTACGCATAGTCATGGTTTTGAGCCTCACAGCCCTTTCACAACTGCTAGACTCAATGAGCGTCAGATGATTTTCCTTTCAAAGCCCTTGGCAGTACCCAGAGGCTGAGCTGAGGACACAATCCCCATTTTACAGATAAAGAAAGTGAGGCCAGGAAAAGGGTACCCAAGATCACAGCTGCAAGGCGGAGCCAAGAATGCCTGGTGTGCCCCTCACCAAAGTTCATTCCACGTCAGAGGAAACACCTTAGCTTCCATGGGATAAGTAGTAGTCATGAGTCAGCAGGGCTGGGACAATGATGAATGTGGCCCAGGACAGAATTAGAGAGCAGGGACACTTGCTACCTTTCTGCAGCTTCCTTCAGCCTGGGCTGACAGGGTCAACCAAGCCCTAGAGTTGGGCCAACCAAGGCACAAGTGCCAGCTTGCCCCACTGCCTGCAGGACCTCAAGCAAGCCACTGGCCTCTCATGGCCCCTCCATGTGTCTATCTGAAAAACATTAATGACAGGGGCGTCAATTCACATCAATCCACACAGTGGCCCCTCTGGGGTCTTTTACAACAGGTAACACAGCCTAGATGTGAATTGTGGCTTCTCCATTGCCTCAATGTTCCATAAGGGGAATCTAGGTCAAGGGCACATGTGGTCCAGACGTAGTCAGCCAGCAAGGAGAGTCAGGGCCTGCCTGCCTTGTGGAGACTGCTTCCTCTCCCTCTAACCACTTTCTGAGGTAGCAGTCATTCAGGAGACATAGTATGCTACTTCAGAGGACCTTGCAGCTCCTGCGACGCCCCGCCTTCCAGGATGATTTTAGCGAGCAGCCTCCCAAATGCCACCCCTGACTACTGGGATTGCCAAGGCTCTGAGAGATGGCAGGAGGAAGCTGGGGCTTCGGGCTTTGGCATCCTCTCTCCCTTCAGCTCACCAAACACAGCTTTTGCTTGTGGGCTTGTGCCAGCTGCGAGCCAAGTCTGTCATTAGGCCTCGATTTCTCTTGCAATCGAAGCGGGAGGGTGGGAGGGGAAAGACAGCCAGGCGCTTGGTGATTCTAAGCACAACAGCTACACTTAGCCATCAGCCTGCCTGCCAGTTCCCAATGCAGCTCCTAACGACAGCAAGCAAGGCGCGTGCCCCCCCCCCACGCCCCTAGCAATTAATTCTCATTCCAGTTTAAACTCTTCCTAGGGAGTGTTATGCAGATGTCCTGGAAAGGGGTGAATCCTGGGACAAAGGACAAGTCAGGACAGATAGAAAAACAGGGTGAGAGGTGACAGCAGTCCCAGGAGCACGGAGACAATGACCAGTGGTGGCACCCAAGAAGGATGGGGCTTCCTGGGACCCATTTTCAGATCATGACCCTAGTCCAGAGTCAAATTCATTCTCCCAGCTGCACATCACACCATCACTCCAGCTGGATCCCAGGCCCTACTGGCTCTCCTTTATTACATTTGCTTTATCTCCAGATACATAGTTTCCAGTGGCAACCTGGAAGCCATAATCACAGTTTCCTGCAAGCCCCACTCTCCTGCTCTGGTCATCACTCATTTTAACTTCACAGACTGAGCAGTAGGCGGGAGTTTTCGGCTAGCTTACAGGCAGGGAAACCGAGGTAGTGGGCAGCAGTGACTCTGAGTGACTCTGAGAGCTGAGGATCTGCACACAGGTCTATCTAGCCCCAGAGCTGGCCCCTCAATGTTGAACTATATACTCCTCACATACCTCAATTCATCGCCCTTTCCTCCAAATGGGCGACGAGTCTCCCACCTGTCTTTCTCAGCCCCAATTGTCTGTCTCTCAGAGGAAATGCTGAAGCTCTGTCCCGGTCCTCTGGCCTCCTCCATTAGCCTGCCAATCATTCCTTGTCCTGGTAGAACAGCCATCACCCTGACCTTGGGGGCAGAGCTAGGCTCTGTTCAGCAGCCATCACCCTGACCCTGTGGGCAGAGCTAGGCTCTGTTCAGCATCCTTGCTATATAACTGGGTCACCTAGGACAAACGGCTTCCTTCCCGCAGCTCCTGTTACCTTGACTGTGCAAGGGAGGATGCGCACATCCCAGGAGCACCAGGTCTGGGGAAAGGACAGCTGCTTTTACCTGGCCAACTCCAAGGAGCTGTCAGGAAACTAAAACTGACAGTTTTCACTTGAGGTAGAATGTGCTGCCAACACAGTGTCCACTGTGGAAGGCAGGGACAGATGCAGCCTGGCAGGAGCTGCGGGGCTTAAAGAAGCCAGATAGAAAGGGGAGGTGCCGGCGGCGGCAGCTATCACAGATCACTTGTGATTTCTCATCAGAGCCGCCACTAAGGCTGATGCCCATTCCAGACAGAGGGCAGACCACATGACCCCCAAGGATGCTCTGCCCTGCCAAACTGATGCCCGCTGGCCTTCATCCTGCTCAACTGTGCCCTGATGACCATTAACTATGGCTGGGAAATCAATGGCTGCTGCCAGGGGGACAGCACGAACCCTGGCCTCCTCTTTGCATACACAGAACTTTAAATCCCAGAGAGGCAAGACTACAGACTCCTCAGGTCCCTCCCAGCTCACACAGCAAACATGAGAGCTACAAACATGAATCTTGTGCCAAACTACCAAAGTCTGGCCTTCCAGAGCAGGATGTGCCATATGGCCAATGAAGATAGATGAAGGCTCTCTATAGTACAACATTTTAAAATAATACATATTGGAACACATGCATGTGAGCTTTAAGTTGAAATCACACAAAGGAGTACAGTTGAAACATTTCTCTGTCGGGCATTCTGTTATAGCAGAGGCAGGCTAGCTGGCCCACTAGTCTATGAGGAGTCCCCTGTCTCAGTTTCCCATCTCAGCATAGTGCCAGGGTCACAGATGCATGCTACCACATTCCGGGGTTCCAGGGGTCCAAACTCATGCTTGCATGAAAGTGCTTTAACTGACTCAATCATCACCCCAGTTCCATTTTTACCATTCTTAAGCCCACAGACTGTGGGCTGAGGACAGTACACGGTGTGGCTCAGCCATTACCACTATCCTCCAGTTCCTTCTCATCTCTCCAAGCTGGATCTGTGTCATTGGCTCAGCACTAACTTCTCCCTCCCTCACCCTAGAAGTCTCTTTACTCCTGTGAGCTGTGTGCATCTGAGAGCTCTGGAGGTCTGCCCTTCAACCCTGCATGGCCCTCAGCTGCGTCTTGCAACACTTCGAGCTCAGCCCAGCTGCAGAGACATTTCTTAGCCTTGCCTCCCTGAGCAGAAGACCCTGCTCACAATTCCCACAGGATTCTCAGTGCCCTCTCTCTCACTCCCTCTACTTCCATCCGATGTGTGGTTGAGAAAGCAGCCCACCATAGGGGCATTTATATTAGCTTCCTTTCTGTTGCTGTGACAAAACACAACTCAGGCAAATTGTAGAAGGAAGAATTTATTGGGACTTGTGGCTCCAGAGTCCCATTGTGTCAGAAGATTGTGGGCAGCAGGTTTCAGATGTGGTGGTAGAAGCAGGAAGATGGGGTTTCACACCTCAACCATGAGCATGAAGCAGAGAGAGAGAGAGGGAGAGGGGAGGGGAGAGAGAGGAGGGGGACGGAGAGAGAGAGAGAGGGAGAGAGAGAGAAAGGAGAGAGAGAACTGCATGTGACACCGTGAAGCTTTTAGTCTCAAAGCCAACCTCCAACAAGGCTGTACATCCTAAACCACTCTAGACAGCACCACCAACAGGGACCAAGTGTTCAGATCCCTAAGTGTTCAGACTGTGGGGGAAATCCCAGCATCACATGGTGTCCAGTCTCTTCACTGTTGTGAATGAGGCTCATTGTGTACACAATGTGCCTCTGGGGTAGAATTGCATTGCCCACCCTGGGAGCTAGCTCTAGTTCCCGTCACGCGGTAGGAATAGTTAGGAGACACCAAGAGGAGAGAAGACAGAAGCCGGCTTCTCCCAACTCCACTACCCTTTCTGGCTTGGTTTCTATCCACTGCCCCCAGGGACATAGATGCCCTTCTCAGACTTCCCGTTCCTACACTAGAAGACCTGTCTGTGTGGGCTGGTCAAGCCCCATGGCCAGCCCTTCAAGCTTCTCAAACTCCAGACTCCCCACTACAAGCCTGAAGCCCACAGCTCCCATGATTGCAAGGGAGGCCCTAGCTGAATTATAGCTTGCACGGTCCTCTGGCGGATTTATCCAAGGGTATTTATCTCCGGCCTTTCTTTCCCTGAGATAAATGGAGAAAATTTACAGCCTGCAGCTCTCTAGGGCAAGCTGGGAATGGGAGGCATTACCGGCCCGGGAGGACATCAGGTCACTGTGTGGAGACAACGTGGACCAGGCTAGGGAGGGGCCGGCCACAGGGGCCTGCAGGGGAAGGACCCCAGCCCATTGGCTCTGCTTCCAATGAAGTGTCCCCTGTAAATATGAGCAGCAGAGGACAATACAAGCCCAGCAAGTATTGCTCATTGAGCCTTCCCTGGAATCAGGCCCGATATTTGTATCTCCTCATTGAACTCTCCTCCAAACGCTACACCCTGGAAGAGATCCCATTTTACAGGGCAGGAAATGAAGCCTGCCGAAGCCTGGTCATCATGACCACAGAGCAGGTAAGCAAGCAGAACTTAACCTAACCCAGGGTCCCCAGGCTCCTTGCCTCAGCCCTGTCCTGTGAGAGAATAAATAGAAGCACCCGGAATAGAAACTAATTCTACCTGTTGGTTATTTCTCCCTTCTGCCTCCTCACCCAGGCCTGCTTTCTCAAGGTCATTCTCCCACACTTTGGGTGGACATGGAAGCTTCCAGAATGCTTCCTCACAGTTCTCCTTGTTCATCACAGCCACACAGCTGTGAGCCCCTGCTGTGTTGAGAGGAGGGGGGACTGACCACCAGCTGGTGAACAAGGCACAGACATCGTCAGCTGGATGAAACCTACCAACCCCGCAGAAGGTGGGAGCCGCAAGGGTTTCCGGAATCCAGCTTGGGAAGGTGTAGTTTGCTTCCACCGCCGAGTAGACCTCTGACTCTGCCCTCTGCCCCCTGCCTTGAAAACCCATCCTTTTCTCCAGGCAAGCGTGGGAAATGTAAGATGCCTACTTTCTCCTTGCCATATCCCCTAAGTGGGTTAGGGTTCCTTTCCCTGGAGCCTGGGCCAAAGGGTCAAAGGTCAAGGTCTGATGTGCTGATGTCCCCTTCCTCCACTTGGGTAGCATTTGTGGCAAGATCCCGGATGAAGGCAGGGTGGAGCAGGTAGCTGAGCAGTCCACGTTTCAGGCTTCTTTAATGACTCACTTGCCCTGTGACATTTAATCTTGACCTTGGCCCACCTTGGGTCTCAGTCCCAGAGGTCACCCGCCTCAGGGTGAGCTCCTCTGCCTGTCTCCTGGCCTCACCTAACCCTGCAGTCCTATAGGATTCACTGCTGACAATAATTAAGTCTCACAAGGATGAAACGCAAATGAGTCGGAAGCCTTCGGGGATGGTATTAGCACACTAACTCTGTTTGTGGCTTAAATATTAATGTCGGAGTGTAATTACTACCTGTGTGTCGAAGGCAGTGATGTGGAAATAGTCTCAGCCTAGCAAATGGGATCCATCCATCCTGAATGCTGATGCACAGAGGGGAAGGCCTCGTGCTCTGGAGGGTTCTGGAGCTCTTAGAACTTTGCGCACCTTGAAGAAGGGTAACACACTGACAATATGGGGCCCAATCCGGTCCATAGACATGTTTGTAAATTCTACACACTGACAACATGGGGGCCATTCGGTCCATAGACATGTTTGTAAATTCTACACTTTGGCATGCTTCCCCATGAAGGACACAAAAACAGATCTTGGCTGTAGTTCAGTGGTAGAGTGCTTACCTTATATACATGACACCCTAGGTTCAATCTCCAGCACACACACACACACAAACGCACACGCACACACACACATATATGAAACCCAGATATACCCCTTTAAAATTATTTTTTATTATTATTTATATGAGTACATTGCAGCTGTCTTCTGACACACACCAGAAAAGTGCATCAGATTCCATGACAGATGGTTGTGAGCTACCATGTGGTTGTTGGGAATTGAACTCAGGACCTCTGGAAGAGCAGTCAGTGCTCTTAACCGCTAAGCCATCTCTCTAGCCCCAGATCTACCCCTTTAAATATGCATGAGTGTTTGCTGGAGAGCATATTGACGCACTACGTGTGTGCCTGGTGCCCATGGAGGCCAGATGGTATATCCAGGGTGTTAGATCTTCTGGAACTGAGTTATGGGTGGTGGTTGTGAGCCGCCACATGCTCCTAACAGCTGAGCCATCTCTCTAGCTCTGTCTTACCTCTCTGAACAACAAGAAAATATGGCTATGCCAGGCCACCATCCTATAGCTGACTGTGGGCAGAGGGGTGGCTGTGCCCTGGAAATGTCCACCTCCAGTTTGCCACTGCCCCCATTCCCCCTGTTATCTCTATCATGATCCTTCTTGCTCTGCCCTAATGTGTGGGTCTTGTTGGCGGTTGAGTTTGTAGTTGTTGACTTAAAACTAGGAGAGTTCAGCAACAAAAATGACTGGGGCCACAGAGCTAAGAGCCAGGTCCCAGGAGCCCCAAAGGGGATAAGCCTTGGATACCAGGGAAGGAGCCTGCCTGGGTAAATCCTTCCCTCCCTTTGCCATGCAACCCCCCCCCCCATTTGGGACAGGTCCTGTGGCCCTCTGGCCCTCTTGACTTTTTTGTGAGATAGGGTCTCAACTCCGTAGCCCAGGCTATCCACTCTATGTCTAGGATGACCTGGCACTTGCTTAAGTTCCCTCCCCTTTCACCATGCAGTCCAGCTAGCTCACACCATCACACCCCACATGAATCTCTGCCCATCAGACATCACACCTGCCTGACTCTGGTTCTCCATCTCATTCAGGAGTTGGTGGCTTCTGAGAGGACCTTCATTCAGATATAAGGTCCCACTCCTTCAAGGGGGATCCTATAGCACCTAGTGAACTGTCATAGAACTTGGTCCTATAAGCAGAACTGCCGTTATCGGGATGAGATCATCTGTACCTACTTAGAAGAGCCCACTAGGAGTGGCCTGTGGACTGTCCACATTTCTTATAGAAGACAAGGACAGACAAGGTTATTAGACCCTCACTGAAGAGTTTGCCAACTCCTCCTGGAGATAACAGGTAGACAAGGGGACAGTGGCAAACTGGAGGGCACAGCCACCCCTCTGTCCATCATCACACGGTAGGATGGTGGCCCGGCATGGCCACCCACTCCAGACATTTCTGTGCAATTCTACGTTCGTTACACGTCTAACAGAATCACACAGTCTCTGGAGGCGCTAGAACAAATGGGCTGGGTTGCTTAACTGAAGAGGGGGCCCCATCTATGCAGCTACGAGGAAGCTGCTATCCGGGTTGGGTAAGGACGCTGCCTTACAACCTTAGGACCAGCACTCAGCATAGGCAGTGAGGGCCCAGAGATACTGGATGCCAGATGGGACCTGCCCGACTAGAGTCAGAAGAGAGAAGACACTGTGTAAACTGGGAACACCCCAGAGAGCCTGGAACTGAGACAGCAGAGGGACAGGCAAGTGGGGCGGGGAGACATTGCAGGGTCTCAGCAGCAGGGATTGGCCATGCCCCCTGCATGAGCTCAAGGGAATCAAGGTCATGTTAAACTAATGTTGGGGCCACAAGCCCACCTAGGCTGAACAAAGAGGGGATTATTAGACAATTGTAAGGATTCCTTATGGGGTCGAGGAGGGGTAAATAGGGGACTGAGTGGCTGATGGCTAAACAGAAGGGACAGCTTCTTCAATGTCTTTCTGTCTTGCACGTGGACCTCCTCCCTCACCCCTCCTATGTCCTCCCTTCACCCCTTCTGTCATCTCTCTGTTGGTCTGCCTCTATCTTTACCTTTCTGTCTCCAACTCTCTTTCTCTGTCTCAAGCCCTACCTCCTTCATTTCAGATTCAAACTGTAGCATGTGGTAAATGCAGGGTTGAGTTTTTCTGAGATGGGTCCCCACTGTGTGACCCAGCCAGACCTTTAATTTTTAGATTGCAGCGACCCTCCTACTCCAACCTCCGAAGCACCTAGCACGGTAGGCATGAGCCACTGTGCCTGGCTAAGAATCATGTATTTTAATGGAGCGGTGTGGGGAAGCACTAAAGCAGAGCCCAAGAGGCCTGGGTGAGGGCAGCGGAGGCAGGCTAAGGGATCTTGGGACTCCCGAGGAAGCTCCGGGCAAGCGGAGGGGAGAGAGCGGCCAGGAGGAAGAATGCTGTAATTCATCTCACTTCATCTCTGTTCATTGTGGACAAATAGAGCAGAAACTGCAGACCAAGGAGGGAAGAAACAGGGCATGAAATTGAACTATGCCTTGTAATAGCTCTGCCAGCCGGGCGGTCGGGACTAATAGCCCACCAGCTCAGGCCCCACCCTGCCCTGCACTACAGAGCAAGCACACCCAGATGATGACAGGTCACACTGCTGGCTCCTGTCCTGGCATCTTCTCTCACGTTCAGCCACTTCCCATAGCCTGAGCAGTTCCAGGGCCCAGAGGCTGGGAAGCCACCAACGAGGATGCTCCAGGGAGCCCAGAGAGGGATCTCTCCTAAGCGCCAGAGAAAAGGCTCAGGAATTTAAGGGATTTGGCCAATCGATATAAGCCAGATCTAGATGATCAAAACCATGTCTTGAGGCAGGGGCATGGAAGCCACTGAGGAATTTCTGGCAGGTTAGGGCTATAGACAACCTCTCCGTGTGCAGCCTTGGTAGAATCATTTGGGAGGAGACAAAGGAGCTGGGGTCTCTAGAGAATACACAAAGACATGTGGACCTATTTGGGCTTGCTCCCCACTGCCCAGCCTCGGATGGCTCTCTGGGGCTATACCTATCATCACAGGGCACAGGCATTACGGATGGCTAAGCTCCCTTGAGCTCATGCAGGATGGCTATCAGTGAAAAGCCCCACCCCCGCTGAGAACTGAAAACCTCTGCTTCCCTAGTGGGTCCTTCCTTTGAGACTAGATGGAGGGGCAGGATGACAGAAAGGTTGCCATCATCCATCTTCCCACTTCTAATGGCCACTTAGGACCCCAGTCTAGGACTCTACCCACTCCGGTCTTACTCACACCTCCCTGCAGGCCGCCTCCCGCCTCCCAGCCTCAGCGCTCCTCTGCCTACCTAATGGAACCCGCTGGCTTTTTGGAATAAACCTAGAGAGCAAGTATCACCATGCTCATCCCAGACAAACACACCCCAACCCAAAGACGAAAGCTGAGTGGAGGAGATGTGGAGATTCTGGGGATGTTGTGGAGTCAGGAATGGAGACCAGGTTACCTGCAGCAGAGAGGATGCTCCAAGCAGGGCCATGGGCTGAGTGTGGAGGAAGAGATGACTCGGGTTAGGGGGTGGAGCAATGGTAGATAGGCTACAAAATAAACTGCTGGTTTGGGGGTTGGGGTCATGGGTGAATGGGTTTAGTGGCTGTGAGTGAGCTGGTGTGTGGGGCAGATCTGGATAAGTAGGTTAGGGTGAGAAGGTTGAATAGTGACATAGGGTGGGCAAGTACAGCTCACTGGTCCTAGTGCATACATAGCCTTATGTTTTCTGGCCTCCGAAGTTTACTGTCTGTTCTCAGCAAGCCCTCTGCCCCAACCCCTTCCCATCATGACTCCCTCAGGTTCAGTATAGATGCTTTGCCACCGCCTCATCCACCACAGCAAACGGCACGATCTCCTCTCTAGCAGTCTGAGCCACTCCTGATGCTGCTCATCTTACACCTCATCCCTCCTGGCCCCTTCTGCTTTCTAAGGGAGCCTGGGGACTCTCTCTCTCTCTCTCTCTCTCTCTCTCTCTCTCTCTCTCTCTCTCTCTGTGTGTGTGTGTCTGGTTGTGTGTCTGTGTGTGTGTACCACCACCCTCTCTGTGCCAGGTGTGGCAGGGGGTAGGGGTGGTAAAGATCTGGTCAAAGGGAAGGAGATGTAGGAAGCTCTGTCCCAGGGGCTCTCTGTCATCTGCCCTGCAGCCTTCAAAGTCAATGACCATAATGCAGGAAGGTAGGGACAAGAAGGCAGCTCAAACCCTGAGCCCCAGTTTCTGACATCAGTGGATCCTAGGCTGTAAAGGGCACCCAGAGAAACACATGCAGGAACATTTAGCAGCCATCTAAACCCGCACGGAAGTCAGAGCCACAGGGGGCAGAGTCCTCTAAGCCACTGGTCCAGCTCCTCTACTGGTGCCTGTCAAGAACTGTCCCCCTCCTATCTGTTTACTTTCCTGTGGGAGGAGAGCCAGCCGCCGCCCCGCCCCCCCATCAAGGCAGCTACTTTTCTGCTAATTGGTATTTGCACGGCAAATCCCGGTAAAGATGGGATCATTTGCATGTTCTGGGGGGTAATGATATTTGATGTTGTCAACTTATTACAACCGTAATCACCACTCAATTTCCTGCTTTCCAAGCTCCCAATCACGCTGCCACCAGAAATAACCACCTCTTTGACACTTTCTCAGAAGCTCCTAGGGGAGAGGGACACATGGAGATCCTCAGCTGAGGGTATGGAATGCCAATGGCCCTGTGGTGGCACTCCCTTTCTGGTGGCACTCCCTTTCTGGTGGTCCTCCCTTTCTGGTGGTCCTCCCTTTCTGGCGATGCTCCCTTTCTGGTGGTGCTCCCTTTCTGGTGGTGCTCCCTTTCTGGTGGTCCTCCCTTTCTGGTGGTCCTCCCTTTCTGGCGGTGCTCCCTTTCTGGCGGTGCTCCCTTTCTGGTGGTGCTCCCTTTCTGGTGGTGCTCCCCTCCAGTCCCCCATCCCTGCTGCTCTGCTTCTCCTCCTTTTATTCCCTCTTGTTATTCCTCTCCTCCCACCTCTCCTCTTTTAGCTCTCCTCCTCCCCTCCTCCAGCTTGCTTTTTTTGTTTTCTTCCTCTCTTTCCTCCTTCCATCTCTCCCTCCTCCCTCTCTCCCTTCTCCTGCCCAGGGGCTGCTCCTGCAGTGAGCCCTCACTTTGTTAATGTACTTATTCTCAGGGGGAAGCAGGACCAAAGAGCCCGTCTCCATGGCAAAAACAGGAAAAGGAGCTCCCATAGCAGGGGCGAGCATCTAATTGGGCAATGTTTGTTTCTGGGAACAAGAAGGGGCCCTTCTTCCAGACTACAGGAAAAAAAAAATCTTGGAGGAATAACAAACATGCAACAGGCACTGCCCGGCACAGCGCTGTGCTAAGAGGAAAGTTGGGGGCCCCCACCTCACCCCAGCCTGCCTGTCTCCATCTCCCGGGGATGCTGGCTCTCAGGTTCAGCCATGTGGACCTCAGACCTCTACCTCCCACTCCACCTCCATCACCCACCTTCTGCCCCAGCCCCTCTCTCATTTAATCCTGCAATCCAGGCTGCTCCAGCGACATGACACCAGCCTGCTGCCAGCCTCGGGGCTTTTCCTAACATGGCTTCTTTCTCTTGTCCTTTTTTAACACAGCAAGCCATCTTCTTGTTCAGTATGTATATCCTGTCTCCGGCTGAGACCAAGGTTGGGATTTGTCTATTTGGGTGATTCATGGAGAACAAGCCCTAGGCCTGAGGCTAACCTGGCTAACTCCAGCACTGCTCTGGTGCAGGGCTCCAGCAGTTGAAGCCCTGCCCTGTCTAGCTGGAGCGATCTAACCAGGCCCAGCTCTCTGTGGTGATGCTGTCCCGGCTGGCCTGGAGTCAGACAGACTGATCGTGAAACACCTGCCACCCAATCCGGAATGACTCTGAGCAGTTACCAAGTCTCAGCCCACCTCAGTTTACTCATCCAGGAAATGACACATTCCCCTTAAGTGGGGGAGGACTCGGGGAGCCATGCTCTGGCCAAGCTAACTTTGGACGTCACCTACACTCAGTGGGCACGGACTTTTCTTAGCACCTTTCCTAAGGGGTATGGCATCACTGTGATGACTCTGAGTGCCCCCAAGTTACCACTGAGATCTCCATAGGGTAGAGCCACTGGGTCAGTGGGCGAGGCTAAGCTACTGCGAAGGGTCAACTATCAGCTTAGGAGATGGGCCTCTGGGCATGCCTGTGGGGGATTATCTTGTTAATTCATATAGGAACACTGACCACTGTGGGCGGCGCCATTCCCTGACAGGATTCCTGGAGCATGTGCTGAGTAGCAGCAGCATGCATTGCTTTCTTCTTCTGACTGCTGATGTAATGTGACCCTCCCCGCCCCCCATCCCACCCCCACCCACACCCCGGCTGCTGCCTTGACTTTGCTGTCACAAGGGACTTGTGACCCTTGAACTGCAAGCTAATATAAGCACTTCCCTCCTTAGGATGCTTTTCTCAGGGTATTTTATCACAGCAACAGGAAATGAAATAAAGACGGTGACAACCGAGACATGTGACCAAGCAGCCATGGAGACAGCTCAGTCGATTCAGGAGGCCCCAGGGTACAGAACCCTGCTCTGTTTCCAGGGAGTCTGTTCCTCAGGACGTGACCCCGAGTTTCCCGCGGGACACAGGATTTGGGGGACAGACAGTGAGAGGGATCGTTGTAAAGAAGGCAGGGCGGGGGCACAGGCTTCCCCTTCCTGTGTACAGTAGAGCTGGCCAGGAAAACAGAAGGGGGTCTCCCAGCCTGAAACAACCTCCAAACTCAACGTAGGTCCCCAGAGAGAAAGGAAGCTGGAGTAGAATCAGGTTCCAGTAAAGGTATGCACGTTCAGACAAGCCCACCCATGGAGATTTCATGGACTAAGAGAGTTGGTGTCCACAAGCACCCATGTAAGAGAAGCCATCTCTCCAGGGTCCCATTAGCACTTCAGTGACAGGCCTTCACTTCTATGGCCGTGAAGAGGGCAGAGTTCCTCTAGGACCCCATTGCAGAACCCTGTGGAGTCAAACTCAGTGTGTGCCTGTGTGTGTGTTGTGTGTGTGTGCTTCTGTGTGTGTGTGTGTGCCTCTGTGTGTGTGTGTGTGCCTCTGTGTGTGTGTGTGTGTGTGTGCTTCTGTGTGTGTGTATGTGTGTGTGCCTCTGTGTGTGTGCCTCTGTGTGTGTGTGTGTGTGCTTACCACCTCAGGAAGCCTGAGCCTCTAATCAGCATCATTGGCTAATCAATGCCTTCATTTTTCGCCTCTAAGCGGCCAGGGAAGATGGTCATTAAATACTCTTGTAGTAATTCAACAAATCACTGCCTTTTACAGCGTCTGAGGGAGGCAACTCAAGGCTTGCACCCAGCCGCTCTGCTCACTCGCTCCTTACAGATGTCTCCAGCTGCCTGATGGATCTCCACAGCCGCTGGGAGGGGCACCAGTGCGCAGCAAGGTGGTGCGGGAAGCAGGGCAGCAGACCTCGCGCATATGCCAGAAGGGTTTCCTGGGAAAGCACTTTGAAGGAGGGAGGTCTTGGGGGGAGTTGGGGGAGGACCAGCTCGGAACTGATGAATTAAACATTCGCTGGAGCTTTCTAAGCAACTGCTACCAGAGAGGATGTTTAATTAATAAAAACACACTCAAGGGGAGGAGGGGGCTCCAAGAACAAAATAACCAGTCAAGACAGGCAGATGCCCCTCCCACAGGGCCTGGGTGACATGGCTGCTCACACCTGACCTTGAGTAAGTGGGGGTGAGCGGGAGATGCCTTTTCTTGGCCTCAGAGTTCAGGCCTGGGCTAAAGCTGTCTGCCTCATGGGAACTCTGGGCCTGTAACAGAAGGAACACTGGCTGATGTTGTCTTCATCTCTAGTTACTGTATGATCTTGGCAAAGTCATTTCCCATTTCTGGACCTTGGGTTCTCTCCTATGGTTCCCAGATTGGGTTCTAGGGAACTACGGCGCTCCTTGGCAGTGTCTCAGAGAAACCTTGGGTAGAGGACATGCAAGCATTTGAGGTTCTGAGCCCCAACCCCCGCTTGGGCCAGAGCAAGTCTGCTTTGCTTTCATCTGCAAATATACCCTGCTTCAAGTAAGACGTCCTTTGAAGAAAGAACACTGAGGATTTTTCTGAAAAATTGAAAACTAATGGCTTAGATGTTCTCCCCTGTCTCTTCAGGAGCCTGGGCCTCAAAGTGGCGCCATCCCAATTGGCCAGTCAGCCAACATCAAGCTTGAGGAGACAGCTGGCCTGTACCAGCTGCCAGGGCTCTGCAAGAAATCTAAGGAAGTCCTAACTTATTTCCAGGAGCTTCCAACCTGGTATGGCAGATATATAGCACATGCACCATTACTTCTAGTGTCCACAGCAGACATTACTAATCAATCATAGCCCTCTCTCCTCCAAAGATCATATTACACTCACATCCTCTCTCAGTCTGGCTGCAACCAATCAGTTGCAGGTTCTAAGACATCCCTCCCCCATCACTCATCTACTTCTGTTCTAACAAATAGAAGTTTACCAAGGTGCTCTATGGGTTGCCTCAGCAGGAGAGAGAATCTCATGAAAACAAACAAACAAAACAAAGCAAAAACCTGCTCTATAGAATGGAAAGAGGCAGGCAGAGGCTGAACGATTCTTGAGAAGCAGTATCAAGAGATGTTTTAGTTTTAGTTTTTTGTTGGTTGGTTTTGTTTTTTGTTTTGTTTTGTTTTTTGCTTTTGTTTTTGTTTGTTTGTTTGTTTATTTATTTATTTATTTATTTGGTTTTTTTGAGACAGGGTTTCTCTGTATAGCCTTGGCTGTCCTGGAACTCACTCTGTAGACCAGGCTGGCCTCGAACTCAGAAATCCACCTGCCTCTGCCTCCCAAGTGCTGGGATTAAAGGTGTGCGCCACCACTACCCGGCTTGTTTTTGTTTTTTAATCTAGAATAGTAGAAGGCAGTGGAGGGGAGCCGCAAGCTAATTGATGTTAGGATGTTCCTTCCACTTTAAACAGGATTTTCTTTTCTAGGAGGGAGTTGAGATTAGTGAGCCTGCCTCGGAGACCATGTTCTTCTTCAGCCCTAGTCAAACACTGAGGAAGGTGTCATCTCTATGACCTTCTGGCCTTTATCCCTATCCTGTTTCCCTCTCTCAAGCATCCCCTGCCTGTGTTCTGCCTCCTTGGTCCAGGCAGCTCATCCATGTTGGCCTATATCCCAGCCCTGGGGATGCAGACGCAGGCAGATCTCTGAGTTTGAAGCCAGCCTGATCTACAGAGTGAGTTCCAGAAGAGCCAGAGCTACACAGAGAAATCCTGTCTGGAAAAAAAAAATAACAGGCAAAGGAAAGAACAAACAACTTGACTGGCAGCAAATCCTAATGTTGAAACATAGGGTCACACTGTGGGCTGAAGCCACCCATCCCTTCCCAGACACCAACTGACAGCACCGGCCATCCCCACCACATCCTCCTGACCCACTCTGGCCACAGGTCCCAAGAGGCCACACTTGATGACATGCCACTCGAGATGATAAAAGAAGTGTCTGTCCATCTACATAAGTTGTTTGTTTGTCAGGCTGGGGAGACACTTGCGTTTCATAAAGCGTGAGCTTATGGATTTGTGACTGCTAGACTCGGTCAGCTGTCATCCGGAATGTTCTCAGCCAATGAATGAGAAATCACAGCTGGCACATGGGACCACGCGGACTAGCTGGCTGGGTGGGAGGGGCTTCTCGGACTGTCATTCACATCCGTGATGGGAAAGTGGGCAGGATGGAGCCCTTGTCAGCAGCCCACGTTGGCAGACAGGAAGGGAGGGGGAAGCAAGAGGTGGATGCGGTGCGATGGCAGGGAAAGGATCTCAGGAGCTGACTGCAATTCTTTCCTTGTGCTCATCCCTACTCTTAACACGTGTCCCTGAGATTTATCCCTTAATCCACAAGGAACCCTTAGGGGTCCAGAACAAAAATCCTCTAAATCCGTGAGCCCCATGAGGGGGCTGCCAGCCAGTTTCCTGGCCCTGCCTGGCATGACGCTGCATGGCTGGGATGGAAGGAAGGAGGGAGGTCCTAGGCTATAGGAAAGCTTCAACAGTCTCTCCTGAGACAGTCCAAGGGGTGGGGAAGGAAAGATTCCCCAGCCCCATCTTCCCGTTCCTCACACTGTGCTGGCCTTCTCAGGCATAAAAGCTATGACTCATATGACAAGAAACCCCCTGTGTTCCAGTCCAGAGAGGAATGAATGAATGTCTACAGAGAGCTTCCAATGGACAGCTCCCGTTCACTCCTCCTTTCTGGTTATTATTTCACTCCACTGGGAAATTTCTCCTGACAGTTACTGCTTGGGATGAGTCTCTCTGGCTTCGGTGGGTTAATAGATAGCTTGCTCTGCACACCCACCTGTGGGGCACAGAGAGTCTGACCTCCCCTCAGAGAAAAGACAGATGAGAGATGATGGTGGGTAAGCTGTATGTGAAGTCCCGGCTCCTTGCTGCTGCCAGACAGTCAGATGGAGCCTCTATCCCAGGGACAGGCTCTGAGAAGAGGGACATGCCTGAGAACTCCCAGCCCAGTACCTTCAGGAGATGACATCCTGTCTGGCTCTTGGCTTCTGTCCCAGGTATCTCTGATAAATGGCCCTGTCTAGATCCCTCTGGGTGTTGATATTACATACAAGTCTGGGAGAGGACAGAGGACTTGCCCCTGATAAGCAGCCTTGGAGAGCACCCTCGCTCTGTGTCCTCTCCTCCTGTGAGTCAAAATAACCAGCAGCAGGACCAGGTTGACACCCCAGGTGGCATAGAAAGTGGTAGGTGACTTGGTGGTCGGTGCATGCCCAAGAACTTTAGTCCGTATTGGAAAAGGTGCCTTTTGATTTCTTGATCCAGATCATGGCTCTGTCCCCTGAACAGGAGCAGTCTACAGTTACGGCAGTCCTCTTGGCAGGGTGGGTGTACTGCCTGCCAGCCCATACAGAGAGACCATCTCCCCAGAAGCCTGGGTGTCTAAGGTTGGCACAGATGAAGGTCTGGGCTGGACAGTCACTGGCATTCCCTAGGGAGGGACATCAGTTGGTGGCACAGTTACTTCTCAGGAAGGTTTGCGTCTGTGGTACATCTTATTTTACATTTAGGACAGAGGACAGGGCCCTGGCATGCTGACATACATGACTTTACAGACCAAACTCTTCCTTTCTGGACCAATATTCACCTCCTTTGTATTATCTGTGTAGGGTGAGTCATTCATTCAACAGATCTCACTTACAAAGCACTGGGCACCATAGGGAAAGTGGTAGGTGGCACAGACAGGATGGTCACCCTCCCGCATCACATCTCATTTACCTCTTGACCTTGTTGCAAACACAAGTTTACTAGAGAGGATGAGAAAGCTCTTTGCATCAGCCCCAAGGGCATCGCTCTGTTTCTTCTAGTCCAGCACAGCCCATCAGTCCATTCCTTCCTTCCTTCCTTCATTCATTCATTCAGCAAATGTTTTTTGAGTACTTATGTGTAGGCTCAATTTTAGAAAATAGAGTCAGATCAATGAGCAAAATAGAGAAAGTCCCTGTGCTGGTGGAGGTTCATTCTCCCAGGCAACAGGAGCAATAAGCAAGTAAAGCCATCTCTCTAACAGGCAGTGAGTGTGCTGGAGAAAATGAAGCGGAGTGCTGAAGAGTGGAGAGACGGTGGCTTTATCATTTGACACAACCTAGAATCACCTGGGAAGAGTCTCAGTGAAGGACTGTCTGTATGGGTTGTCCTGCAGGGGGATTGCTCTAAGTGACTTAATTTATGTGGGAAGACCCAGCCCACCATGGTTAGCACTATTCCTTAGCCAGGGGTTCTGAACTGTGCGAAAGTAGAAAAATCAAGCTGAGCCTGTGCAAACAAGCACGCATGCACGTCTGTCTGCTCCCGACCGCGTGTGTGATGCGGCTAGCTGCTTGTGTGTGTGTGACATGGCTAGCTGCTTGCATGTGTGTGTGACATGGCTAGCTGCTTGCATGTGTGTGTGTGTGTGTGTGTGTGTGTGTGTGTGTGTGACATGGCTAGATG
>NW_022196900.1:107397841-107406196 GCF_008632895.1 Mastomys coucha
TGCATGTGTGTGTGACATGGCTAGCTGCTTGCGTGTGTGTGACATGGCTAGCTGCTTGTGTGTGTGTGTGTGTGTGTGTGAGACGTGGCTAGCTGCTTGGAGTTCCTGCCTTGACTTCCTTACAGTGATGGACTGTAACCTGGAATTAGAAGTGGAAATGAGCCCCTTCCTCCCCTAAGCTGCTCAGGTATCCAGTCACAGCAACAGAACAAATGGCAACTGAGTTTTAGGAAGGTGGCCAAGAACATCATCGCTGAATGAAGTCTACGGGAGATGTCTGAAGAAAAGTGAGGAATGATATTGTTTAAGAACCTGCTAGGGGCTGGGCAGTGGTGCATGCCTTTAATCCCAGCACTTGGGAGGCAGAGGCGGGCGGATTTCTGAGTTCCAGGCCAGCCTGGTCTACAGAGTGAGTTCCAGGACAGCCAGGGCTACACAGAGAAACTCTGTCTCAAAAAACAAAAAGCAAACAAAAGGAACCTGCTAGGGACCATGGTGCTGGGGTGAGTGAGGGACACCCTTTTCAAGCCTGTAGGGGGCTCAGTGGTGTCCCCTAAAACACATCCCTACATCCTAACCTTGGAGTTAGTGATTCACCATATTTGGAAAAGGGCCTTTTGCAGATATGATTGACTCAAGGGTGCTGATATGCTTAGAGCATTACTGGGTGATCCGGGTAGACCCCACGACCCTAGCCAAGTGTCCTTCTAAGAGAGAGTTGGGAGAAGGCAAGAGAAGGCAGACACAGAGAGGAGACGCCTCAGGAAAATACTCAGAGTGACGCACCCATAATCCAAGGAATGCAGCAGCCCCCGGCTAGAAGCCGCAGGAAGGTCTGTTCCCTTCACCGCATACGGCTGTGCACCGCATACGGCTGTGCACCGCATACAGCTGTGCACCGCATACGGTTGTGGGGCTCTAGGGAGCTCACTCAGTGGATAACAAGGTTAGCTCTGCAAGCATGATTACCCAGCACCACATAAGATACAGAGTATGGCTACACGGGTCTGTCGCCAAGAAGGGGGAGCAGAGATAGGCAGAGCCTCCGAGAGCCAGCCAGTGTGGCTGGATCTCAGTGAGAGACCATGTCTCAAGGCAGTAAGGCAGAGGGTGTCAAAATAGCCTTTCACATGCACACGCGTGCGCGTGCGCGCACGCGCACACACACACACACACACACACATTCAGAGAGAGAGAGGCGCAAATCTGGTCCTGAATTCAAACCTCTGGCTTCCAGAATTGGAAAGCATTATGATTTCCATTGTTTGGGCTGAGCTGTCACAGCAGCCATCCTAGGAAACTCTAGGTGACATGTGCGTGCTCCCACCCATCCACGTTCACTCTGAGATGAATGGGAGTCAGCAAGACTGCCCAGCAGAGGGATGGGGCTGGGGAGCATTGTAGGCTGATCTGTGCCGCCAAGGCTCCAGGGTCTGCCACAGAGTACAGCAAGGGGTGGGTTGGAGGCGAGAGAGGGGCAGGACCTTCCCTTAGGCTCAGACAATGGGAGAGCAGGTGTTGATGCTGAGGTTTGGCGGGGGAGTGGATAGCACATGGGGTAGCAAAAGGACCCCAGGATTGGGGCTGACTCCCCAGACCTCACTGCCCAGCACAGAATGTAGAGAAGGGACTCCAGCGGGGCCAGGCCGTGGGTTTGTAGGGAAGGAAGAATGCTACTCATACCATAACAGCCGTGACTGCCTTCACCTCACTAACTGTTTTCCAGGTGAGTTTTCATTTTGTCCCCATGAGAACTACCGGAAAAGGTGGGCACTGACGTGTCCGTTCTGCCGATGAGGAAACTGAGGCTGGCTTTAAGTCATAGGGCTGGCAAGGACAGAGCTGAAGTCGGAAGCAGCGCCATCTGGAGCCAAGCCTGAAACTCTTGTTCTGAGAGGCAGGGAAGAGCTTGGCTGCTGTCACTCAGGCAGACAGGAAAAAAAGAGCTGAGGTCTGAAGGCCGGACCTCCACGGTTCTTGGAGCACAGATCCATGTATGCACGAAGCCCTGAAGTCACCATTCAGAAGGTGGTAGAATCAGCTTTTGGGAACCACCGGGATACAGCCACTTGGACTCAGTAATAACAGACTAGTCTGAGAGCATGCCCTTAGACCAGCCCTACCCAGCTGACCAGTCACCAGGAGAATGATCCAAATCTCCAGGCCTCACCTCTGCCTCCACCCAGCCCTAATGGTAAGCCAGTAAGGAGCCAGGGCTGCTGCTGTACCAGGCCATAGGGGCATTACCATGGAAAAGGAGTCAGGACTCAAACGAAGACCTGCTTAGGAGCAGGAGACATCTGGGCCCTGATGAGTCCTCCCATGGCTTGCTGCCTTTGGGATTAACCTCATCGACAAGGCCTCAGCAAACGTACCAGCCACGTACCAGCAACTCGGTTTTAATTGTTCCTGAGTCCGTGGTCCAATCATTATGCCGTTCTAAATAGGATGCGATGGCAGAAGCGTGGTGTCGGTTTCGGTGACACGTGGTATGAGGGATGGCATGTTAAGAGCAGCCGCCTGGGGACCCCAACCCCCGCCCTCTCGCCGGGTATTTTGTCTCTTCTTGTAGCTGTTCCTAATAACTACATCAGGCCAGAGAGTGGAGTGGGAAGCTGACACCTTCCATAAAACAACTGTAGAGAGCAGGCCCTGGGGAGGCCCAGCTAACAGGCAGGAAAGAAATGAAACATGGCGTGGTAGCCGGCAGTGGGGCCAGCCTGCTGTGTGGAATGCACACTTGCCCAGCTGGTCATGTGATGCCATAACCTGGAGAGGAACAGAAGAGCAAGGGATGATATGGGAGGAGTAGGAGGAGAGAACAGGGGCCAGCCCCACCCCTCCATCCTGCTCATACAAAAGAGCACACACCTGCACATACCTTGACTTAAGCTCGCCTCCAATATAACCGGCCACCCAATTTATGTCAGTCAAAAGCCTGGGGTGTCACTTAGAGAAGCTTCAACTGCTTGGAGAATCTGATGGAGAAAGTGTTCTCTCTCCAAGAAAAAAAACAAAAAAACAAAACCGTTCCCTAGATAAGCGTTAGCTCAGACTAGGATGATAGCTGTGAGTATAGATACATGGGGCTTCTCTTGGCGTTTTGACCTCATGATCTACAGATGGAAAGATCTTAGAGAGAGGTCTGGGGCTACTCAAGAGAGGAGTGCAGAGTGACGTCAGTTCGTTTCTAGTAGTGATGTGGACAGGGGAAGCACGCTCCGCCACAGCCCACTCCTGAGGGTGGGAGATCCCAAAATGGGACCGTGTAGAATTCCATGAAACGCACCGTGTGGGAAAACCCACGTTTCTACACAGCTACACCTCAAGATCAGCACCTTCTCATAGGTACTTATAATTAAACTAATAAATCCAATTTCACATGTAAATATGTAACTCCTTTCCCCAATGGCCTAGCAAAATACACATTCAAGTTCTCTTTAGGGAAATGGGAAATCCCTCTGTATCCCAGACTGCATTCATCAGTTTAGCCAGTGGTCTCTAGACTCTGTTACTTTGGGCCTGAGGTGACACAGAGACATGATGGTGGCTGCCTGTAGTCGAGGAGGCTGTTCCTCTCATGGTGGCCAGGAAGTGGGGTGGGGGGGGGGAGGTAGGGGGAGAAGGGAAAGGGGAGGAAGGGGCTGAGGAGAAGGAAGCTCTTTACAGAGCTTAGCCCCAGCGAGCCATCCTCTAACTAAACCCCACCTCCTCCCTTTCCCCTGCTCCCAACAGCATCTCAAGAGAGATTGGTTGATCGATGAGGTCAGAAGTTTTGGGCTTTTTGTTGTAGTTTTTGGCCTTTGGCTCCAGAAGGTTTAGTCTTCAGGTGGTTGGCTCTGTTGCTTTGAGGCCTGTGGCAAAACAGAACATTGTGGTGGGAGAAAGCTGCTCACCTAGTGGCAGCCTGGAAGCAAAAGAGAGGAAGAGGAGCTGGCACACCATTATCCCCATGACGGGCACTCCCCTAATGGCTTACCTTCTGCTCAGTAGCTCTGAGCGCCTACAGCCTCCATTGCCTACCAGGAGAACCGAGGCTGGAGACCCAAGCCTTCGACCCCTGGGCCTCTTGGGAACAATTAAAATCCAACCCATGAATCTATGTTTTCCAGCCTCTCTTGCAGCTACGGCTCTGGGCTGAAAACTGGTCCTGCTGATCTACTTAGTGTTTGATGATGGACACTAAGACCTGTGATCCAGTGACAACCTATAAGCCACTCTGAAAAGCCGACCTGGCAGACTCAACAACTAGGAAGGCCACACCTGTCTGTCAAAGGCAAACAGCACAGGTGAAAAGACATTATTTTTGTCAGCTGGGGAGTTCTTAAACAGTGTGGAAGAATCAGGAAATACAGAAGACCCAGACAAGAGACAAGGGACAGGAGGCAGCACAACCTGGTGACAATCACAAACCTGTGCTGTCCATAATTCTGGTCTTTGATCTGCCTTCCCTTGGCTATGTGACCTTGAGCAAAGTTATTAAGGGGCCTCCATATTCCCATCTATTTAGGGATAACAACAGAACCTGATTCCAGTTCTGTGGGATGAAACAATGAAGGCAAAGCAGTTAGAGCGAAGTCCAGGGCCTGGCAACACTAAGAAATGTAAGACGTCACGTCACCAGGACATCAGAGGAGAGACTCATAGGCTCCATTATCAACTGGGAGTCCTGGGGATAGCATGTGCCACCTTCACACCCTCTCTGTGAGAAAGGTAAAAGAGGTTCTGAGGGGTGAGCCTGGTCAGTCCTGGGTGTTCAAGAGGAACTCAGTCCCCTAGATCCCATGCTTGTCTTTCAGGGGGGTATACAAGGGTCTTGGTGAGCCTTTTTGGGAGGAGACTTCTCAGGCATCTGAGAACCTGATACTCTTCCTCTCCCTGACCCAACTACGAAGGGAATTGTGGCTGCACCCACTTCCTGAGCCAGAACAACCATCACTGGCTGAGCACAGAGAGCATAGTTCACGTCTCGGAGCCTCTGCCCAGCCTCTGTCCACAGGACTGTGGGCCCTGTAGTCTGGGACAGGGGACTGGCTCCTCCTGAGAGGAGAGCGATACTCCATCCACCAGCCTCAGTAAACCCATGACCTCTGAGCGTCCCATGGATTCATGGTAACTGTCAGCAGGCTAAGGACCTGACAGACAGGACCACAGTCAGGGGCTCTGCAGCTGGAGGCGGGCTCCGCACGTGGCCTGTGGGAGTTTAGGGAGACAGAAGCAGATCCGTCAGGAAGCTGCAGCTTAGACCTGAGCTTACCTGGGACTGTCCCTTGTGTATATGCATCAGTCAGCCATTGACCGAAGACTGGACCCTACAGAGAGGTGTGGGAGGGAGCCTGTAATTCTGAAGCCAAGGACAAGACCCTGGGAGGAGGTGGGATGGGGGAGAAGGGTGTGGCTGTCAGCAGTTAGCAGCTCATGAGCCCAGCACTGGGGTGGGCATATGATGGAGAGAAGGCGACCTGGAAAGGCAGTGCAGTACCAAGCACACCCTGTGTGACCTGGATTCTTCCTCTCTCCTCTCTGGCTCTGGGATGCCCATCTAGAAGCCTGGCCATAGGGTCCGTGGTGGGTAGGAGGAGGTCCTAAGGAGATAAGGAGATGGGGCCTTCACTCCTAGGATCTGTGGCTAGGTGCCAGGTATGGAATAGGTATTTTCCAGGTGCATGTGTATGAGTGAAGTGCCTTGAAATAGGCAGCCACCCAATGTAATAATGTGAGTTGTTGTGGGCCAGGGCCTTTCTTAACTGTGGGGTACAGAGAAGGGGGCAGGGGAACCTGCCCCCTTGGTTGGCTTTGAAGACAAAGAAGGGGTCAAGAGAATGCAAGCACATTTAGAAGCTAGAAAAAGCAAGGAATCCTGTTCTGCCCTAGACTCCAGAAGAAGTGCCCAGCGCAGCCGACACCTCGATGTCAGCCCAGTGAGATCTATTCTGAAAGGCACAGCCACAGGCAGATTTGTATCACATTAAGCCTGCATCTGGGGCCTGTCCTAGTTAGCCTCATTGGTGACTTGACACAACCTAGAGTCGTCTGAGAGGAGAACCTGGATCAGCCTGGCCTATGAGGGACTACTTACATTGTTAACTGATGTAGGAGGACCCAGCCACTGTGGGCAACTCCATCCCTAGGCAGGTGGTCCTAGGCTACAGAAGGAAGCTACCTAAGTATGAGCCTATTCATAAGCCAGAGAGCAAGCCAGAAGGTACGGGCCCTCCTTGGTTTGCCCCAGGTTCCCGCCTTGAGTTCCTGCCCGACTTCCCTCAGTGATGGAGTTGTAAACTGAAATAAACCCTTTCCTCCGCAAGCTGCTTTGTGCCCATAGTGTTTGCCACAGAGGCAGAAAGGACTGTAGGACAGGACAATTTATTCTAGCAACCACAGGAAAAGATCTCTGGCTGCTCCAAGATGCTCAACACTGTCTAGAAACAGCTGGCCAGACTGGATTGGTGCCAGAAGGCACAGGGACCCAGGCCTACCTTCTTCCGCAGAATTATCCTCAATGATGGAAAGGACCAGACTCTGTTCTGTTGGTGGGGTGTGGCAGTCGAGCACCTGAGAGGTCAGCGTAGAGGGACTGTACTGAAATAAATATCCACGCATGGTCAATGGCTCCTACCTGAGCAGAAAGCTCCATCAGTCAGCACTGGGTAGAGCTCAGAGCTAAGAGAGAAACTGAGCCAGCTGAGGGGTCACAGGGTCCTTGTCCTCAGCTGGGTCCAGATGTCTGCCTTCCCTTGGCTCTCATCATAGCTCTGCCAACTGTGTGGTAACCCCTTTGTGTCCTCACACCCCGAGCCCCCCACCCCCCTGTGTGGTGTATGCTGGGCACTTAGCCACTTTCAAGAGCTGAGGCGCATGTCTTGGCTGTAAGGAGGCTGTGTGGGCCGGAGGGCTGTAGCAATGGGTGCTGGAGCTCTGCACCCTGCCTGTCTAGGGCATGGCTGCTCTTGCAGCTGGGACCCAAGTGTGCAGCAGCACCCACTTGCTTTGTAGCATCCAACCCTGACCAGAAACACTCAAGGAAAATTCTGTACGCCTGAGGAATACACTCCCAGCCCGTGTGTGTGTGTGTGTTTATTTATGTATGTGTATGCATGTGTGTGTATGAATGTATGTGTGTGCATGTATGTGTGTTTATGTGTGTATGTGTATGTGTATATGTGCAAATATGTGTATATGTGTATGCATGTGTGTATATGTATGTGTATATGCAAGTGTGTATGTATATATGTTTGTATATGTATGTGTGTATGTATGTGTGTATGTATGTGTGTATATGTGTATGTATGTGTGTATGTGTGTATGTATGTATGTATGTGTGTGTATGTATATATGTTTGTGTATGTGTGTGTATGTATGTATGTATGTATATGTGAGTGTACACAGGTACACTCACTCATACAAGCTGATGTGGAGGTCAGAGGTTGGCATGCTTTCCTTGACCCTTCCAATCTAATTTTCTAGACAGGCTCTCTCCTAAATCTGGAACTTAGCATTCTGGCTCGACTTGTTGGTCAGCAAGTCCTGGGAATCCACCCGTCTCTATTCCACTGACCCTGGGATTACAGACACATCTTACCATGCCCAGGTTCTTATGTGGATGCTGGGGACTCGAATTCAGGTACTACAGCTTGCCCAGCAGGCACTTTACCCAGCTGCCCACCTCCTTTTACTTCTTACTTTAAGGCAGGGTCTCTCCAGGTTGCCTGAGTTGGACCTGACTTCAGCACAGGCAGACCTTACACTTGTGATCTTGCTTCAGCTTCCCCCGGGATACAGGTCTGCACTGTGGTGATCTCTTAGAGATGGAGGAATGCCCTGAGCTTCCTAGAGTTTGTCTCTGCAGAGTTGTCTGAGCTCCTAGGACGCAGAGGCTTGGGGCGCTCTCAGGGCGCAGCCATTGGAACAGCTGAGGTGGAGGGTGTATTTTTCTTGCTGGAGTGTTGCTAATCGTCCGTCCACGGATTTGCAGAGGGATCTGTGATCCCTTAAAGGTGAGGAAAGCAGTGGTGAGGTAGGCCTGGTAACCTGAGTTCAATCCCCAGAATCTACATGATAGAAGGACAGAACAAATTCTTCTCAGTTGTCCACACTCAGGCCTGCACACACATGTGCATAAAAAATAAGTGGTTTAATTTAAATATAAAGAAACAAGGGTCAGAAAACATTGCTTTCTCATGGCCTGGCCTGGGAGAGACCTACGGCTTCTGCCCCATCCCCCGTTCAACAGCACCGGACCCAGGGCAATCCTCCTTTTGTTGTTCCTGCTTTGTCCCTCTCCTCTCCACACTTCCCACCTCACACCCTCACCTCACACCCCAACCTCACACCCCCACCTCACACCCTCACCTC
>NW_022196900.1:107406521-107417319 GCF_008632895.1 Mastomys coucha
CTCACACCCCCACCTCACACCCCCACCAGGCTCATCAGTGGGAAGGAGAAAGCCATACCAAGTATACTTGTGGAAAGACAAAGAGAGGTACAAAGGGGTGTGCGTGTACAAACAGGCCAATCTCCAGAAGAGAGGAGTTACGAGAATTACAATTGATTTTCCACCATTAATGAAGCATGAGCCTGTGTGATTGCATCTTGAAGAGATTTATAATTATTCATCGAATCTTGGAAGATAATTAAACTTCATTAAACGCAGACATGACAAGCCTTCAGAGCAAGCTGAGACCTCCGCTCAGGGTTCAAGATAGGAATAGGAGATGGGAACTGAGCGCTGTGGGAGGTGGGGCTGGAAGAGGATGTGGGAGCTGGGCAGGAGCTCTTTCCTCAAAGCGCAGCCACTCCTGGGCCTAGCCACCTTGGTCTTTATGTTCTGTCCATTTCACACACTCACACATTCACTCACACACACTCACAAACACACACACACACCCAGATACACACCCCCCCACACACATACTCACACATACTCACTCACACACTCACACATAGTCACACACTCACTCACATACACACTCACAAACACACTCACACACATACCCAGACACACACACCCACACACATACTCACACATACTCATACACACACTCACACACACTCACACACTCACACACATACCCAGACACACACCCCCACACACATACTCACACATACTCACTCATATACACACTCACACATAGTCACACACTCACTCACATACACACTCACAAACACACTCACACACATACCCAGACATACACCCCCACACACAGACTCACACATACATAGACACACACTCACACATAGTCACACACACACTCACTCACACACACTCACAAACACACACACCCACACACATATTCACACATACTCACTCATACACAAACTCACACATAGTCACACACTCACATACACACTCACAAACATACTCACACACACATACTCACACATACTCACTCATACACACATTCATACAGTCACACACTCACTCACACACACTCACTCACACACAACTCACTCACACACATTCATACACACAACTCACTTAAACCCACTCACATACTCATTCACACACACTCTGTCACACACACTGACACACTCACACACACTCAAACACAGACACATACACTCACACACTCACACATACACACATACACACCTCCAGCTTCCTCCCAACCCTTCTTATCAAAAGGTCAGAGGACCAGAACCCTGAGAGGGGCTTCAAGGAGGAATGGGAATCCTAGACGTGTAGACACCAGAGCAAAGGAAGAGATGGAGGGACCCACAGGCTCCCCCAGGTGTGTGGATACGTGCAATGCATGCATGCACTGTGAGGAAAGCCATCTGCTGAGACGATGCCCAGGGCATGCCCACAGGACGGTGGAGTGGCCTGCTCCAAGAGCACATGGCTCAGGAGAAGTGACACAATAGGACATCATGGAACTTCTGGCAGCGGCTTCCTCTGTGGAGGGTGAGAAGGGATAGGATGGAAGTGAAATCTCCCATCAGCTCCACAGTCCAGGACTTTTGGTGTTAAACTGCAAAACAAGCCCCCCCAGAGACACAACATGCCACTTAAAAAATGTTTAGCTGTGTATGACTATGATCAGCTACGTGGATGGAGAGCCAGACTCTGAGCTAAGTATGTTCCAACACACTCTTGTGTGTGTGTGTGAGTGTACTGGTCTGTGTGGTTGTGGTAACTTTACCCTCTCTAGGATCTCTCTATAGGTCCAAAAGAGTCAGCCACAGCCTGGAGATGGCTTCCTGGGCTGGCAGCCCCATCCCCACCCTGATAGCCCTGTCATTCAGCCATGCTGAGCCACTGTTCCCATCTTTCTGGTCGATTTCTGAGCACCTGTCCCACCCTTGCACCCTTCCTGGCCCCAATGCCAGGCTTACACATGGCCATAAGAGTGATGTCACAGACCTTCCCGACACATACACACCTCCTTCCCTGTGTCTTGCTGCTCCCTGCCAAGGTGACAGACGGAGAATATTAATGAGGTTGCCCTTGCCTTGCCCCCTCACAAGGCTGCTCCTGGCAGGAAGAAGTCTTGCTCAGAGCAGGCTGTGAGGGAGGTGGCTCCAGAAAGGCAAAGCTCTAGGTCACCACTGGGTCAGGTGGTGATGGGGAGGTAAAGAATGGGTCGGGGAGAGGGGACAGTTGGGATAGCACCCCTTACCAAAAAGGCTAAGATCCCTCTCCTGAACCCCATGGCCTTTAGTCCTGGTGCTGTGTGACAGAGGGCAAGTCACTTAGCCTCCATGCTCCTGTTCCCTCACTTGGTCATGATACTGATGAGAACAACCAAACCACATAACGTTCCTGGCATGGCGTCAGAGCTCAGGGAATGACACGATTCTCTAGCTGTATAATTTTTAAATTCTTTCTGTAAATGCCACTCACTGGTTCACTTTCTAAGGATCCTTATCTCATGGTGAGCTCTCAAAAGTAGAGACATGTCATTTGACACCATATTGATACCAAGGAAGGTTTTGTCATATGGCTAAGCTTACTAAGGATAAGGTTGAGGGTTGAACTACTTTTAAAAAATAAATGTTAATCCATGGCCATATTGTAGAGAAGTGAAGAAAGCCTTTAGAAGTCTGATAGAGCAAGAAACTAAAACTAGGTCAAGAGAAGGCAATGAGCTTGAGGCCAACATTCCCTGGAGACAACTGGTCAACCCACCCTACTCGTGAGTTCTTAGAGAAGCAGGAGGAAGGGCTAAGCCTGTGTAAAAATTCCCCAGTCGTGCTCTGAGAAAAGTCTGTCTGAGCTCTAGTGGGAAGGGCAGAAAAGAATACAGTTGCCCTTCGTGTGAATGGAAATCATGTCCTCTCCCTCATATGGATTTAGAGCAAGAATTCATTTTTCATGTTTGTCCTGAAAAGCTATAAGCAGCAAATTGGCCCACACAGGTAGAGGCAGCTGGCAGAAACAGATGCAGATGCAGTCTCTGGAGATGCATCTTCCCAGCTGGGGCCACAACAGGGTCCCTGTAAATACAGACAGTAGTGATGTGCTGCAACCCATCAGAAAGACCTGGGAAGCCTCCACTGCAGGGTGGACATTGTGTGAGGAACTATGGCATAATGTGTATGTATCAGAAGAATACACGGTTTCCTATCCATGGTCACCTTTCTCCATCTTTAACATTTATTTATTCTTACTTATAGGCATGTTCATGTGTGTGCATGTTCATGTGTGTGCATGTTCATATGTGTGCTTGTTTATGTACACATGTTTGAGGGTGCCCTAGGAGTCTAGAAAATGGTGTCAGATCTCCTGGAGCTAGAGTTATAGGCCATTTGATGTGGGTTCTGGGACCTAGCATAGGTCCTCTGCAAGTACAGCAAATTCTCTTAAGCACAGAGCCATCTCTCCAGCCCAGTATACACCATTTTGATGTTTAAAAACTTAGGGGCTACAGGTATAGCTCACTTGTAGCTTACTTATCTGGCATGCACAAAACATAAGTGTAACTTCAATTTTTTTTCAAACTCCTGTTTTTAATGATGGTTCTTAAACGCTTTAACCTCCCTTGTAACCCACTGCCCGCCAGAGGTAGTAGAAAAGAAAGGTTATGGGGGTAGTGGACCTGTTTAGAAAGGTTCTTCGGAGCAACTCCAGTCTGTCCGTGTTCTCTGGAAATTGGCAGCTTGGTTCACAGGTCAGCAGCAGCAGCTCCATCCACTTACAAAAACTTCATAGATACACCAACAGTCCAGTTCAGTAGAGTCAGAACAGCAAACACGAATCAGCAGCGGTGGCACTACCTAACAGAGACAACCAGGCCTCAGCCTCAGCTGGGCTCTAGTCAGCAGGAGGGACCAGGGGCAACACGAACACCAGAAGTTCTCAGCTGTGCCTCTCTCAGCATAGCGAAGATTAGGATCAGCGAAGATGCAAGACCCACAAGCATTGCACAGCCAGCTGTACCAGCAAGCCAAGCTCAGCCTCTGTCCGTCGGGTTCGTCGGGTTCTATTTATACTCCCTCCAGACATCACTGTGTTCTCCATGGCTCTTGCCTCAGCACGCGCGTCTGTCTCAGTTGATACCACTCTGCCAATCAGCCCAAGCCCGAGTAAGCACCAAGAAACTGCAGCCCAGCACCACAAGTTTTCTGGTGCGTTTTTCTCTATGGAGTCCCGACAAATGGAGCTCAACGATGCAATGTAAAGCGGACCAATACATGTGTGTTGTTAGTAAAAGAGTCTTTCATCGTGTGTCCTTTCCCACGTTTACTTTAGCAGACACTTTTGCACCTGTGTCTGCTTCAGCTAAATGTGCTTTCTTGCGTTGCCCCAGCAAAACACCATCCAAACAACCTTCCGAAGAATCCTTAAGTTTCCACATCACACTAGGTTGAATTCCCAGCACCAGCACCATATAAGTAAGGTATTACACATCCGTAATCCCTGGAGGTAGAGGCAAGAGGATCAGAAGTTTAAGATCATCATCAGCTACATTGAGAGTTTAGGGTCAGCCTAGATTACATAAGGTCCTCTCTCAAAATATAATTTAAAAAATAAATCACGAAGGAATTGTTTTAAAACACTTAAAGTTTTAAACACTTGATGTTTTAAACACGAAGCCTGTCATGATGGTATACACACATAATTTCAGCACTTAGGAAGCTGATGCAGGAAGATAATAGGTTTGAGGATAACCTGGGCTATATAAAAAAAAAAAAAACACACAGAACACAAACTTTGAGCAGGAGTCTGCAGAAACGACACACATAGACCTGATCCATCAAACACCGAATGTCCATACGGGATAGGAAGCATGCACGTGATAGTTTTCTATGTAAGCATGGGCATCAAGAGTATGACAGGGTCAGCAAGGTGAATCTGGGAATAAAAGCATGTGCAAGTCTGATGACATGAGCTCGATTCTGTGAACTCATGATGGAGGGAGAGACCTGGCATCCGCATGTACACGGTGGTCACTCTTACACACAAATAGTGATAGTAATAGTAATGATGATAATAATAATAAATTTTAAAAGAGGGCCAGCGATACAGCTCAGTGGTTAAAGGTGCTTGCTGCCAAGACTGGCGACCCCTAATTAGACCCCAGGACCCCCATGGTGGAAGAAGCCATCTCACTGGTTGAAGTGGTGATTTGAAAAAGAATCATGGGCCTGGGAATAAGCGATATTAAAACAGAAATTCAAAATATAGTATTATCTGGTTAGGATTCGTCAGAAGGTGAGATATAGCCGCAGAGAGATTTCGTGGACTAGAAAGGAGCTAAACCCCACACTTCTCAGAGAGAAGGAAACAGATAATACAAAAGAGAGACTGGAGATAAAACGTGGGAACCTAGTGGAAGCGGGTGTCAGAATACCTGAGACAAGTTCAAGGATGGAAGAGTTGAAAGTTTTCCAGAAGAGTCGAAAACCCTACAACTCTCAATGAATCCAAACAGGATAAAAAAAAAAAAGAGAGAGATTTCTATCTAAACACACCTCGGTTTAACCACAGCATATCTCAGACAGGATGGAAAGCTTAAAAGCAACGGGAGATAAAAGGCTGCCGAGGGACGTGGAGTCGACAGATGGAGAGGTTCTCACTACGAGACTCTGGGAGCCAGGACAGGGAGCATAGCACCTTCAAAAAGCCGATGGAAGACAACTGTCATCTGAGCATTCAAAAGCTTCTGAAATGGTTTTCCAAGAATGAGAGCAGAATAGAGACATTTTCTGACAAGCAGAAACCGCCAGAGTTTGCCGCCAAGTGCCTCTCAGCCCGGTCCTGAAAAACAGACCTCAGGAAGACCTGGTGTAAGCCAAAGCACGGTGACCAAGACAGCAACGGCAGGCACACGTGACTGTGTACGTAGGCGCAAGCACATTGAAGACGTAGGGGGCGGGGCAGGGAGAGTGTGTATCCAATGTGCAGAAATTGTAGGTAACAATTATAATCTAAATATGCATGTCAGATTTTTTATAGTAATTATAGATTAGAAATAGCATTATTATAACTTCTACATTAGTAGGGAAAAAATAGAATAATGTAGCGGGGGTGAGCTTCAGTCAACAATGAGAAGAAGAGGGAGGGAGGGAGAGAGGAAAGGAAGGAAGGAGGCAGAGAAAATCAGGAACCAGACAATAAGAGGCTCAAGGTCAACCCAGGATATTTTAGAGATCAGGTAAAGATCACTAAATTCCAGATCTCCCATCCCCAATACCTAGTGTTTCCCTGCCACCCAAACAGCCTCCCCCTCTCTCATGGCAAAACCCAAGAGATGCTGAATCCCCCGGCTATAAGGGGAATACGTTGTCCTAGACTGCTTTCTGCTGTTGAGACACCATGACCCAAAGCAAGTTGGGGGTACGAAGAGTGATCACAGTCGGTTAGATTGTCCGAGCAGGAACTCAGGGCAGGGATCTGGAGGCAAGAACTGAAGTAGAGGCCATGGAGGAGTGCCGCTTACCGGCTTGTAGGAGAGCTGCCCACCGGCTTGTAGGAATGCTGCCCACCGGCTTGTAAGAGTGCTGCCCACCGGCTTGTAGGAGTGCCGCCCACCGGCTTGTAGGAGTGCTGCCCACCGGCTTGTAGGAGAGCCGCCCACCAGCTTGTAGGAGAGCTGTCCACCAGCTTGTAGGAGTGCCGCCCACCAGCTTGTAGCAGAGCTAATGCTCAGCTAGCTTTTCTATTCAGCCTACGCCCACCTGCCGAGGGATAGCACCACCCACAGTGGGCAAGTCTCTCTTATGTCCACAGGCCGATCTGATTGAGCCAAGTCTTCAGCTGAGGTTCCCTCTTCCCCTGCGACTAGATTTGGGTCAAGTTAACAGCTGTGACAAGAAGTATGCCTGAATCTATAACAAAAGCATTTGGGAGCTGGGAGGACAGATAAGAGTTCTTGCTGTAAACACACAAGGAGCTGAGTTCAACTCCCCAGCACCCACTTAAGAAGCCAGGGATGTTTATTATATGTCACAGACGTGCCTGTCTATAACATTAGCAATCAGAGAAACAGAGACAGAAAGGTGGCTGGCCGCCGTACTCCCATGCCTGTACACACATGTGGACATGGGTGATACATACATACGTGCATATTCACATACATTCTTTGAACAACAGACACAGAGCAATAATCACTAACTTCTCCATAGCCACCTCCAGCATGGGCACCTGTGTGCAGCAAACCACTGGATGCTCACAAGGTGGATGGTAGTAGCTCACCTCTTTCCCAGACTTGGTACCCAAGGCAAAAGAAAGAGAAACAGCATGCCCTAGTCACACAACCAAGATGAGGCAATGCAAGGGCATGAACCCAGGCAGCAAGCCACGCTCCACGCTTCTCTGTATCCCCAGAGGCTCATGGAAAGAGGCAGTGAACTGGAGCAGTAGTACTTAGAGCTGGATTCTGGAGCAACACATAAAACAGCTGTAAAAGACCGTTTGGGGTGCTTATCTGAATATGGAATCAGTATTAGATGATATTATTGCTACTGCACTCATTTCGTGTCTTGAATTGTGATCATTGTATTATGGTTATACAGGAGGGTATCCTTAGAGGACAGATGCTGATGTCTTTACAGCAAAAATACCAGGATATTGGTACTTTTAAGTTTTCAACTGGGAAGAGCAGTAAGGCAGATCTTGCCAAGCAGGGCTCCCAGGTAAAGACAAGTACATAAACACTCTCACAATGGCTGTGCCCTGTCAGCCAGAGCAGGGCTGTCGCATGGGCATGTTCCCACTCCTAAGTGGCTGAAACCTGAGTGGAGTCAAGAAACAGTGACTTGCACAGCTGAACATGAGCATCCTCGGGGGTGCAAGAAAAGGCACAAGGGAAGGGCACTGAGGTCATAGATGCCGTGTGCCTCAAGTGTGGTGTTCCTGTCCTGGTGGTCAAAGCAAGCCCATGGCCAGACTGAGGGTTGAAGTGGGACAATGGAATCAAGGTCACTGATGTCATCAAAGTGTGCTACAGTTGGATCATTTGTGTGTACACGTGTGAATGCTTGTTCCTTCCACAGACGCCACCCACTGGTTTTGGTTTGATTCTTTTGTTTCAATTTTTAAAGATTTTTTTATTTTATTGTATGTGTATGAGTGTTTTGCCTATAGGTATGTGTACCACATGTGTGTCTGGTGGCCATAGAGGTCAGAAGAGAGAGTGTCAGATTCCCTGGAAGTGGAGTTGTGGATGGTTGTGAGCCAGCACGTGGGTCCTGGGAACTGAACCCAGGTCTTCCGCAGGAGTAGTTAAGTGCTCTTAACTATGGAGGCATTCCTCCGGCATCCCAACAGCCCCCACCACCACACAGGTTGTTTGTTTGTTTGTTTGTTTTTAGACAAGGTCTGTCATTGAACCTGGAGCTCATTTATTAGGCTAAGCTGGCTGGCCAGCTGGCCCAGAAAGCCTCCTGCCCCGGTCTCTCTAACACAGTACAAGTGTGCACTGCCTGCCCCGGTCTCTCTAACACAGTACAAGTGTGCACTGTTTTTTGTTCTGCTTTTGTTTTTTTTTTTAGCATGAGTGTGTATGCCTCTGTGTGTGTGTGTGTGTGTGTGTGTGTGTGTATGGTGTGTATGCCTTGTCGACCTGACTAAGACCCCGTTTCTCCCCCGGGTTGAGAGAAGCCCAGATCGGCCGGCCTGTGGCACATGCACACATGCATACAAGTACACACAAACACAAATATATACAGAGAGAATACATTTTATTGCTTTTAAGATTTATTTCTATATGTATATATTTTATATGTGTATATATAAATTCCTTGTGTGTGTATATATGTATGTGCACCATATATATATATATATATATATATATATATATATATATATATATATGTGCCTGCCATGCATAGCACGCACACCACTGAGAGAGACCCCTGGTGTCATCTATGGTGACACATGTCCATGGGAAGGGTTTGAGAAAAGGATCAGGTTCTCTGTGCATTTGGGGGGCGGGGAGGATATGGAGAGCCACTGTTGCTACCTCTCAGCTTCTCTATGGATCTAAGATGAGCTCTTAAAAGAAGAAAATTAAAAGGGGCAAACGTCAAAAAGAAGCCAATCTAATCATGTCAATCCTTCTCTTGAAAGTGTGTCCTCATGAGAACATTCGGAGCAGCTTCCCCAGTGAAAGCCCCAAACCAGGTGCCTGTCACCAGCAGCAAGAATGAGCTCGCTGTGAACTCTGACAAGGAATAACAACATCAGATGAAAGAGAAGGAGCTTCCGCACAGAACAGCATGAGTGAATCCTGATGATAATCATCAGGAAAGGGAGGGAAAATTCAGGACCAGGGCCAGAGAGAAGACTCAGCACAAAAAGGGGCTAGCCTCCACAACCCAAGACCCGTGCTCAAATCCCAGAACCACATGGAAGAAGGAAAAAAAGTGATTCTTGCAAGTTGTCCTCTGACCACCCACACACTGAAAAAAAAAGCAAAAGAAAGGAAGGGAAAAAATCAAATGTGTATTTATGGCATGATACAATCATATGAGGTTCGGGGGCAGAGAGAAATGAATCCGTGGCCTTTACTTTGGGCAGCGGTTATGAGGAAGGCTACAGGAGCTGCACGGGCCGCTACAATGTTCTGGGCTTAAGATGGGTGATGGTTATGTGGATGTGTGTGGGTGGAAAAAAAATCAATTGTACCCTCAAGATACGTGCTTTATAAGCTATATCTCAAAAACCACAAACACACATACACTCAAACTCTTCAAACGTGGCTGGTTTCTCGGTGTCTCTCAAACAAATCTGAATCTCTTAACATTCAATTTAATTTTGTTGCATTTAATTGAGCACGTTTCTCTTCTCCCCATCGTGGCAGAAACAGAGGACCCTATGTGTTCATGCCCAGTGCAGATGCTTAACAAGTGGATCTGTGTGGGGACCTCTTGGGCCCCGGCCCCGGAGGGTACCCGACACCAAATGGGTGGCATCCTTGACCTCTGGATATTTTCCAAGCCGCTTTGGTGAATTTGCCTTGCCATCCTGAGGGCCTCGGTTCCCCCTCCCCCACCCTGGTGGCGGCATCAGACCCACCCCTCACCGTTACACACTTTACAGCTATTGTCAAACATAATGATTCTTACCCTGGAGAGAAATTGGGTTCCATTTTATATTTTATTGCCTCAAAAAGGACATTTTTTACCTTCCCACAGTCCGCAACCAGCAGGAACAGGACGATAAATCTCAGAAAAGGTTTCCACCAAGATAGATGGTCCAGCCAGGAGACCACACTGTTCTGAGCAGGAAGCGAGAGAATAAACAAGTACCCGGTCCTGCTCTGCCAACCCCCACTGGTGACCTGTCCTCAACTCCACCTGTACAACAGGGAACACGGATGAGGGAGGGGCTGGGGTGCCACACCTTGAGACACCTGCTTCTCTCCCAGCTTTTACACTCTCATTCGGGGGGCAATGCAGGGGCTGGAGGGAGGGCAGCATCTGGGATGTAAATGAATAAATATTGACACCTTTATTCACCTCATTCAAAGACATGGAGTGTTTGCCTAAGCATAGCACCAGTCCTTGGGTTCGATCCCCAGTGTCATATAAACTGTGAATGGTGTGTTACATGCATGTGAATGGTGTGTACATACATGCAAGTCGTGTGTATGTACAGGAAAACCCAGAGCTCAGAGATTGGAAGCAGGAGGTTAGTCCAAGGTCAGGCTGGCAGGATAACTCAATGAGTGACTGAAGACCTGAGTGTGAACCCTGCGACAGCTGCAAGTGTGTAGGGAGAGAGCTGGCTCTGCACAGCTGAGTGTGAA
>NW_022196900.1:107418289-107420455 GCF_008632895.1 Mastomys coucha
GAGTGTGAACCCTGCGACAGTTACAAGTGTGTAGGGAGAGAGCTGGCTCTGCACAGCTGAGTGTGAACACTGCGACAGCTGCAAGTGTGTAGGGAGAGAGCTGGCTCTGCACAGCTGAGTGTGAACCCTGAGACAGCTGCAAGTGTGTAGGGAGAGAGCTGGCTCTGCACAATTATTCTCTGATCTCCACTCATGCCCCTTGGTGCACATCATGCACACGTATACACACACAAAAAAAAATTAAATTTTCAAAAAAAGACAATCAAGACCATCCTTGGCTGCAAATTTAATCTGAGTCCAGCCTAGGCTACACCAGTCCTGTCTCAAAACAAAAACAAAAAAAAAAGTGTCGTTTCCCTGAGGGACACGAATGCATGCGTGCCTCCTGCTCGATTGCACATAGTTTTAGACAGCCCTGATTTGCTCCATTGTACGAGTAGGAAGACAAAAGCTGGCTGTGAATGTCAGCCCTGCAACCAGTGAAGAACACACTGGTAAACGGGAGTCTTTCTAGGATCCCATTGATGCTCCTGACCAGGACTCCCCATGGTGCTCCAAGAGCTAGTTAAAGAGACCAGAGAGATCCTGAGGCAGATGGCGGCCGAATGGCCATTGCCACTATGAAGCCAGACTTTGTCCTCAGCCACTCCTGGTGTTCCTCTCTCCTGGTAGTCCCACCTCTTGGTGTTCTTGCCTCCTGGTCCTCCCACCTCCTGATGCCCCCATCTTCTGGTGCTCCCACATCCTGGTTCTCTCAAACATTGATGCTACCACCTCCTAGTGCTCCCAAGTTGTGGTGCTCCCACCTGAAAGCAGAACAGTTGCCAAGATCTCTTTCTTTCCATTTTCACCATATGACTCCCACAAACAGCATCCTTGGAGAACCCCTGGCCTGACACAAGATCATCCAGAGAAGTCAGTGACAAGTATCTTTACTCACTGAGCCATCTCACAGACCCTCAACCAGGGAGAGACAGAGCAGAACCAAGTCTCAAGTCTTCTGATACCAGCCCCGGGGTTTTCTGCCTCTGATGCCAGCCCGGGGTATCTGCCTCTGATGCCAGCCCCGGGGGTATCTGCCTCTGATGCCAGCCCAGGGTATCTGCCTCTGATGCCAGCCTGGGGTATCTGCCTCTGATGCCAGCCCCGGGCGTATCTGCCTCTGATGCCAGCCCGGGGGTATCTATCTGCTTCTTACCCAACACCTCGCCCCTGCCACCTCCCCCCCCCCGGCCACTTCAAACACACTATCTTCCAAACATTAGCTATCACTTCTTTCTTTTGTAAAATTATTCTGCATGTATGAGTGTTTGCCTGCACATGTGTGCAGTACCCAAGAAGGCCAGAAGAAGGCAGAGGATCCCCCTGGAACTGGAGTTAGAGATGGTTGTGAATTGTCATGTGGGTGCTGGGGACTGAACTTAGGTCCTCTGCAAATGCAACAAGCACCCTTAGTCACTGACTCATCACCTCTCCTGCCCATTTATTGATTTGTTTGTTTATTATCTATCTTTTTATGTGTTGTTGCTGCTGAATTTTTGAGTCAGGGTCTACTATGTAGTTCAAGCTTGTTTCAAACTTATGATCCTCCTGCCTCTGCCTCCAAGGGCTGGGGTTACTGGAGTGTACCACTGTGTCTGTCAGCTATTATTCCATGCTAATCCAGTTGATAACATGAGGTTTTCCTGGTGGTTATTTAATAACAAGACCATGGTGTTGTAAAGCTTAGCACTCATGAAAGGAACTAGTCTCACAGTCCCACACATTGCATGATTTCCATATATATGAAATACCCAGAACAGGAAATCCAAGGAGACAGGAAAAACATTAACAGTTGCCTGGGGCTGGGACACAGTAGGGGAAGAAAACATCCCGAAGCCCATGCTGGCGATAGCTGCGTGACGATGAGTCCAGTAAAAAACAATGGAGCATGCGCTTGAGCTGGCTGACTTTATAGTATGTGAATGGAATTCAATAAAGCTATTTTCAAATCAAATCATTAGTCTTTCCCAGCTCGTGTGCTTGCTATGAGCTCGGGGTTGTGAGAGCTACTCGTGTTGCCATTGTAACACTGGAAGCACGAGTGAAAAGATCTCAGCCTGAAGACTAGCATGGGAGATCTCAGCCTGAAGACTAGCACGGGAGATCTCAGCCTGAAGACTAGCA
>NW_022196900.1:107426129-107443622 GCF_008632895.1 Mastomys coucha
ACACACACACACACACACACACACACACACACACACACACACACACACACCTCTGCCTGCTACAAAGTGAGCAGCCTCCTTCACCACAAGATTTTTGCTGATTTAGATTGACATAGCCTCCTGTGAGCTGGGAGGCCTGATGTCACAAACCTGAAATCTCATGGGAGAAAAGGTTATAAGTTCAAGGCCTGTCTGGGTGAACAGTGAGTAACAACTTGAGCAAGTTAGTGAGACCCTGTCTCAAAATAAAAGTAATTTAAAAGAGTGACATTAAAAAATAAATACAATAAAGAAGTGCATTGGTTTTATCCTTGCTGCAACCAACTTGCAGGATTATATGTTGTGTTAAAAGGCAGACCAAACTTTTGTGAGCCATGAAACCACACAGCCGAGGGCAGGACTTCTGCAGATCTCTCCTTAGCTTATCTGGATAGGAGATAAACTCACTGAGACACACTAGGACTCTCAGCTGTGTTCTGGGGTCTGATTCTGGGGTCTCCAGAAGCCACACTGCTCCTGGCATGACACTTTGACCCTTAATACCTTCAACATGCCTCCCTGCCCCCAGACAGCAAGCGGGCAGGGAAGGGAGCAAGGACATGGGACACAGCTGTGAGCAGGTTCCTCTGGCCCCAGCAAGACAGGACAGCAAGATAATACAAAAGGCCCAGAGTCCTTGAGCAACAGGCTGAGTCCTGAGCTCTGTCTGCTGTTTCCACCATGAGAGTACATGTCCAGCTGCACCCAAGGCCTTTGTGTGGGTGGCAGGCAGGGAAATAGAACTTATGGGAGCCTACGGCATTGGTCTGTGTGTCCTTGGCAAGTTGGGAACAAAAGCTCATCACTGTAACAACCAAGTCCTTCTGGGAGAGTCTGTGAGGCTCCCCCTCCACGCTGTTGCTGATTCCTCAGCTAGAGGCCTGGGACTACTGGGAGAAGAGAAGCAAATTAGGGCCCTGTGAGATGGCTCAGTGCCTAAAGGCACTTGCCCCTTTACACTCTGAGTTTGGTCCCTGGACCTGCATGGTAGAAGGAGAGAATGAACTCCAAAAAAATTTGTCCTCTGACTTCTACACACATGCTGTGGTGTGCATAACACATACACAAGAAATAGATGAATGATTACAAGTTTTTTTAAAAGAGGAATGGCTGTCAGTTGCAGCAGAAAGGCCCGCCCTGCAGTGCAGGAAGGCACGGAAAAAGTAAACTCTGCAGTCCAGCTGGTCCCAAAGAAACTGCCAGAAGCCCATGGCATACCCCAGAGGCCTGAAAGGAAGTCCCACGGCTGTCTAGAAGGATGGAGGAGCAATGGTCAGGGGGAGGGCAGACACAAGGCCCTGGCTGGAGCCAGAGGAAGAAGCAGAAAGTCAGCTGAAGGGGATTAGGACTGCCAGGGAGTCAGCACATGGCTCTGATTCCTTCCTGTGGCCAGATCGGCAAGGGGAGATCAAGGACTAGAGACAAACAGAGACAGCGGTCTAAGGACTCCATGGCTTTACTTGCACGCTTGCTACCTTTGGGCCTCCAGAATCACATGATAAAAAGTAGTTCTCTTCTCCTGCCTCCCTGAGTTCCAAAACTGGAGATGCTGAAGGAGGAAGATGCCATGGGTACCTCAGAGCGATCAGCCCCACAGCCTTACCCACCTTTGCGGCTTCCTGGGCCCTCTTATACCCCTTGTGGTTGCAGTCATCCAACAGGAAGTCATATATCCTGGCTCTGGCTTCTAGTCTCTCAAACACACTTCTCCCTCCCCAGTATCTTCCCCTCTATATACCCACCATTCACCCTCTAGCCAAAACGTCCCCTCTAGTTGGACACTTTCTGTAGTTCTCTTGTCCACAAGACAGCTTAGATGGCTGTCCTACCCCAATTCCTCAGGACTTCTGATTTCTCAGATGGACTTATGACATGACCACCTGCTCATCCAGGGGGTAATCAGAAGAAGGTTACATCTTTTATTTCTTTGTCCCCAGAACCTGGCAGAGTGTCTAGAACATAGACCCCTCAATACATGTTGGCTCAGTGAATAGGTGGTTTGGGTGGATGGATAATTTTGCTGGTTTGGGGGAGATGGACAGATGGGTGGGTAAGTAGAGGGTAGATAGATGAGAGAACGGATGGATGAACAGTTTAGGGTAGCTGTGTAGTTGGGTAGATGGATGGGTGGATGGGTAGATGAATATATGAATAGATGAGTGTGTGGATAGGTAGCACAGTAGGTAGATGGATGGATGGTGGGTGGGTTGTTAAGTGGATGGATGGATGGATGGATGGATGGATGGATGGATGGACGGATGGATGGATACATGTACATAGTCTTGAAATCTTTAGAAGATTGTGTTTTCTTGATATCCTAATCATTTGATGGACTGCATCCAAATAACCACTTCTGCAATCATTAGGACCCTGTAGCCCAGACACATTAGGGTTACACATTAGGGTAAATGCACAAAAGTCCAGATGTAGATGCTATTGGGCTAGGAAGGGCTTTCCAACAAGCTGTTAGGGCTCTAGGTCTTTGTGTCTCTGCTCTACCACCAAGGCTTCTTCATCCAGCTTGGCTGATGATGCTCCATCTGTTACAACTACATTCCAGGAAGCAGGAAGCAGGAAGCGGGAAGCAAGAGAGTCTTCCTAAATGTCCAGTGTGTCGCTCCCTTGCCTTTCAGATAGAAACACCCATCTCTGGGAACACTGCTTGGTGTAAATTCCCTTGATAGCACTGGCGAATGAATAACAGGGAGCTTCCGAGTCTGTACCTCTGGTGGCATGCCCTGGTGCTGGAGAGACCTGGCCTCGGCCATGTGTGAGCCTTCTCTTTGCCCACATGGCTCAGCCAGCCAGTCATTGCTCCTCGTGTTCACTGTTACATCATATTTTCATTGAGTGTGTCTGTTACAGCTTCACCCTTTGCTATCCATATGACCCTTGCGTGCCCTCGATTTGAGCCTCAGTCCCTGTTCCAATAAGGTGGCATAAATAGTGACCTCCAGCATCTGACACGTGAAGTAAGACATGATGTACACAAGTACATTAAAGGTCAAGACCAAATGTGAAACAGGTCAAGGATTCAGTGTTTCGGTTGATTCACAGCAAAGATGATGGGATCCATTGCCATCTGGATATAGCTATAAGCTGTGCTAGTGTTCAAATCCATTCTGCAGTAAAAAGGGGGTCTCCTGGGGTCCCTGTAGCTCAATGAGAGGAACTGTTGCCAAAGCTTGTTTTCTCTAAGATATCCACCAGCCAGTCAGGGCTCCTCCGCCCCAAGCTATTCAGTGTTAGTCTGGTGGAGCCTGCTCCCCACCTCCTGTCTCTGGTCCAGAATCCCCAACCCTATCACCATCAGCTGGTCTAGAGAGAAGCAGACTACAGAAGGAGGTTGCCCATTGCCATGGAAACCAAGGCCAGAGCCCAGCACCCTGCAGATTCCAGGCACACAGCAGATGTGCTACTTCTGAGTCTCAAGTTCCTATCCGTCCTCCTACCCAGGAGGTGTACATACACACACACACACACACACACACACACACGCATGCACACACACGCACACACACACATACACACACATACACACACACGCACACACACACACATACACATACACACGCACACACACGCACACACACACGCACGCACACACACACACGCACACACACATACACACACACATACACACACACATACACACACGCGCATGCACATACACACACACACGCACACACACGCACGCACACACACGCACACACACACATGCACACACACACGCACACACACACACATGCACACACACACGCGTGCGCACACACGCTGCCAGCTCGCTGACCTAGAGGACTAGCAGCTGACACGCTGGGCTGCCCTCAGAATCCAAGATTCTCCAGCTAGTGGAAGCATAGCTCTCTAGGCAGAAAAGCCAGTCCCTGTGGTCAAAAACAACAAAAGAAAATCTTGATCTTAAGCATCTGAGACAAGCGAGCAAGGATAAACCTTGGCTGTCATGCTCACGAAGCAACCCACCTGGACCCCTGCATAGTCTGCGTATAAACCATACGCCAGTCGAAGCACTGGCCTTTTAAGAGACAAATGAGTCTTCCAGCTCCCGACCAGGTGAGCAGTCAGTGGGTACTGTAGGATATTCATAGGCCTCTCCATATCACCAAGATTACGAGTCTGTTACAGATGGGAAGCGATGACATCCCCAGAGGAGCAATCTGGCCTCCATCACCTTCACCACTGATCCAATGTAGGTCACCGAAAATAGACAAATGGGACATTTCATGCCCCGTTGGATAATGCTGTAACAGGGACCTGACATCCCCTATTTAGTATTCATAGCCAAAAGCATTTGAACTGAACCGAATCAGGGGGAAACAATCAGACCCATTCAGGTCGCTGGCATTTTACAAGACATCAGATAGGGAATCTTCAAAATGCCAATTACAAGAAGGATGGGGAGCCTAGATCACAGTAGACCAAAGGGACAGGCGGTCTAATGCAGTGTGTGGTCACAGGACTACTCAGATCAATGGGACCTTGCGTTTTAGGATGCTCACCCAGGACCAGCCTCTCATCTTTGGAGCATGCTGGGTACTTCCCTTCCTGCAGAGGCTGACAAGAAGGACAAGAAGAAAGGGCTGAAGCTTCCCACGACACCCCCCCCCCCAGGTCCAGTTGGGAGCCACCATACTGATGGGTGATAGCTGGGAACTCCAGTGACAGCAATAATGGACAAGCAGGGCTGTATGGCTGAGTCTTGTGTGGTAAGAGTGTCTGTTGCTGTGTGGGGCGTGCAGGCAGGCAATGCTGCCAAAGAACTAATAAGACTGGAGAGATGGGGAGCTGGCAAGGAAAGGCCAGGAAATGATAATGGCTTGGAACCCCTCACCAGCACATGGATATTGGATCTCTACAGTATCAGTTGCCACTACACCCAAATCACAAGCGGCCATCATCCCCCACCACTCCCATCATCTGACTTCCCAAAGTTCATCAGGACTTCCTATCTTGTCCCTCAAAGTTCAGTCACCTCCATATTCTCCTTGCCCCATGCCAGCCAGGATGGATACCCAGGAGAAATAAACTAGAAGAGAGATTCAAAATTTAATCAAAAGTAGCAAAACAAACTGTGCGTGGAGATCAGGAAGCAATTGAGTTGCAGGAACACGATGAAGGTCAGTGCCAGGTGAAACCCCTGAGATCCTGGGAGAGCAGGAGAGGGCAGAGCCAGAGGGGAGAAAAAGGGGAGAGCCAGAGGGGAGAAAAGGGGGAGAGGCAGAGGAGAAGAGGGCTGGCTTCGCCCAGTCACCAAAAGGGAGGACAGGGTATGACAGAAAAGCCCCAGACACTCTCCTAAGGAACCCAGAAGATATTTGATCTAGACTGGAGTCTGGCATTTCTTCTGAAATGTAAATGAAGACTCTCTTAGTCTGGGGACATCAGAGGAGAGGTGAGAATCAGAAAGGGGTGGGACCTCTGTTCTTCATAGGAAGGGGACTGAGCTCGCTGGGCAGTGGTGGTGCAGGCCTTTAATGCCAGCGCTCCGGAGGTAAAGGTAAAGATCTCTGTGAGTTCGAGGCCAGCCTGGTCTACAAATGAGAGTTCCAGGGGGAAGAGGGGGAACAAGAGGGGGAACAAGAGGGGGAAGAAGAGGGGGAAGAGGAGGGGGAGAAGGGGAGGAGAGGAGGGGGAGGAGGAGGACAGGACGAAGGCTGAGAGCAAAGAGCTTGAGTTGTCTGCCTGAAATCACACAGTCAAAAATTATTAACTCTGAACCCCAAAACTGGGCTGACATGGGTATCAACTGGAATACACCATCACAGTGGGGTCCCTTCAAGCTCTTGATACTAAGGCAGGGTCAGGGACATCGGAGACAGACACTCCTGAAGCTCCTTATTGAACACAACAGATGGGGATGAGCAAGTGAGATCAAGGGACACAGGCAGGCACAAAGCTGGAGGCAGAGAGAGGCATGGGATGGGGACCTCATGTGGAGGCCTCCATTGCATTTCCCATCAGCCTTGTGAGCCCTCTGCGGGGACAGCACTTTCTCTGAGAACAATATCCTATGACTGACTGGCAGAGGGCTGGAGAGATGGCTCAGTGGCTCAGAACACTGCTCACTCTTCCAGAGGACCTACATTTGATTCCCAGAAACCACACAATAGCTCTAACTTCAGTTCCAGAGGATCTACTGCCCTTAAACACAAGGCACACACATGATGAACAGACCCACATGCAGACAAAACACCCATCCATGTAATATACATATAGTTTATATGTTTGGAGTTATTTAAAATTTATATTGAGAAAAACGTATGTATTTTCAGTATTGCTGTAGACAAGCATCTACATAAGACTGTTCAATTGATTGTTGTTTTATATCAAATAATTTTTATAATACTCATTTTTATTGTTACAATATTTTATAAATTTTAAAGAATATGACAAAATTAAAAACATGAAAGGTAAAAAAATAAAAATAAAAAATAAAAGATTCTTAAGAGGTGACCTACCAGTGACATGGACTGAGTGGTCTTACCCTTCTTGGGGTCCTCAGGCCGCCAGGACTCCTGAGTTACTCCAGCACCATCTTTTTGTCACAAGACTTGAGCTGACACTTGATTCTCCTGTCTGTAACTGGAAGCACTTGATTGACAGTTCTGAGCCTCAGTTTCCCTTTTTTCTTTTTATCCAGTAATTTGGTCACAGCATCAAGAAACACAGGGTGCAGCCCTGGGAGGAACACCCAGCCTCACAGAGAGAGAAGCTGTGAAAGGCTTCCATCATGGGCTTCCATCATATGGGTCCTTGACTGAACTCATGCTGTGAGGCTTGGTGGCAGGGTCCCTCACCCACTGAGCCACCTCCTCAGCATAGACACTCTCTTTCTCTGCTTCCTGGTCATCACAATGTCCACAGCTCTGTCCCACCAGTCACCTTCCCACCAGGATGGATTGAAACCTCTAAACTGTGGGGGGGAAGGAGGAGGAGGAAGAAGAGGAGGAGGAGGGGAAGAAAGGAAAGGAAATTGCAGCCCCAGTGGGTTGAATTACAGCTTCATGAAATGGCTTCTTGTCTCAAGCCCAATTTCATTGACTCCCCTGACTCCCTTCAATGGTCCCTTGAACTTAGAGCCCAGCTTCTAGCTGAGCCATGCTCATTGGTAATACACCACAATCCCTGGTCACCACGCCGTTCTCAGTTTGTGGTTGCTGAATTATTTATTTATAGTGAAAGGTGGGCAAAGGAGAGGCCAGGAATAGGTTGTATGTCCCTATGACCCCAGCACTTGGATGCTAAAACAGGAGGCTTTTTAGTTTGAAGCTAGTCTGGGCTAGATAGTAAGATGCTGTCGGGTCGGGGGAAGTAGAGGCAGTTGGAGAGATGGTTCAGTGGTTAGGGACTCGTGTTGCTCCTGTGGAGGCTACCTGAGTTTGGTGTCCAGCACCCACATAATGGCTCACAGCCATCCATAATCCCAGTTCCCGATGATGCTCTCTCTGAATTCAGCAGCCACCAGACACACATAGAGCATACATACATGCATATATACATACATACATACACACACACACAAATACAAACATACATACATACATGCAGTTACAACACCCATACACATAAACTAAACTTAACTAAACTATTAAGTCAGGGAGTTGAGGGCTTAAGGACACCTAGAGACCCCACCCCCATAGTATGTGACAGCCCTCCTATTTTCTCCTCCTGTTGATTAAGTCAATGACTCTGATAATATGATGACTCTTTCCTGGCCTTTTGGTACCAAATAAATGGCCAGGCGGCAGGCGTAGGTTACAGTTTACTGAGAGATCCACTCTGAACCCTGGTGAAAGCAGCCTGTCTGTCAACCAGAGGAGACCTTAACCTACATGTAAGATGTTAAGAACGATATTCCGCACCAGGTAACAATAATTCATCTGCGTGTGGCTGTGTCCTCGGCCCTCCGTGCTCATGAAGTGTCATCCCGAAGCTCTCTCTATCAGGCTGAACCTGGCTCCACAGCTCCCAAGCCCCGTGTGAAAGCTATTTTTCAAATACTGCATAATTTTCCACTCCAGATGGCAGGGCCTTGTTCCAGAACCCTGGGGATCTGTGTTACCACTTTCCTCTTGGTGCTTGCCATAAATTCATAGTGTCTTTTCCCACCACAGATCCATCTGTCACTCTGGAGCTGCTGTAGAACCCTCTCTGCCTGGGGGCTATCTCAAGGAGGCCAGCCCTCCGTGTCACCTGGTAAAATGGCGTGAATCGAGGAGCCATTGTCAAGCATGTGGTATCTTGTTCATGGGAGCCCCAGAGACCTGTCTGATGCGAGTTTCCCTCCGATGTGCAAGATCTGTGAGGTGGAGTGGATTTGGAGCCACTCCGGAGACATGCCTCTGGGTATATCTGTGTGTGGGGGTTGGGGGTGGGGTTCCAGAAGTTTAAGTGAAGACCCATGCCAGACATTGACAGCACTATCCTGTAGGCTCATCCTGAGGGCTTGGGTTCTAAGTAAAAAGCCATAGGAGAAAGTGAACTGCAGACACAGTGTGACCAGCTGCCTCAGGCTCCTGCTGCCACCTTTCCTCCGTGGTGCACTGTATCCCCTCGAACTGTGAGCCAAAAGTAGTTAACCCCTTCCTTCCTTCCCTACTTCCTTTCCTTCCTCCTTCCTTCTCTCCCTTTTTCTCTGCCTCTCTCTCTTCCTCCCCTTCTTCCCTCCCTCCTTTTCTCTCCCTCCCTCCTCCCCTCTCCCTCTCTTTTTCCTCATCCTCCCTCCCTCCCCCTTTCTTCTCCTTCTTCTCCCTCCCTCCCCTTTCTCTCCTTCCCTCTCCTCCCCTCCCCCTTCCCTCCCTCTTCCCTCCTTTCTTTCGTCATTGCTTCTGTCAGGCATTTTGTCATAGCAACAAATAACTAACCCGTCACACATTGCCAGATGCTGCAGCTGGGAACCAGTCTCACATTCCTCTGTGACACAGGATGGCAAAGTCAGGATGCACAGAAGACAGATCTGTGCATGTACACATCCTAACATGATGTCTCTTCCCACCCGTTTGTTGGTCCCATGTGAACTGCTCTGGATCACTCATAACAGAGACGGAAAAGTGGAGCGTTTGCTAGGTCAGGAGACAGATGTGTGTGTGCTCCTGTGCGGACGGCCATGGCTGAGCTGCCCTGTGCACTGCAGCTGACGTAATCGCCCCTGCCCTGCATCTACGGACATCTACTCACATGTTCTAGACCACGCCTGGGGAGCTCTGCAGGAACCAAGCCAGAGAACGGAAAACTCAAGGTCTGCCACCCATTCATCTGGTGCTTTAATGGTCATGCTCATTTCTGCCAACACCACCCCAACAGGGAGGCAACACTGGTTGGTGTTGCCTGACAGATTTTTTCCTGGGGTACTTAACATATGTTTATTTACTCCAGAAAGGAAACCCACAACAGACCAAAGCAATGATCGTACCACAAGCCAGCTGGTGAGCCAAGAGTTTGCTGGGGTTACTGATTGGGGTCTGGCTCAGAGGGCACTGACAGAAACAGGGGTGGCTTGGATGCAGAGACATCACTAGAGAGCACACTCCACACGGGTGACAACTTGCAAGGCAGCCCCAAATCTGAGATGCCCTCTCAGATCTACCTGGCAGTCTCCTCTCCCCCACCCACCCAGCCTGCTTCAACTATGAAGCTGGGGGAGGGGAGAGGGGGTGAGAATCTTTCCAGTGTCCATTTCCCAGGCATAGCATCCTTTTGTTTACCTCTGGAGCTTCAGGAGCCTTCCCCTCCCTTCTGAAGGGAACTTTTCAATTCAGAAGAATCATCCATAAAACAATTGGTTTGGTGTTTTGTTTTGAGCTGGCCAAGCTCCAGGACCATACCCCAGACTTCTACTCTGACCCAAGGAAGAGAGTGGATCCACGAACTCTGCGGTTTTTCTCTTGGGGCTCCCATCTGCAGCTCTTCCAACTGGAAGCCGGGATGACCGACAGATCCTTGCAAAGCTTGGACCCTACACCCAACAGTCTCAGAGAGATCTGGTTATTTGTCCTTTAATGGGGTACAGTAACCCCAGTAGGTGGCGGTGGGTCTCTTTTGAAATAAATACCTGGGGTGTCAGTGCCATAAATATAATATTTCAGTGCAGTCTGCCTTTTGAGGAGTACTGTCTGGCTCTGCACTCTAGCTCAGGAAAGAACCCTGGCCCTTTTCTTGGGGCAGTATCTGTCTTCAGTCTCTGATTCTCCATTGAATTCTTTTGGTTGTGTAAATTGCATAGTACCCTTGTTGGCTGTTCCCCATCTTGCCCTAGGAACACCAGGTAGCCATTTGCAGAGCCTTCTGCAGACTCCCCATCTGCCACTTGACCTTATTCAGAGCAGTAATTTTTCCCACCTTGCTCGTGATTTTAAGTTCCACCAAGGGGTGGCATTATCTCAGGCTCCCCTCTGCCCTGTCGCTATTGGGGAAGCCAATTCAGCAACAGAATCTCTTATAGCCAGCCTTGACTTCTAGAGGTCAGCCACCACAGAACTTCTGGACCACATTGTCGAGCCTCTCACCAGCACATAAGAAATGCACCATCCCCCGCCATCCCTGGAGTCCATTAGCAGTTGGAGGTTCTGACATTTCTTGTTCACTGAGTGAGCCCTGCCGGGCTTTTTCCAAGTTTCTGAGTGTCATCTTAACAGCGGGTGGGCATCCTTCCGGAAGTCCTTGCCAGGATGTGGAGTCCTGTATGCTGGGAGGATGCTCAGTTATGGTGCAACTTCACGCTGCATTGCCTTCGACCTTAGGACCCTTGTGATCTGGCCCCAGGCACACTCTTCAGATCTCTGCCAGTCACTGCAGGCTCCTTGGCACACCATCTGTTTTGTGAACCTTTCCTGTGGAGATGCTGAGCAAATCTCTGCTCCCCACTGACTGAACACCAATGAAAGATCAAAGTGGCAATTACTCCAAAGTTCAACTTGGAGAATCAATGAGTTTATCAGGCTCACTTAAGGTCATAACAAGGGCTACATCCAGGAGTATGGGTGACCCCAAAGCAGTTGCATCATTGAGCAGTCTCACCCAGGCATGGGTGAACCTTCCACAGTCTATGCTAGCACTTCCAAGGTCTCAAGGCTATAAACCACTTGGGGAAGATTACATATAGCTGGGAAGAATGGCTGGAACCTCAGGGGAGGATCTCCTAAGTCCCCCAATCTGTCCAATGACAGAGTGACAACAGACCTGATTTAAGGGTTTCTTGCGTGTTGTCACAGCTACTGTACTGGCTGGTTTTGTGTCACCTTGACACAAGCTGGAGTTATCACAGAGAAAGGAGCCTCCCTTGAGGAAATGCCTCCATGAGATCCAGCTCTAAAGCATTTTCTCAATTAGTGATCAAGCGGGGAGGGGCTAGCCCATTGTGGGTGGTGCCATCTCTGGGCTGGAAGTCTTGGGTTCTATAAGAAAGCAGGCTGAGCAAGCCAGGGGAAGCAAGCCAGTAAGGAATATCCCTCCATGGCCTCTGCATCAGCTCCTGCTTCCTGACCTGCTTAAGTTCTAGTCCGGACTTCCTTTGGTGATGAACAGCAACGTGGAAGTGTAATTTGAATAAACCCTTTCCTCCTCTCCAACTTGTTTCTTGGTCATGATGTTTGTGCAGGAATACAAACCCTGACTAAGACAAGCTGCTTCTCTTCCTCTACCACATGAGTTCCGGGAATGGAACTCGGGTCATCAGGCTTGGTGGCAAGTGCCATAATCTGCTTAATCATCTCAGCAGCCCAACTGAGCCTTCTTAATAGCCATTCATCACCCACCTAACAGCCACCCTGTGGCCCATTATATAAAACCTTTTGGGATAAATGAACAGGCTTCCAGCTTCCACCAACCTGGAGGTTAACTGGTGAATTCTAACTTTGTTCTTATCCACCAACCAGATATGGTTCTGTTTTTATTTTAAGTGTATGTTTTGTTGTTGTTGGTGGTGGTGGTGGTGGTGGTGGGTTTTATTTTTTTGTTTTTGTTGTTGTTTATTTGCCTGTATGTTTATCTGTGCACCACTTGCGTGCCTGGTGCCTCTGGAGGCCAGAAGAGAACATCAAATCCCCTGGACTGGAGTTACAAGGGGTTGTGTGTCACCAAGTGGATGCTGGAAATTGAACCCAAGTCCTCTGGAAGACCAACCAGTGCTGTGAGTGCTGAGCCGCCTTGCCAGCCCCATTGTTTTTTGTTTTGTTTTGTTTTGTTTTTGTTGTTGTTGTTTTATTTTTGTTTTTGTTTTTAGATAACTCAAGGTACATTTTTTTACCAATGTATTTTTTAGAATCTGGATTTATGACTTTCTTCATATGGTTACTATAAAAAAATTTCACGCAACTGTTGCCACACTGGAATGCAATAGTCAAGGTTGCCTGACTCTGTTCCTGGCCATGACCATTTATATTTGGCTCCAGAAGATTACTACCTGTGAGGTTGGAACTGTGTTTTTGCAAGGCACCGGTACTAAGAAGAAACTGAGCTGAAAGAGCAAGTCATGTGTCCAAACCACGCCGTTTTGTTTTTTTTTAATGGCTGAGCGGGCTCTCCTTCAACCCAGGTCTCTCACACAGGGAAGGTTGAAGCACTCCCTGGTGGGCACCGTGAACAGGCCAGCAGAAACAGGAAGTCAAGGTGTGGGTCATCCCTTCCAACCACTCTCCATTGGGAGAATTCAATCATGTGACCAGGCTCTGATTGCAAGGGAGGCTGGGAAATGTAGTCTAGCTATGTGTTCGGCCACATTGATAAGAAAAGTGTCGCCCAGTTTAGGCGGCAGTCATAGGCTGTGATAACCCAAAGCCATCTACATCTTTATTGTTTGTTCTTGGGCTGGGAGTAGAGTGATAGCCAAGAGTGCAGTGTGGTGATTAAAGATTACGTTTTGGGATAATCCACACTGGCTTCGAACTCTCTACGGCCAAGGATAACTTGAAACTACTGATCCTCCGCCTCCCAAGTGCTAAGATGATGGGCATGTGCCACATGCCCAGCTTTGGTGGCAGGAATGAGTACACTGGGTAGTGCTGAGGGATTGGCCATCAGCCCCAACCCCCAAAAATGGCACCCCAGAAGGAAGTCAAGTCTAGATGCCAGGCACACAGGTGTACACTCGTACCCAGCAGAAATGAGAGGCAAGAAAAGAGACAGGTACTGCAGCCAGACAGTCCCTGACCGTCCCTCACTGGCCCGGGAAAGGTGCCTCACCTGCTTCCATCCGCTACTGTGTGAGTCATGGAGGTGGACCTTGCCGCACCTGACTGTTCGTCCAGAAGAGAACAGGGACACACAGAAGAAAAAGTCCCTCGGGATCTGGAGTTGAGATGAAGTTGGCCAACTGTACATCACAGTTGGCTGTACATCACGTACAAAGCATGAAGTAGCAAGTTAGAGACAGTTCCCCAGGGTTTTGCTCTTTAAGTTTTGGTGTTCATTTGTCTGTCTGTCCATCTGTCTGCTTGCTTGAAACACATAGCCCAGGCTAGCTTCAAACTCTCTCTGTAGCCAAACAGAACCTTGAATTCCCTTGAACTCCTTATTCTCCTGCTTCTGCCTCCCAGCGCTGGTATTTCAAGCATGCACCACCATGCCTTGTGGTTCTCTTTATTTAATAACATTTTCCAACCTTATATAAAAAAATCTCACAATTGCAAAATAATATTATTTTAAAAGGACTCAGGTATAAGTTTAAGTGCCCACCCGGAGGATGAGAACTCTGGTCTCTTTCCAAGCTGGGGCTCCAAGATATAGAGATAGGTAACAAGGGGAACTTCCCATCGCATGAAACTGGCTTAGGGATTACACAACAGGATGAGTAGAGGGCACCTTCCATGTAGCCACGGTTTAGAAAACGTAACTCTTCTGCCTCTTTTCTCAAACCCCTAATCCTCAGATCCCACACACCACATGCATCATCACTCAAACCACATGACATCATAACCCACCCACAACACGTGACATCGTCACCCACCCATACCACATGACATCATGGAAGTTTTGGGGCTTCCATTCATCAGGAGGTTCTGCCCAGCCCATGCCTCCTACAGAAATAACCAAGAGCTCTGGTTGGTGGAAAATTGTCATAACTGAAGCCAAAGTCTGGCTAATCTGCTTTCAGATTATCTGCCCTCCCGGCTGTGCCAGCTCAGCCCCTGATGGCAGCGGCTGAAGATGACGGCCCGAGGCAGAATGGTTACCTGCATCCTTCAGAGCCTGCATGGTCAGGAGCCTGTTTTCTAACAAAATACAGGGAACCGACCCAGAATGTCTGAGGGCGGGGGCTGAGAAGTTTGCATCTAAGGCAGTGAGTTTCCAGCAGGCAAGGGGGGTGCAAGGGAGTTGGTTCGACCTGAGCTCTAACACGGTATCTCTGTGAACTAACTCTTCTGGACTCTGCTTTCCTTTTATAAAATGGGGACAAAAATAACACAGCTGACCCCAAAGAGTCAATGAAGAGCAAATGGGATCATTGACAGACATGCTGGGCACAGCACCTGGTCCAGCTGGACTGTATCTGCCATCGATGCTCAGGGCTCTCGGAGCTCTGGCCAATTCCCTCCTTTCTGAACTCTGTGATGACTGATAGGTTTCTGTAATAAACAGAAAAGCCAGGTCCTTCTCAAGTGAGGTACCTGGCCAAACTGCTCATCACCTGGCCCTGGCCTCCAATCACAATAAACCTCATAAGCTCCATCCCTTTCCCTGGCCTTTCTTCTTTCCCCAGAGACCGGTTCCTCTACCCCCACCAGTGCTCCTGATTCTGCTTCCTTTGCTGGCTCCTCTTTCATCATCAGAAATCCTGCACCAAGGCTGCCCCCCCTCAGCCTCAGCCTTTCTGTTTTATCCTCTAGTGACATTGGCTGTCTGTACTGCTTTTTGTTTGTTTCTTTGTTTGTTTGTTTGAGACAGGGTTTTGCTTTGTAACCCTGTAGCAAAATCCAAAGAAATCTTCATTCTAAAGCAGTAATGAAAAAAAAAAAAGTTCCATAGAGGGGAAGTGACTGAACCAAAGGCACACATCTAGTTGATGGTATGGCATCATCACCCAGAAGTTCCACTGCCTAGGGCATACTCCAAAGATCTCGAGACAGAGTCAGCAAGGGCAAGGGTGCTTGCTGCCAGCCCTGGTAACCTGAGTTTGATCCCTGGAGCCTACACAGTGGAAGAGAAGAAACAACTCCCTCAGATAGTCCTCTGGCCTCCACATATGCACGTGAAAACACACACACACAATTAAAAATAAAACAAATCATATGTACAAATATATATATGGAACACATAGACAAAAATAAAACAAAGCATATATACATATATATGTGTGTGTGTTATATATATATGGAACACACACACATATATCTTTGCCTTTATGGAAAATAAAATCTAGCAAGAGAGTCAGAAACAGACTCATACATGTCAGTGACCAATGACTGCTAAGAAAGATCAAGATATGCATGTAATGAGCCTCACTGGGAAGGCTGTTTTTGTTCTAAATGTCTGATAAGTGAACAGGGCGACAGGAAGACCCATTACACCGCTGGGTCAAAGGATGATAGAGAACTGCACTGGTTACTGTTCTGTTGCTGGGACAAAGCACCACAGCCAGTCAGCTTGTAGAAGAAAGTTTATCTGGGCTTACAATTCATAGGGTTAGAATCCCTGGTGGTGGTGCGGAGGCAGCTGTGGCAGAAACTCACATCTTGAATGACAAACATAAAGAGGAGAGAATACACTAGGAATGATGCATAGCTTCGAAACCTCAAAGCCTTCCCCCAGTGACCACACCTTACCCCAGCAGGACCACACCTCCTAAACTTCCCTAAACAGGGCCGCTCACCAAGAATCAAGCATACAAACATCGGAGCCCACAAGAGACATTCTCACTCAAACCACCAGAAGAACCACGATTACACTTAACTCGTGAGTCAGACCACCTGGGTTCGCCTCTGAGATGGAGCGTCTGCTGCCAGTTTGGGCAAGTCAGCTCTCTGTGCCCAAGCTCACCCATAAGTTAACGCGGGATAGCAAAATATCTCAGCTCCTACTTTACAGTCAGTTCCTGCTTCCTAACGATTGCTCCCACAACCCCAGTGGGTCATCCCGCAGTCACCCCTTTTCTGTGTGTTCACAGGTCACCTGGCCAGGGAGAGCCCGTCTTGGTTCCAGGCCTTCCATGACATGTCTGTTTCTTAAATAACTACAAGAGCAGAGGACACAGGCTAGACCCACGGAGCACAAACAACTCGCACAGACCTCACATGTGCCAGGCAAACATGATACTGACTGAATGCTGTGTGAGTCGCTCTGTCTATGTCTGTGTGTGTGTCTATGCAGTGTGTGCAGGTACCCATGGAGGCCAGAAGAGGGCGACAGATCCCTCAGAGCTGTAGTTGCAGGTGGTTGTGAGCCACTGACACGGGTGTTGGGAACTGAACTTGAGTCCTCTGAAAAAGCTGCAACTGTTCTTAACTGATAATCCATCTCAGGGTGGAGACCCTGAGACTTCTTTCCTCACAGCTTTATGGCTTGGAACTTTAAGATGAAGGTGCATGCAGGGCTGGTTTCGGGTAAGGTCTCTCTCCACAGCTTGCAGAGAGCCCCCCTTTTGCCTGTGCCCTCTGATGGCTTCTTCTTTGTGTGCCTATGTCCTGGTATCTCTTCCTTTTCTTATAAGTATGCCAGCTCACTGGATGAGGACCAGCCATTTATTCTTCTCCAAAGGTCCGTGCAATAAAGGCTCGGACCTCAGAGTGACGCTACTGGAAGGTGGTGAGACCTTCATTAAGAAGTGAGGAGTGGCATTCTAGACAACAACACAGGTATGAGCAACCAGAGAGAAGGTCTTTAAAGATACCTCTGTTGGGAGGCAGAGGTAGGCTGATTTCTGAGTTCGAGGCCAGTCTGGTCTACAGAGTGAGTTCCAAGACAGTCAGGGCTACACAGAGAAACCCTGCCTCGAAAAAGCAAAAACAAAAACAAACAAAACAAAAAACAAAAAATAAAACGAACAAAAGAAAAAAAAGAAGTGAGGAGTGAGGGCTGGAAAGATGGCTCCAAGGTTGACCCTGCTTCAATTCCCAGCACCCACATGGCAGCTCACAACTGTCTGTAACTCCAATTCCAGAGGATCTGACACCTTCATACAGCCACACAATGCACACACAAATGAGTAAATCTTAAGAAGTAAGAAGCAGAGCTGGAGAGATGGCTCAGCAGTTAAGAGCACTGACTGCTCTTCCAAAGGTCCTGAGTTTGATTCCCAGCAACCACATGGTGGCTCACAACCATCTGTAATAGGATCTGATGCCCTCTTCTGGTGTGTCTGAAGGCTACACCAGAAGTGAGTTACAATGTACTCATATAAATAAAATGAATAAATCTTTTTATTTATTTTTTTAAATTTTTTTAAAAGATTTATTTATTTATTATATGTAAGTACACTGTAGCTGTCTTCAGACACCCCAGAAG
>NW_022196900.1:107444193-107448354 GCF_008632895.1 Mastomys coucha
TCTGCCTCTGCCTCTGCCTCGTCGGAGCCAGCCAACAAGGGTGAAGCTGAAGTAGAGAGGGCGACTGAATGAGAATGAGAGGACCACCGCTCTCCTGGCAATGGCAATAAGCCTTTAATGTGATAAATCTTTTATAGAAAAACACAGTAAGGCTAAAAATAGAATTTAACAACAATCATGTAGCACAATCTCTTAGCACTTTCTCATGGCAAAGCATGCCCACTTCTTCATTATCTTACAGTTAATATTTTCCCCCATGCCAGGTACATGAGGTTTATTTCCTTGATCCTTGCATGCACAGCTCTCAAGAGTCTTGAATTTCTTCCAAAAACATCTTGGGTTCATGGAGCGGTTATGCCCTCAGCTGCAGGGAGATTATCAGAAGGTGCCCCCTCCTTGCCTTTCAGCAGAGGGGCCACCCCTAAATCTTCCCCTATGCTAAAGAACATTTCCACCACAGCCTCTGCCTCTCTGCCTCTGCCTCTGCCTCTGCCTCTGCCTCCTCTGCCTCTGCCTCTGCCTCTGCCTCTGCCTCTGCCTCTGCCTCTGCCTCTGCCTCTGCCTCTGCCTCCTCTGCCTCTGCCTCTGCCTCTGCCTCTGCCTCTGCCTCTGCCTCTGCCTCTGCCTCTGCCTCTGCCTCCTTTGCCTCTACCTCCAGAATGCTGGGATTAAAGGTCACTACACCTTGCTTGCTCCTAATGGTTTTACAGCCTTTCAAAATGGCACTACCATCTGGGAAGCAGTGTTCAAACTCAGGCACCTGTGGGTGGGGTTATTTCACATTCAAACCATGACAATGCTTGAAGGAGAGAGCGGGCCTTGACTTCTTCCTCGTGTCTTTGCTTCCCAGCCAGAATGTGTCTGGTCTCTGCTCCTCTTTGTACCCCATATACACAATGGATCTTTACCTCCTCCAGGCCCATCCGCCATGGTCAGACATCTCCCAAGCTGTGAGCCAGAATACTCAAACTTAGCTAATTATCCCCAGTATCCATCCCAGCAGTCCAAAGCTGACTAACAAGCAGGTACAATCACGACCTCATTCAACTGTAATTACTCCTCTTAAAGGCTGTCTCCCGATAGAGCCACATTGAACATCAGAGCTTCAACATATGGGGTCTGGGGAGCCAACCTTTCTGTATGTAACAGATGGGTAAACATACTCCCCCCCCTTGAGATCTCTGCCAAATGAGACAGCAGAAGGTGCCAGGACACATTTCTATCCTAGGGAGAGAAGAATTGGCAGGGGTCATTCAACCTGCCGGGCCATTAAAAGGGATCGGCATATTCCTCATGTAAAGTGATCGAGGCAGTGCTTGGATTAGGTGAACTCTCACCAAGTTTGGTTCCTTGTTGTGTGGACCAATGGACATCATCTGTGTGGTGGTGTCACGGGTCTCCATACATGTCACACTTATAAAGGGGATGCTTTATAAATAGATATGTGACTGAAAGATAAACTCATTCATAGAAATCAAAGCCCCCAAATGCAACATGGCATCCTGGATTGAATCCCTAAACAGCAAAAGGGCACAAGGGACTCAGTTGGAAAGGTGCCTGTTGTGTCAGCATGAAGACATGAGTTTAGGTCCCAGGATCCACACAAAGGCTGGGTGAGGCAGCAGATGACTGTAAGCTCAGAGGGACCCTGGAGCCCACTGACTAGCCAGCCCAGATAACCAATGAGCTCTACGTTCAGTGGGAGGGAGACCCTGTCTCAAAAATGGAAAGTGAAGCTGGGAGTGGTGCTGCATGCCTTTAACTCTAGCACTTGGAAGACAGAGGCAAGTGCATCTCTGTGGATTCCAGGACAGCCAGGACTATATAGTAAGACTCTGTCTCAGGAAGGAAGGAAGGAAAGAAGGATGGAAGGAAGGAAGGAAGGAAGGGAGGGAGGAAGAAAGGAAGGATGGAAGGAAGGAAGGAGAAGATAGATAGATAGATAGATAGATAGATAGATAGATAGATAGATAGATAGATAAAATGACTGAGAAGACCTGTAATCTCTGCCTTCCACATGCATGCTCACATACATACATTTACATACATACACACACACACAGAGAGAGAGAGAGAGAGAGAGAGAGAGAGAGAGAGAGAGAGAGAGAGAGAGAGAGGAATGGAGAGAGAAAGGGGGAGGGAGACATGGATAGGAAGTTGATGAAATCTGTATACCATGTGTATGTTAATACTTGTGGGCCAGTGCCCACGTCTTGGTTGGCACAAGTGTCTTCTGCTTATATGAGGCACCACTATGAAAGGAGGCTGGGTGGTGGGTGATGTCCTCTCTATCCTTGTGACTTTGCTAAGATTCTATACTTGTTCCACCAAAACAAACAAAAGAGAATCCATACCCAGTCCCCCATGGCTCCCTCTGCCTATCAGAGAGGAGGGACTCCTGGAGCCTGCCCCTTTGCCTTCAGTTTCCTCCAAGGACTCCTCCACTCCTTCTGAAGCTCACATTTCAGGTCCGAAGTGGTACCCAGCTGATACAATTCTAGTTAAATGAGAGCCCAGGCTGAAATGAAAATGACGAACTCCCTAGATTTCTGCAGGCTGCGATCTGCTTCCTGTGCCACACAATGCCTGGTGCTGCCCAATGCCTCCCACTCCACATCGTTACAGGAGCACTTGAGATGTGCCTGGTTCAGGTTGAGATAGGCTTTGGTGGTAAAAGCAGGACAAAAATCTGAATACAAAACTACTGCATTGATCGTTTTTCACTCCAGTCACACACTGAAATCTCACCATCTCCCATCCATCAGATTAAATATATTGCTGGAATTAATTTTACCTGATTTGGGGTTTTTCCTTCTTTTTTTTTTTTTAAATGCAGCAGCTGCTAGAACATCCTTAATTGTCTATGCAGCTTACATTTCGCAGCTAGTCACAGTGCTGGCCCAGAGGGAAGGAGGGTTGTAATGGCCCGTGGAGCCTTCTACCAAGATGTTTAAAAGGTAGGATGGACAGAGCTCATGCTTTAAATTGGGGAGAGAAGTTCAGGCATCCAGTGTTTCAACAAGGCCCAGATCTGTGAAGTCTGAGGCAAGTAAGGGTAACAGAAAAGGGGGATTTGCCCAAGCTGCCTCATGCCAACCTAACCTTTTTACATGCCAAGCAGGTGGGGCCACCTAAATGATTGCAGAAACCAATCAAAGAGCTTACTGAAAAGATCCTGGGATCCTACGACTACCACCAGCATCCTGGGGTGGAAAGTGCCCTGCTGGGGCCACCCAATATAACAACATAGCCTCAACCTGGACCCACCTCAGATCAGCCAGTGCCAGGGACCTTGTACCTTCTGTCTGGGGGATTCTCAAATGGGAAGTCATAGTGACTCCAGAATGATTCCCCCAGCAGGGCTCTCATGGGATGTGTGTCTGTCTCATGGGATGTGTGCCTGTAATCCAGTAGTCACCAAGAAAAAGAAGGAAGGTCATGTAAATTTGAGACTTGCCTGGACTACAGTGCAAAACTTGAGCCAGCCTGTACTACAAAGCAAGTTTGGGGCCAGCCTGGACTACAAGGCAAGTTTAGGGTCAGCCTGGTATACAAAGCAAGTTTGAGGCCAAACAAGACACACTAGCAAGCAAGACCCCATCACAGAAGACAACAACGGGGGATGGGGAGAGGGGCCAGCAGTTAAAGCATCTTGCCCATAAGCAAGAGGTCTGTAGTTCAGACCCCAGAACCCATACAAATGCTATACAGAGGCAGATGTGATGGCCCACCTCAAATTCCAGCTTTGGGACGTGAAGATGGGAGATCCTTGGAGCGAGTTGACTATCTAGAAACCCTGCCTTAAGGAACAAAGTGAAAGGCATCATAGAAAATTCCCCACATCAAACTTAGGCCTCATCACACACACAAGTGCACTTAGGCCCACATATAAGGAGCGTGCACACAAACACATATGAAAAAAAATGTAGAAAGGAAAAAGTGAGCTGGTTCAGTGGGTCATAGTCTTGCCAAGCAAACCTGACAGCCCCAGAACTGTCTCTGAGACTCATATAACAGTGGAGAGAATCAACTCTGCAATGTTGTCCTCTGAGTTCCATGTGCATGCTGTGGTACATGCACCCACAGAGAAGGTATGCACATACACATTCACACACACATACACACACACACTCACAGAGAGAGAGAGAGAGAGAGAGAGAG
>NW_022196900.1:107448364-107464777 GCF_008632895.1 Mastomys coucha
AGAGAGAGAGAGAGGGAGAGAGAGAGAGAGGCCTCTGAGACTCATATAACAGTGGAGAGAATCAACTCTGCAATGTTGTCCTCTGAGTTCCATGTGCATGGTGTGGTACATGCACCCACAGAGAAGATATGCACATACACATTCACACACACACACACACACACATTCACACACACACACATTCACACACACACATTCACATACACACTCACACAGAGAGAGAGAGAAAGAGAGAGAGACACACACACACTCACACAGAGAGAGAAAGAGAGAGAGAGAGATACAGGCAGACAGAGACACACAAGACAGAGAAGGCAGCCTAGAAAGAAAAATATATAAAAGGAAACAAAAAATAAATTAATAAAATTGGTTCTCCTTTCTTATCCAAAGTCTCAAGAGGAAGAGAGACTAGTCCTAGGGAAAAGTTTTGACTGGTCCTTCTTAGGTTAGGTGCCTATGCCTGGGCCCATCACTGTGACTCTTTAGGTCACCTAGTGTGGTGATTTGAATATGCTTGGCCCAGTGGCACTATTAGGAGGTGTGACCTTATTAGAGGAGGTGTGACCTTGTTAGAGGAAGTGTGGCCTTGTTTGAAGAAGTGTGTCACTGTGGAGGTGGGGCTTTGAGGTCTCATATATATGCTCAAGTCTGGCCATTGAGATCCAGAGCCTCCTCCTGGTTTCCTAGAGAAGACAGCCTGCTTCCGCTGCCTGTGGATGTCGAACTGTGGTGGCTCCTCCAGGGTCAAGGTGTAGAACTGTGGTGGCTCCTCCGGGGTCAAGATGTAGAACTGAGGGCTCCTCCAGCACTATGTCTGCCTGCACACTGCCATGCTTCCTGCCATGATGATAATGGACTGGACCTCTGAACCTGTAAGCCAGCCCCAATTAAATGTTTGCCTTTAAAAGTGTTGTCTTGGTCATGGTGTCCCTGTACAGCAACAAAACCCTTAAGACACCTAGTTCCAGGAAAGTGTTTAGAAAAGAGTGACTCTCCACAGGGAGAGGAGCCTTCTCAGGGCGAAGCAGGAAGCCATGACAAAGCTGTAGAGCACCCTGCACCCTCCGAGGACCCTCACTTCCTTAACACCAACTACAGCTTGGGCTGCATGTCACAGATCTGCACTTGGAGAAGCCATCTGGTAGAGCCAAGGGTGGAGTCACCAGAGTGAGGTCCTGTGACCTTCCTAGATGCCTTTCTCTTGTCCCGGCCCCACTTAAGCAAGCAGGAGGAGAAACTCTCGGAGCATCAAGCTTCAGCAGCCAAGCTGACCCCTGCCCCACTGAAATGATGTGGTTTCCCCTAGGTATCTCTCCTAAGCTGCTGTACAATGCCAGGTTCTGGCAGCACCTGAAATAGCCAGGTGTCCTAGCTTCAGAAGGCCATCTGTGGGATGAGAACAGGAGCCCAAGAAAGGATTCAGGAAACTAGGATATGCGGGGGGGGGGGGGGGGGGGGGGGGAGGGGAATCCTCCCGCCACTCCTCTAGGACTTTTATATGATACCCCCAGAGCAGGCACCTCCTCCGGGCCCTGCAGACTGGGACTGGAGGAGGGTTGCCCCAGGGCCGCCCTCAGCCAGGAAGGAAGGGATCTGGTAGTCTTGTGCTTGTGTTTCCTGTCTGGAGGATACTCTCAGAAGATTGGTTCACAGCAAGTTCCTCCATAATCTACTCCAGAATCCACTCCAGATGCCGGAGCAGCGTCATTTCAGTGGCACCTATTATGGTTCATTCTCTTTCTGTCTGTCCCTCCCTGCTCCTACCCCAAAAGGGCTGACAATACCTGCCCTTAACCCCTCTCCATCCATGCCACAGAGTGTCCTGGTGAGAATGTCAGAGTTGATCGAACAGAGACGTAGCTCCACAGAGATGCAGCTCCACATGGCCACCCTCACTAGCCTCAAGAGATCACCTAGCCAGGCAGTGGTGGCGAACGCCTTTAATCCCAGCACTTGGGAGGCAGAGGCAGGCGGATTTCTGAGTTCGAGGCCAGCCTGGTCTACAGAGTGAGTTCCAGGAGAGCCAGGGCTATACAGAGAAACCCTGTCTCAAAAAAACAAAAAAACAAGAGAGAGAGAGAGAGAGAGAGAGAGAGAGAACACCTAGACTTTCACAGAACTTGACTCAGATCAAACGGAGGTCCCCGACTTCCACACTAAAAAGAGGCCCTGGGCTAGTTGGTGTGGTGAAGCAGAGCGGGGAACTTTATTAAAGCTCTTTTCATATAGGATGGGGCATGAAGGTTATGAGAAAGAGAGGCTCTCAGAAAGAAAGGCACACCTGGGTGGGAGTGTGTGCTCCAAGTGGGAGAGTACAGGAAAGTAAGATGCACCCAATTGTGGGTATGAACTCCTCAGGGGAGAACACAAATTAAGTGACTTAGTGTTAGCCACCTATTCTATTTTGGTGCCTCTTGGGTACATCTCAACCAAAGGCTCCGACCGTTCCAGTTCCTTCTTCTGCTCTCTCTTTTGATGGAGAGGTCCATGCGGTGGTTCTGGAATTGTCTTGGGTGGAGCTACCATCTGATAAAGTCAAACCGGGAGCCCTTTCCCGCCAGAGCCCCCAGGGAAACCCAACACAAAGCAATTTCCCTTTACTCGCTAATTGCTTTTGCAAGCCTGGCTTTCCCTCCCGCTGCCCCGCCTCCTCCTCTTCTCCTTTCTCCGCCTCCCAAGGACAAGGACACAGAGATACAGCCCCCTTGGGCCTAGCTTGTCTCTCTCAAAAACTAGTTTCTGAAATGTAATCCCGGAGGTGACAGTTGGCTGGGACCAGCACTGCCCCCAGGGGAGCCATGGCTCCAAGCAGCTGCCAAGGACCTTGGAATTCAGTCCTGGCCTAACAGGCTCCAAGAGTCTGTCAAGTGACCCCTCACACTCTCTTCTTCCACTCCTTCCCTCGACCACCTCTTTCCTAGGTTTTCACTCCCTCCGCCCTTTCCCCAGGTGCAGTGACACACTTGGTTATCTGGTTACCGAAATGCCAGCCTCCTGAACACCCTCCAGACACCTTGGGCAAAGCCAGGGGAGTGGGCGGAGTGCATTCGAAGCCGGGACAGTAAAAAGCCAGCATTGGACCCTCATCTGTCTCTCCTCACTGTGGAAACTGCAGAGGCCTCATATTCAAGTTCTAACATGCAACCTGGGTCTGGACTTAAAGTTGCTGCATTGGGCAGAGCGTTGTCCCCTCAAGGCCACCATGCAATGTCTGGGTTAAGCCTGGGGTGGAAGGCTGACCAGTATGTAAGTGTGTTCTCCTGACCTACCCATTTGACTTCCGGTACTATTTCTCCTTGGCCCTCCCTCCCATCTCTTCCATCCCTACACGTATCAGAAAAGCAGGTCCCATTGGGCCTGTGGATGCCTAGCTTCCTCTCTGTATCCTGGATGTGCAAGCCACATGCTGGCTGACTATAGCAGTTTCTACACTGTGTACAAGTCACAGGAAGACCAAGGCATGTGGGAGCTGACTGTCCCTCTTAGAGCTGGATACACTTACTAAAGGCACAGGGTTTCTGCCCCCAGGGTCACATTTCTCACAGTAGCATTCATGGTCACAGAGAACAAGGCCGGGCACCATGTGAGGGTGGCATCATGGAGGCGGGGCTGCTACAGAGCATAGGAGCCACTGAGTGTCCCATGCAGCCTCACAGATGAGGAAGCTTCAGCCCAGAGGCTCCTACTCTGACCACCTCATAGTCTGGCCCACCCACGCCCACCTCCTGAGGTAAAGAAAGACAGGGTCAGGCTGGTGAGACGGCTCATCGGGTAACAACACCGACTGCTCTTCCAAAGGTCCTGAGTTCAAATCCCAGCAACCACATGGTGGCTCACAATCATCTGTAATAAGATCCTATGCCCTCTTCTGGTGTGTCTGAAGGCAGCTACAGTGTACTTACATATAATAATAAATAAATCTTTGAGCCTGAGCGAGTGGGGCCAACTGGAGCGAGCGGGGCCAACCGGAGCAAGCAGGGGTCCTAAAAGTCAATTCCCAACAACCAAATGAAGGCTCACAACTATCTGTACAGCTACAGTGTGTACTCATATACATTAAATAAATGAATAAATAAATCTTAAAAAAAAAAAAAAAAAAAAAAGGTGCCGGGTGCTGGTGGCAACATGCCTTTAATCCCAGCACTTGGGAGGCAGAGGCAAGCGAATTTCTGAGTTCGAGCCTGGTCTACAGAGTGAGCTTCAGGAAAGCCAGGGCTACACAGAGAAACCCTGTCTTGAAAAACAAAAAACAAAAAAACAAAAAGAAAGACAGGGTCATAAATTGTTCAGGTTAGAGGAACTGAGAAAGCCAAAGACAGGTGCTCTCTCTCTGTCTCTCTCTCTTTCTCTCTGTCTCTCTCTCTCCCTCTGTCTCTCTCTCTGTCTCTGTCTCTCTCTCTCTCTCTCTCTCTCTCTCTCTCTCTCTCTCTCTCTCTCTCTCTCTCTCTCTCTCTCTCTCTTGTTTTGAGACAGACTTTCTCTGTGCAGCCCTGGCTATCCTAGAAGTCTCTCTATAAACTAGGCTGACCTCGAACTCACAGAGATCCTCCTGCCTCTGTCTCCTGAGTGCTGAGTGCCATCACCACCTCAGAGACAGACTTCTTTAAATTTTTTTTTCTTTTAGTGTGTGTGAAGGGGGAACAGCATGCATGCCATGGAGCTCATCTGGCAGTCAGAGGACAACTCTGAGGGGTCACTCCTTTACGTAGGATCCTGAGATTGAGCTCAGAGCTCCAGGCTGGCACATCAAGGACTTCCCCTCCCACTCCCCAGCCATATTGCCTGCCCCAAGGGCAAGCTTTTCAAAGTCCCATGTCCCAACAGGAGGCATCCCTTCCTGTGTGCTGAGCTTAAAGAAATGTTTTAATAAAAATAGAAGAAATCTTTGGGTGGTGGTGATGCACGCCTTTAATCTGGGCACTCAGGAGGCAGAGGCAGGTGGATCTCTGAGTTCGAGGCCAGCCTGTTCTACAGAGTGAGTTCCAGGACAGCCAGGACTATACAGAGAAACCCTGCCTTGGAAAACAAAAAACAAAAAGAAATGAAGAGAAGGAGGGAAGGAAGGAGGGAGAGAAGGGAGAAGAGAGGAAGGGAGGGGAGGGGAGGGGGAGAGAGAGAGGGAGGGAGAGAGAAAGAGAGGGAAGGAAGGGGAGAGAGAGAGAGGGAGGGAGAGAGAAGGAGAGAGAGAGAGAGGAAAGACAGCAAGAAAAATCTCCAGAGCCAATCTTCAGAGTGCTAAGCAGCCAGCAGCTGGAGGACTGCTGTTTGTCACGGAGGGACGGGCAGCCCAAATAAGGAACATTGGTAGAGTAACCTCACTTGCTTGTAGAGGGAGTCCAACTAACACACTGACCAAAGGAGGTGCTGTGCAGTGTGGCTGTACCCCCTCTCCTGTCTTGTCCCCTCAAGCTGACACCCAAGAAGGTGCCCTCAGCACTTTTAGCCCCCAAAACACTCTACACTGCAATGCTGGGGTTTCCCATCCGGCCCCTCCTCACCTCCACAGGCTCTCAGGTTTCTATAACACCCACCAGGAAGCAGCATCCAACAGCCAGGTGCCATGGACAGCTCACAGCAGCCTCTCTAGTCTCATCCCAGACTGAGAGCCCCTCTGGCATCCAGCCCCTGGGATCAGCCTGTTTCCTCTCCAGCCCTTAGTGCCCGGCTGAGGCGCTGCCTTCTCCGAGAAGCCTTCCGGCCTCCCTCTTCATCAAAGCAAATCCTAATAGAGTTAGCTAGAGCTTGCCGAGTCCCAGTGCCTTGCTTCAGGCATCACCAGGGTTTTTACATGTGTGTGCACAGAATTTGTGTGCATGAGTGTGTGTATGGGGGTGCAGGTGCACATGTGAGGTACAGGTGCTTCGGTATGTGGAGGTCGACACCAGGTACCTTCTTTGACCACTCTCTGACTTATTTTTGAGAAAGGTCTCTCACTGAAGCTGGGGTTCACAGATTCAGCTAGACTAGCTGGCCCGTAATCCTACTGTCTCTGCCTCCCCAGCACGGGGACTTCACGTATGAACCACCATACCTGGATTTCCACATGGGTGCTGGGGATCAAAACGTAGGTCCTCGTGCTTTTGTGGCACGAACTTTACTGACTGGGCCCTCAATCTCCCTAGCCTGCGCTCGGTTTTTCTGGAGTGAGGTCCGGGATGGTAAGCAGGAACTGAGCTCTGTTCATTTCCAGGTTCTTTGTGTGTAGCACGTGACCTAGACGTTGGAGAGCTTGGTGGGTGTTTGCATATAGGGGACGGGGTTGCCAGCGAACTGCAGCCTGAGGAGTGAATGTGAAGTTCCTGCTTTGCGAGCAGAAGGGTGAGTGTGCGTATGTGTGCGTATGTATGTGTGAGACTGTGTTTGTATGTGTGTGCATGTGTGTGTATGGGGTGTGTCTGTGAGTGTGGTGTGTATGTGTGCATGTTTGTGTGTGTGTGCTTGTGGGGGGTGTCTGTGAGCGTGGTGTGTATGTGTGCATGCTTGTGTTTGTGTGTGTGTGATATGTGTGCATTTAAGTGTGTATGTATGTTGTGTGTGTATGTGTGGTATGACATATGTCTTTGTGAAATGTGTATGTGGTAAGTGTGTGTGTGGTGTGTGTGTGTGTGTGTGTGAGTCTCTGTGTGTGGTGTGAATCTGTGTGTATCTGTGCCTGTCTGTTTATGTATGGTGTGTGTGTGTGTGTGGTGTGTGTGTGGTGTGAGTCTGTGTGTGGTGTGAATCTGTGTGTATCTGTGCCTGTCTATGTGTGGTGTGTGTGGTGTGAATCTGTGTCTGTGATATGAGTCTGTATGTATCTGTGCGTGTCTGTTTATGTGTGGTGTGTGTGGTGTGAGTCTGTGTGTGATGTGTACAGGCATTGCTGGGAACCTATGCTACTCAATCCTTTCCACCACACTGCACAGGTACAAACTCCCTACCCATCTGTTTGCAATTTCCTGACAAGCCTGATGTCCTGTCCAGTGGCCAAATCATAGCCCTCAGCATGTGTTCTGCTGTGGGGTTCGCACACTCCAAGCTCTGTGCGTGGAGGTAATTGAGCCTGATCATGGCAACGGACCAAATCATTTCTAAGCCTGGGTGGATGCAGAAGAAATAAAAAGGCCAGGCTTGAGGGACCCCTGCCTCTCCCCACAAATCTTAAATGAAGATGTGAGAAAACAGCTGGTGCTTGCAGCACACTCATCGAAGCCAGAGCAGCCACACTGCCCTCAAGTGTGGGTCAGCTCGATCAGCAACCGGCAGACCTGCCCAGCCACTCTGCTGTCCCAGGCGATGCCTGGACAGGAATAGGAAAGCTGAGACAGGAGGCCATTCAGGTAGATCTTGCAGCTCAGAGCTCCACAGATCTCTCCCCTTTCTTTACGCTCTCCTGAGAACAGCACCCCCTCCTTGGACATTCCCCGTCTCATATCACCCCTTTTAACACTTTCCCTATTTGACCACATGTCCTGCCTTGCTAGCTCACAAGCCCTTTGCTGCAGGACCCATGTCCCCAATGACCTATGTACTCAGTATTTGGCAATCAGAGCCCAGCAGGTAAATTGATCTATACACAGGTGAAGTGAGATCCAGCCAGGAGACAGCTACTGCGGGGAACTCCAGTGATGTAAGAAGTGCCCATCTGAGCCTTTCTCGTGTACTTATCTGGCATCCAGTAGCTAAGTAGTTACTGCTAAGTTCTTAAAGAAGAGGAAGAAGTAGACAGATAACCAAGGCAGGAAGATACTAAGGTTTAAGGCCAACCTGGACTAAATTCCATCCTGTCTCAAAAGAAAGAGTCGGGGAAATGGCTCAGTGTGGGGAGCCACAGCTGCCACCCTATATACATATATTTTGAACACCTGGTCTCCAGTCAGAGCAGAGAGCATTCAAGCCCTTAGTTGGAGAAGCTGAGTGCCTCCAGTTTGTGATGCAAGCTGGCATGAATTCCCGCAGCCTATTATGCTTTGCTACGTAGCTGATGCTGATTGGGACCAGGGAAAGTATTTAACCCACAAGGGCTGGGGGCTGGAGAGAGACTGAAGAGTAAGTGTATGGAGATAGGAGTAAGTATGTAGAATTAGGGCTGGTGATGGGTTAGAGGTAAGATGTAGATTTAGAAGAGTAAGTATGTAGAGATAGTAAGTAAGTATGTAGAATTAGGGCTGGTGATGGGATAGAAGAGTAAGTATGATAGATAGGAGTAAGTATGTAAGGATAGAAGTAAGATGTAGGAATAGAACTAAGAATAGGAATAGGAGTAAGTAGAAATAGTAATAAGTAAGATGTAAGAAGCAAGATGTAACTAATAAAATGTAAGTAGAAATAAGTAAGATGTAACAAGCAAGAGGACAAGGATCCTAATAAAACTGCATGGGGAAGAGCTCGGTGTTTGCCTCCTTATTTCCACTGGGTGGGTAAGGCGGCTTACAGCTCAGAAGGTAAGAGGAGGACATGAGTTCAAATCCCCCAGCACCGAACATAAAAATCCAGGTATGTCTGGGTAACCCAACACTGCGGAGTGGAGACCATGAATGACCCCAGGGGCTTCCTGGCCACCCAGCGTAGAGAAAGTGACAAGCATAGGCTTCAGCAAAAAGCGTTGTCTCAGGGCCGTAAGGTGACAAGCAGTGGAGGTAGACTCACGGTGTCCAGCTCTGGCCTCCACATGTGTGTGCCCATGCAAACGCACTAACATCTCATGTGCATGCATGAAGGAAAAGGCAGAGAAGAGAGGGCAGTGGAGGAGGAGGAAGAAGAGTGCCCAGTGTCCCTGCATTCTTAACTCCCAACTTCTCTGGCTTGCAGTCTCCAGAGGGGACAGAGGGCATCTTCTGAGCCTTGGTTTGCTCATCCTTAAAGTGGGCATGGGGCCTGAGAGATGGTTTAGTGATTGAGAACGTTTGTTGCTCAACAGTGAAGACAAGTATTTGGATCCGGCCCTCCTGTAACAACACAGGTGTCATACATTCACCCTCCCTTCAAGTTGGGCAGAAATAGGAAGACCACTGGGGCTTGCTGATTTCCCCTCTAGTCAAGAGAACACGAATTTCAAGTTAGGGAGAGCCTGCCTCAAAGGACTATCGGGAGCATAATAAAGGTCACCCAGCGCCCTCTTCTGGCCTCCACACAAGCACAGGTGTGCATACTCTCACACAGATATTGACACACACAAATGTGGGTAACAGCCCCACTTTACATGTTACCCCTGAGAGGAGACAGGCGTCCTCTGACTGATTCCCCAATCCGTGTCTAAAGAGGCCTGACACTACTTAGCTTCCAAAATCAAATGCCAGCAGGCAAGGCTGGGTAGCTACAGGCTGCCTTCTGGCTCTGTGCCTCGGGAAGTGTCCACGGCACTGCTTTCCCGGACGCCCCCGGCCCCAGTGGTTTCCTCCTGCAGGGCTGGGAACTACAGGCTGCCTTCTGGCTCTGTGCCTCGGGAAGTGTCCACAGTACTGCTTTCCCGGACGCCCCCGGCCCCAGTGGTTTCCTCCTGTAGGGCTGGGAACTACAGGCTGCCTTCAGGCTCTCTATGCCTCGGGAAGCCGTGTGTCCATGGCACTGCTTCCCCGGACGCTCCGGCCCCAATGGTCTCCTCCAGGTTGGAGACTGCGTCTTTCAGATGCTGTCCCAGAAGACCTCAGTTATGAAATGAACATCTCAGTGGCAGGTATGGAGTTCCCTACAAGTATTTTGTCAGGGAGCCCCCCCAAACACAACAACAACACAAGCTATTTGCCAGTGTTCTTGATTGCCTACCATAACTAGATAATAAGTCCCTATTGTCGAAGACAGCACACATTTTGGTTGCAGGACATAAACTGATCTCGGGTGCTGGAGAGATGGCTCGGTCGCTTTTGGAGATGACGTGGGTTCAGTTCCCAGCACCCACATCAGGTGGCTCACAACCACCTGTAACTCCATCTCCAGGGGATCCAACGCCCTCTTCTAGACTCTCTGGGCATGGCATACACACTGCACATAAGCACGCAGACACACACATGCACACATAATTAAAAATATAAGCCCGTAACTAACCAGGAAACTTCCTCCCTGCCACCTAGCAGGCCAGTTGGGGAATAATGGCCCCTGAATACTACAACACCAACCTGCCAGGCAAGACAGGCCCACTGGTGCAATCATGTGGCTGCTATGGTATAACCAACCACTTCTTTGCTTGGATCCGAAGCCTGCCTGCCCTGCAAGAAGGAGTTTGTTCCTGGTGCTGCAAACCTGGTCAAAAGCCCGTGACCTGGGAGGTCACAGCCCTAGAGGAGAACCCGCTCCTGTTGTTTCGCTCAATGATCATGTTGTTAAACTGCTTTTGAAATCCTTGCTTCTGGTGGTATAGTCTGTTCTCAGCCTTGGTCGGATAAAGCTTCTACTGCAGTGGGCGGAAGTCAATGCAGGGACTCCTGACTGGTGTCTGTCGGACGCTCTGTCTTAACAGGGCTATCCAGATCATTTTCATTCCCTCCCCAAAGCATAGGGAACATCGCTCCAGAGAACAAAGACTGTCGAGCTGGGCGATGGGAGGAGTGCTGCAGAATGCTGTCTTCTGGACGTGGCGTGGCCATTGCACACATGAAGCCATGGCAGCTGTGGTCATCTGCCTGAGACCTGCACGGGATGAAGCCAGTCGGAATTCCAGCATGGCAGAGGGGCTCACAAGGCCTACCTTAGCTGAAGAGCTCTGGGCAACTGATGGCTTCAAGGAAAGGAAAATCCATTTTCTTCATATGTGTGGCCTCTAGTAGATCAGCTATGCTCTAGTGCAGGCCCCCACGCCCGTGTGCATACAGGCAATATGAGCTGATTTTGTCATTGTTGTTCTAAAGATTTGTTTATGCCCTTGGTTTTTGTTTTTATTAGATATTTTCTTTATTTACATGTAAATTTCTCCTTTCACAGTTTCCCCTCCAAACAAACAAACAAACAAACAAAAACAACAAAAACAAACCCCTGTTGCCTCCCCCCTCCCCATGCCTGCCACCCCACCCTCTCCCACTTATTAGCCCTGGCATTCCCCCACACTGGGGCACAGAAACTTCACAGGGCCGAGGTCCTCTCCTCCTATTGATGATCGAATTTGCAATCCTCTACTATACACATGCTGCCAGAACAATCAGACCCCTTCATGTGCAGTCCTTGGTTGATAGTTGAGACCCTGGGAGCTCTGAGGGTACTAGTTAGTTCATATTGTTGTTTGTCCTAAGGGGTTGCAAACCCCTCAGCTCCATTGGTCCTTTCTCTAACTCCTTCACTGGGGACCCTGTGCTCAGTTCAATGGATGGCTGTGAGCCTCTACATCTGTATTGTTTTTTTTTTTAACATAGGTTGCCCACTAGCGCGACAGTGGCATGGCTGTTACAGTGTAACCAACCACTCTTTGCTTGGCTTTGAGGCCTGCCTTGAGGACTCCCATTCTCCTCCCTCAGCCCCTGTGCTGAGATTACAGCCCTGTGTCATCATGACCCAGGGGTCTGTTTTGTTTTCCTTTTGCCACTGGAGGTCATTCCCTACCCCCCCACACACACACACACCCTCCCTGGAACATGGCTTCCTTGTGCTACAGGGGCCTAATGAAATGACATAGCTTCTGGAGAGTCACCAGCAGTCACTAAGCTCCCCCAGGACAGCAGCAGGTCCCTTTTGGAGACTTCAGGACCGCCTTGGCCAGACTCCCTTTAACTCAGTGGGGCGTAGGTGTGGAAGGAAGCAGTCGTGCCTGTCTGTGGGCAGCAGGAGACACGCGCCTGTCACAGAAGAGGCCCCAGTACAGTCGCTCTGGGAATGCCAGGCTTTGGCCCTGAGGCAGCTTGCCGTCAGCCTCTGAGCCCAACTCCAGCCATCTGGCTCTGAGGGCGAATAGACTCTAATGCTTTCCCATATCCTTTGGAGAGCGATGTCCTGGGGGTCGCAGGGACATTCACTGTGGCTGTGACACTTCAGGGGATGCTTCTTAGAAGAAGCATTTGGGACAGTGAGGAAGACGAGATCAGAGTGAAGGCTAGGAAATGTGATGTTTAGGGCTGGAGCTATGGTTAAGGGCATTTGCTGCTTTTCCAGAGGGCCGGAGTTTGTTTTCCAGCAATCACACTGAGCAGCTCACAGCTGCCTGCAACTCCAGTTCCAGGGGTTCTGAAGTCTTCTTCTGACCCCCATGGCCATGTACACACATAACCTACCTCCACAAAGACACACTCATAAGCACATACATAAAGTGAATTTAAAAAGGTTTTTGAAACAAAGTTTCTTTACACAGCCCTAGCTCTCCTCAAAATCCCTATGTATACCAGGCTGGCCTCAGACTCACAGAGATCTGCCTCCTAAGTGCTGAGCTGAATGGCCAGTACCACCACGGCTGGCTGAAAAATAAATATTTTAAAAAGAAAATAAAATGCTGTTTTTAGCCAGCTGTGGTCACACTTACCTGTAGCTTAGTACTAAGGCTGAGGCAAAAGGATCGTGAGTTCAAAGCCAGCCAGAGATACATAGTGAGTTACAGGTCAGGCTGGATCACAGAATGGGCCTCTATCTTTAAAAGACAATGTTGAAGAGAGGGCTGGGGCTATAGTGCCCAGTGGGTAGAGCGCTCGTCCAGTATACACAAAGTCCTGGGTTCGGTCTTTAGCTTTGCATAAGTGGGACACGGGCACATGCCTGTAAGCTCAGAACTTAGGAGATGGAGACTAGAGGATCGGACATTCAAACTCATCTATAGTTCCGAAGTGAGTTTGAAGCCAACCTGGGACACAAGAGACCCTGTCTAAATTTTTAAAAAGAAAAAGAAAACACAGTCTTTTGGGGCTGTGGACTGATGGAGGAGACGGCGACTCGCGGGAAACACCAATGGGGGCAGGGCAAGCAGGGGTCAGGGGTTGCCTGCATGCCAGACAAGATACTCCAGAAACTGGAGCTTGAATAAACCTGCCAGTGGGCAGTCGTGAGGAGGAGGGAGCCCAGGGGAGGCCAGGCCAGCCCGCCCCAGGGGATGGCCTCTCCTGCCAGAAAGAAACAGCCAGTCCAGAGGGATGAATGGCTTCGCTAATTGGCCATTTTGTTTTTTATGTATTTTCATTAGCAAGATAAAATAACAACTAATCATGTAACTGTCTCTTCTTGGAGAATAGATGCTCCTTAGGTACCTGTGCCTTCTAGGCGCTAAATAAGCCGATGCTGGCAGAGCTGGCAGGCTCTGTGGTTTCCACAGTACGACAGGGTAGGTCAGGCTCCTCAACTTACAACCCGCCTACTTGTTCCTCAGCCCAGGAGCCCACGCAGAGACATTTGCCTCAGGATTTGAACTCAGTACCAGCCTGGTAGGGAGAAGGAGCTGGAACCTAAGCCAGCCCCTCCCTAGGACCCCACAAAGACACTTTCGGAAGAACCATGATGTTCTTGTTTGGCCAGAGAGAGGGTCTCAGACATTTGTCTCCTCATCCTGCAGACCTCTTGTGTTCCTTTCCTCTCAATACAAGTGCTTCAGAAAGCGGGCAACTGGAGGGGAGCCGGGTCTCCATGGTGACCCATCCATCCATTCAGCTGCCCATCACAAAGAGGGGGCAGGGCTGAGGAGGTTTGGTTGGTGGGGAAGTGGGGTAAGGGAGCCTGGTTACCCAGGCAACTCCCTGAGGTCCTAGCCAAGGTCTCAGGAACCCACACGTGGGCACTGGGTGTTGTCATGGAGATCTCCTGGCAGCTTTGCCAAGGACGAGGGCCTCCCAGGTCCCCTCTTGACCCTCAGGGTCCAGCACAGGAGATCAAAGCTCAAGAGCCTCTTAGAATAATCTGAGGAGAAGAGTAGCAGCTTGCTGGCATAGAAAGTTCCAGAAAACAGAGTTCTCCCCTGCCTCCCCCTCCACGACGCTGGCCCTTGCTCTTGAACTGCCTAGAGAAACCTGCCAGCTTTCGGCTCCCTCCCAGTAGCCTGTGCTTCTGTCTTTCCATCTCTTGGCCCTCTTTTCTCAGAGAGTGTCTGCCCATGGTTCACCATGACAACCAACCAAGCCTTCAGTCTCCTTGGAGACCAGCCCTCAAAGTTCTTATTTATTGGGAATTTCAAAGGATTTCGCACACTTCCTTAGTCAGGCTGGGCATTTGGGAACTAAGGGTAGAACCACTGCATAGTCTCCAGAAGGGGCTGAACGAAGGTCAAAGGGTGCTGACCACAGTTAAAATGACCACAGGCAGCCAAGAGGCCCTGCTTTCCCCTGGCCTGCCAGGTGCCTGGGGAGGCTCTCAAAAGCCACTGTGCAGCCACCACCCTCAGGGCAGCATCAGGAGGCCCACAGAGCAACTGAGGCTCAACCTGGTTCTCATTAAAGAACTTACAGAATATATGGAGCTCCGAAAGCTTAAAAAAACAAAAAGAAAAGCAAACAACGACAGAAACAAGGAGCTTGGAGCCAAGAGGAAAATAAGATAGCAGCGGCCGAAAGTGAGGCACACTCTACCGGATATAAACTCTGAGAAGTGACTCAGATCCAACGACGCGCCTCCTGGAAGCCACAGCCGAGACGGGCACAAGAGGAAGCCACAGCCGAGACGGACACAAGATGTACAGTCTCTAAGGAGAAAAATGGTGGTTTTGGATATTAGAAGAATCATGTGAGCTGTGTTCTCGGGCTGTGAACCTGAGCCCTCCCTGCTGGCCCTGGCACTCTGCCTTCAATTTGTTCTGCTTGTCAGCCCTGACTTGTTAGTGTTCCCTTTTTCAAATAAAATGTGCTATTCAACCCATACTGTGCGATAATGTGTGACTTATTCCCAGTCTAGTATATAGCACAAAGCCAACAGGATCCATCAGACAGAGAGATCTGGATGGGATCTGCCTTGCCCGGCAACTTAGCACCATTAATAAAACCGCATCCACCAGGATATTTTGAATTGCACATGAGAATAGCCTTGTCTCAAAATGGCTTTACCAAATAGAGGATTTATCATCCTGTAGAACAGAGTCTGGGGTAGGGCAGTCCCTGGCTGGTCAATTCTGAGTCTTGCCCACATCACCCAGAACCCAGGTGCTGCTCAGCTTTGAGCTAGTCAGCCATCCCCAGTGTGCTCGTCCTTCACCTCAGTGTGGCCACTAGGGCTCCAGCTATCACACGCAGCAGTGTGTCAATTGGGGACATCCGTGAATCCCAGCACTCAGAAGGCAGAGGCAGACATATCTCTGTGAGTTCTTGGCCAGCCTGATCTCACTGGTGGCAAAAGCCCTGGCCTTGTCTAGGTCACCTGATCCCTGTAGACTGCATCCAGAGTGAGGTGAGTAGGGGGGACAGACCAGTCATGTTCACACTGAGTCACATGGAGTGGGAACGTCAGGGCCAAACTGGGACTTGGCCAAGGAGGAAGTGGGTGAGCCAGTGTCTCAGGGAGGTCCCTAAGAAACCATCCCAGGGAATGATTTCTGACCTGCCAACCTAGGGAACTGCCCCTCGAAGCCACTACTGAGGGGGCAGCCTGACAGAGATGGTCAAAGCTGAGCTGCTGGGAGAGGTCCAGGTAGAGCTGTGCCTTTGGGAGTGTGGTTGAGGGTCCAGAACATAAATTACATGTGAGAGCATCCCAGGACCAGGCGAGGAGGCCTTCATCCTCCAACACACAGTCAGTCATTGGCGGAGGAGCTGCCCCTGGGCTGTGTTCTGAACATACAGGCACAGGAACTCTGAGAACCTAAGCAGTCCTTCTCCAGAGGGACTGTCCTGGCCATCCGATGCAAAGGACCAAAAGTCAGAGTGATAAGCCACAAGTGTGACCAAGGAATCCAGGGACATCTGCCCAGATCCCATGTCCATCATAGAAGTGACTTACTTCCCAGTCCATCCGCAGCAAGTGCTTCGAGGGCAAGGATTGGTCTGCCATGGGCTGAAAGGTCATGGGCTTGGGGCCAAAGGGGACAGTGGCATGGTGGGGGAGCTCTGAACAGAGTCCAGGTCCATGAGGTAGATTAGGGGGCATGTAGCTCTTTTTACAGGTCTCAAGGGGGTCCAGTTTCACATTAAGAGCCTGCAGCAAGGGTAGGGTGGGGAAAAGGATTCAGGGAAGGCATGGGAATCTTAGGATGTGGGGGAAGTGAGGGGTATGGAATCTTAGGATGTGGGGGAAGTGAGGGGCACACATGTAGTTAGGGTGTACCCACCATGCAGGTGAAGGGAATGTTTCAGCACTCACTGGTGGCCTTTTGATGTCAGATATCCCAGGGGAGTCTGTTTGAGGACTCATAGAACTCTCCAGGTGCTCCATGGGGTGTCTGTCTCTCTCAGTCACTGCAGGGATACCGGAAGCAAACTGTGAGGCTGAGGGGCTGCAGATTTGAAGAACCTGAGCCACAGATAGACCGTTGTCCCAGCCCCAGCCCAAGCCCCAGACCCCAGACCCCAGACCCAGACCCAGACCCAGACCCAGACCCAGAACCAGACCCAC
>NW_022196900.1:107464878-107480520 GCF_008632895.1 Mastomys coucha
CCCTAGACCCAGACCCAGACCCAAACCCAGACCCAGCCCCCAGCCTCAGCCCCAGCATACTGCCCACCCAAGCTGCCACTTAGTAAGCAGGGGCTGGACAAATAAAAGAAAGCCTCATGCTCCAGCATCTCCAGCTCAGAGGAAGCTGGGGTGGGGGCTCCCCTCCTCCACAGGTGGCCCACCAGGAGGTAGCCCCCACCCCAGCCTACCTTAGAAGGTTCCAGCGGGTCTCTGTTACTAGGGCAGGGGCAGGATTTGGGAGGTGTATCTATCTGTAAGGCAGGAAGGAGGGCCCAGAGGGTGGGGTGCATCTCGGGAACCATGTGTCCCTGTGAAAAACACCTCAACTGTTATATAAAAGTTGTCAATGAATTCATAGCAATCTGCGCTGGGCCTCACCTCCCAAGAGCTCCCATAGGCATAACCTCATGCATGTGTCACAGCTACCCATGACTGGGTGTCACTGTACTGCCTCCATCACCCCAAGTGAAGGGGAAGACGCTCTGCCTGAGCTCCTCTGAGGTCAGATCCCAGTGACCTCCCTGTACACTCCAGAAGACCTCGACTCAACCGAGCCCCTGAATTCCCATGGTTTGTGGACTCCTGCATTTTGAGTTCATAAAGTGAAGACTAGGTCCCATGTGCTCCCTTCCAGGGTGTGAGGTGCCATCAGGGGGTGTTCACACCTTCTGTGCCCTCCTTCATGACCCATGGTTGGGGGTGGCCTTTCCCTACCTACCTGAAGCTGGATATGACAAGCCCGTGCCAACGGTGTGGATGTGACCCATGACAGCAATGCACAAAAGTGGGGGAGGCTTCCCAGATAGAGAGTGACATAGGCTTGGGGTAGGTCACCCCAGTGAGAATAAGCTAGGGGGGATATGGGGAAGCTTGGGTGGAGCTTCCCTGGAGGTGGGTGATAGTGCAGGGAATTCTGGGTACCAGCCACAGCAGAGAAGAGAAGGAAGGAGGAAGGGAAATGGGAAGGAAGGGAAGAGAATGGAAAAGGAAAGAGAATGGGGAGAGGAAAGGGAAAAGAGGAAAGAGGGAACAAAACGGAGAGAGAAATCAGGGGCATATTTATTACAGCCCGTAGCCTTACTGGGTGGAGCACACATTAGTAAGCACTGGGTGGATGTTATGGAATGAAGACAGAGGGCTGGTGAGATGCCTCAGAAGGTAAACATTCTTGCCACCCAGCCTGACCATCTAGGTTCTAGACGAGAGACTCACGTGGTGGAAGGAACGAACTGACTCCTGCACCGAGCAATCCTCTACCCTCGGGTGTGCATGGTGACATTCACCCATGCATACATACACACTCATATGTGCATGCACACACACAAGCGCAAGCGTGCACACACACACACACACACACACACACACACACACACACGCTCAATGAAAAATAGAGGAGCCTGGAGAGATGGCTCAGCAGTTAAGAGTACTGGTTGCTCCTCCAGAGGACCCAGGTTCAATCCCCAGCCCCACATGGCTGCTCACAGAAGTCCACAACTCCAGTTCCAAGGGGATCTGATGCCCCCTTCTGGCTTTTGTAGGCACTGCATGCACATGGTTCACATTCATAGAGGCAAAACCACTTATATACATAAAAATAAAATTTAAGCCGGGCGGTGGTAGCACACGCCTTTAATCCCAGCACTTGGGAGGCAGAGACAGGTGGATTTCTGAGTTCGAGGCCAGCCTGGTCTACAGAGTGAGTATCAGGATAGCCAGGACATGGGATTGAAAAACCCCATGAAAAACCAATAAATAAATAAATAAATAAAATAAAAATAAATAAAATAAAATTTAAAAGTAGATTTAGATTTTTTTTTGAGACAGGGTTTCCCTGTGTAGCCCTGGCTGTTCTCAGAAATATGCCAGCCTCTGCCTCCCAAGAGCTGGGATTAAAGGCGTGCCCCCACTGCCTGAAAGATTTAGATATTTTTAAGAAAGGGGGGGGGGGGGCCCGGTGGCATGAACCAGCCCTGTGCACCCCTCTGAGATGCATGAGTAAGGGATAAGACTGAATGGGTTAGGACCTGGGATCCCCCCACTCTCTCCCACCTCCAGGATCAGCACATGCCAAGCATACCCTGGTTAGCTCCCCAGCCGTGGACAGGGTAGCCCAGAAGGAGAGGCTATTTCCCTCTCCAGCGGAGGACTGTTTTCAGCCAAATGAATAATTCATTGTAAATGACTTTGAGATGAGTCGAGGTTCCATGTTGCCACCTGATTATGTGTACCATAAAAAGCAATGACAGTAATTTATCTCCTCTCCCTCACAGGGCGGGCTGGGCAAGGGGAGGAGAGAGGCTCGGTGCCTGGTGTGGGGTCATGAATCATTCCTTTTAGCAGCTAGGTTGCAAGCTGCTGATGCCTTTACTGATCTGACATTAAATAATTCCAGCCTTGGTCTGGAAGCAGACGGGGGTCTGCCTTGTCTTCCCTGGGGGAGATCCCAGGAGAGCTGGAGAAGCAGGGCCAGTGCTTCCTGTGGGGGAAGGAGGCCTTCCGTGGTCTGACCTCATTAGTTCAACCAAGACTTGCCTTTCTCCTCTCTAAGATCTTCCGACTGAACCAGAGCCCACACTGCAAGCGACAACCTCTGCCTCCCATCAGCTGTGTGGGCTGCACAGGGACAGGCAGCAAGGGCACACTGCTGGGGGACGTCCTCAGCCTTACAAGTCCAGGTAGCTAAGAGGCAGGAGCTTCCGCCACAGGCACAGGAAGCTGGTCCTCGGGTACTATGATATGATACTAGAGGCAACGTAAGGCCTTTACCCCACAAACACATTTTGTTTTTCTTCCTGTTGTTGTTTAAATTTTTTTTTACTACATGTGTTGAGTGTTTTGCCTGCATGAATGTCTATGCACCTTGTGTGTGCAGTTGTCCAAAGAGTACAGAAGATGGCACTGGATTCCCCCCTTGAAATGGAATTCCAGATGATTGTGAGCTGCCATGCGGATGCTCAGAACTGAACCCGGGTCTTCGGGAAGAGCAGCCAGTGAGTGGTCTTACCCACTGAGCCACCTCTCATTCCCAACATTGAATTTTTGATGTAAGGTAAAAGTTTAGAAAAATCAATGCAATTACTTAGGAGTGCTTTGGAAAAAAATTTTTAATTAACTTTTTTAGTTTGAGATAATAAGTTTGTCTGCAATTGTACTCTTCACTTGGTTACTACCTCCCCAGTGATGACATCACACAAAAAAACTGTGTTGCGATTCATGAAGGGACACTGACAGCATAATCCCCCCGTCTTGTTGGTTTTCCATGTACTGCTCTGGGTGTCTATATGTGTATTTTTATGATATGTGTGGCACACACAGACACACACAGGCGTGCACACACACACACACAGACACAGACACACACATGCACACACACACACAGAGACACACACACATGCACAGACACACACACAGACACACACGCACACACACACAGACACACGCACACACAGAGACACACACAGACACACACGCACACACACACAGACACACACATGCACACACACACATACATAGACACACAGAGACACACACACAGACACAGACACACAGACACACACACGCACACACACACAGACACACACATGCACACACACACATACATAGACACACAGATACACACAGAGACACAGACACACACACAGACACAGGCACAGACATGCACATGCACACACACGCACACACACAGACGCACACACACGCACACACACACAGACACATACATACACAGACACATACGCACACACACGCACACACACAGACGCACACACACGCACACACACACAGATACATACATACACAGACACATACACACACACACACACACACACACACACACACACACACACGCCAGTCAATGCAGATTGAATCCCATGTTTTACTTTAGTTTCTCCTTTCAGTGCTAATATAACACACTGTTTTAGCAGATGCTCGCGCTGGGCCCCAGGCTGGTGGCACAGCAGGTATTCAGTTCCCTCACTGGAAGAAATGCCCAAGGAGCAACAGGATAGCCCCAGACTTTCCTAGGGACCAGCTCTGCAGCTGTGGGAGGGTTAATCAACCTCACTAAGAGTCTTTGAGAAACACATTCACTCAGCTTGCTTTAAAAGGTGAATGGAGCCAGGCGTGGTGGAGCACATCTGTGTTCCCGGCACTTGGGAGGATGAGGCAGGAGGATGGAGAGGTTGAGCCTGGGCTATGTGGTGAGTTCAAGGCTAGGCTGGTTTATAGAGAGACACCCCATGTCAATGAATGAATGAATGGCTGGGCAGTGGTGACACATGTCTTTAATCCCAGCACTTGGGAGGCAGAGGCAGGTGGATTTCTGAGTTCGAGGCCAGCCCGGTCTACAGAGTGAGTTCCAGGACAGCCAGGGCTACACAGAGAAACCCTGTCTGGAAAACCAAAAAAAAAAAAAAGAATGAATGAATGAATGAATGAATGAAATAATAGTAGTTGCTAATTTTGGAGGTGATGGAGGTGAGAAGCCAGAAAGCAGACATGGCTCTTGGAGTCAAGCTGTTGTAGTTTGCTGAACGGAGTGGAGAGGCCATTGAGTGTCAGCCTTCAACCCCAGGCCTCCACTGCACATGGGCACATCTGCTTCCTCCACTCCTCACCCCCCAACATCACTTAGAAACTTCCAAAAGTTTTCACAACACAAGACCAGGGACAAGGGTGACCCCAGGCTCTCTGTCCCTTGTGAAGACGCACTGCGCGTGTAAAGGCGTTACGCGGAGAGCAAGTTTATGCTCCCGAATCAGAGGGGTGTGTGGACTCCACGTCTGAAGCTTCCGAGGGACTTTGGAGCCGACTTAAATAGGCTTGCTGCTATCTCCACTTGAGAAACCCGTGGTGTTTCTCTCTGCCATCTTCCAGGTCCCGGTACAGACGACCCGGGCCGCGAGGCCAGGTATGTGGACCCATCCCTAGCTGGCAAACACCCATGAGCAGGCATCCACGTGGGCAGGTGCATGCATTCCAGAGCCAAGCACACATAATCCTGTGCGGGGCGTAATCTTCAGGGAGGATGGCCTGTGAATGTCAAGGCCGCCCGGTGAGTGTGGGTTCCTGCAGAGCCAATCCCTCACCTGCACCAGGCAGCAAGGGAAGCATCAACACAGCTGGCACGCAGGCTCCTTGGTTATTTATGAAGCTTCCGTTATTTCACGTATAAATAATCAATGACTGCAAAGCGTGGCCGGCGCTGCCGTGGAATATTCATGAGCAACATTTGTGGGGATTTCGGCAGCTGCCTGGGCCCCAGATGCAAGGGCGCGCATGTGCACTCACACACACACACACTCGGCACAAATAAAAAATCGTGGTAATAAAGACTTCATCTGTCAGGCTCCGGCCTCGTCTTCAGGAGAAAGGCAGTTGGGAGGTTCAGGCACTTAGGGTCTGTACCTGGTGTTGGATGGAGCCCCCACACCAGGTCGAGAGGAAGGAAGTCATGAGCCCCAACCCCTCACTGAGGAAGTCCTGCCTGGGACACATGATCTGCTGTTACCCCAAGTTTCACCAGCCCCGACGCTGAATTGAGTTCCCCCCAGTGCTTCTGAGGCAGGTCCACCAATCCTTGAAGAGGGCGTTTGAGGGGTAAGGACTCCCCAGAGTCCTGAGAGAGGTGAAAAACTGTCCCAGCGGGCAGGAGGACTGACAACTGTCCTGCATTAAAGGAGGTGGCCTGAGCCAATAGGGCAAGGATCTCCAAAGCTGGCCTTTGCTGGCCCTCCCTCCCCTCCAGCCTGTGTGCTGCTGCTGCTGCTGCTGCTGCTGCTGCTGCTGCTGCTGCTGCTGCTGCTGCTCCTCCTCCTCCTCCTTCTCCTACTTCTCCTCCTCCTCCTCCTCCTCCTCCTCTTCCCTTTCTTAAAATGGCTCCCTCCCTTCCTAACTGGTGCCTGGCTGGCGCTCACTTGCCCTACAGTGTCTGTGTAGACGCCACTTCCCCTGGTGTTTTCTTCAACTCCCTAAACTGGGATGAGCCATTCCTTTGTGCTTTGGAGTCCTGGACACTCCAGTTCTGTTCCACTCTGCCTTGACCTAAGGATCTTCTTGCCCCACTTCTCCTCTCTCCCACACTTACAGTAAGCTGTAAACTTGGACAGTGGCAGCTTCACCCTGAAGCCCCTTCGACCCAGGCTGTTCAGCTCCCTGGCTGTGTGCCCTTGGGTGACTTATTTGGCCTCTCTGTGACTGTGTTTTCTCTTCTAGAATGAAATAACAAAGAGCAAGACTGATCTTGCGACAAGAATCACAGGAATTAACACGGTGAAAGTGCAGGGCCAGATGAAGTCCCTCGTGCCCCTGAAATACAGTCCCTCGTGCCTGAATTGGACAGTCAGTCCCTTGTACCTCAAAGTGGGCAGCCTCTTGTCCCTTTATCATAGTTTCAATGTCCCCAAAGCTTTGAAAACAAACAAACGAAACAGCATCTAAAAACTCATTTGGCAGCAGACTCATCTCAGAACTGACCTTCAAAGCTCTTGTATTTACCACATCTGTCAGCCTTGTCTCATGTGTTTTGTTATAAAAACAGGAGTCTGCTGGAGGGAGTCATAAATACAGAAAACATCAAGTTTCTAAAATCTTAAAATCTGAAGGAAAAAAAAATCAACATCTGAAACACAGTTGGCCCCAAGGGTTTCTCTAAAGAACCAGGGGCTGACTGCACCCACTGATCTCACATGGAGCATCTGTTCACAGAAAGTGCCTAGCACTCCAGAGGTGGAGGCAGGAGGATGGAGAGTTGGAGATCAGCCTGAGCTACATAGTGAGACCTTGACTCAGAGGTGACAGGAAGTTGCAAATGTGGCTCCATTGACACAGTGCTTGCCTAGCATGCACATGGCCCCGAGTTCAGTCCCCAGCACCACAAATCATGCCTGAGATCCCAGCCCTCAGGAGGTGGAGGCAGAGGGATTCCAAGCTCAAGGTCGTTCTTAGCCACAAAGTGAGTATAAAAAGGCTGGCCTGAGGTACATGGGATCCTGGAAGGAGACGGAGGAGGATGAGGAGGATGAGGAGGATGAGGAGGATGAGGAGGGTGAGGAGGACGAGGAGGATGAGGAGGACAAGGAAGGAAGGGAGGGAGGGAGGGAGGGAGGGAGGGAGGGAGGGAGGAACAGAGGAAAAAAGAAAAAGTAAGTATGTTCCTGGTACCTCAGCCAAAGCCAGCTTTATTCAGCTCCATGTCCGACACACACAGTGCTTCCTCAATACTGGTAGCATTTCTGAGGCATGGGAGGTAGCCCTTTGTTCCCTAACTGCCCCTCCCCAGAGAGCTTTGAGCCAAGGTTATCCCTTCCTGTTGGAGAGCAGAGTTAAAGACTCTCTGCGTTTCCTCCAGGCACCCTTAGAGAAAGGGGTCAGAGGCTACCAGGCTCCTTCCTGCTCCTGGTCAAGATTCCTGAGCCCCAAGGGCAGGCCTGCTCTTCCAGAAAGGCAGAAGGCTGATCTCACACCTTCTCTATTCTGCCCTAACCCTTCCCTAGAGGGAAGGACCCACGAGGTAAAATGAATGCAGATATCACCTCTTCTAGGTCTTTTTGTGCACAGCAGCCTGGTATGGATTAGCCAAGGCTAGTCACCTACACATAGGTGATCTATATACAGTAGACACTGGGTCCCCCGCTCCACCAAGGTGCAGACAGACCCTCTAAGGTGGGGAAGCTCTAATGGACACATCCCCACCCCTCCCTCTATCTGTGGTCAGATCCAAAGGACAGAGAGCACTTAGCACAGGCCCCACCACAGGGTGGAGAGGGCAGGAGAAGGCTATAGGCAGGCAGCCTAGTCAGCAAGAAAACAGGAAACTGATTATGCAGATAAAAAAACTGAGGCCAGTGAACAGAAGATAAGGCTAAACCCAGGTCTGTGTCTCTCTGTCCTCCAGTCCACCAACACACAGGCAGACCTGAATGTGACTCACCCACATCCGCCAGTCCCAGGACCAAGGCTCCGTGATCGGTACAGAAAAGGTATAAGGGTCTCTGGTTCTTAGCGGACCCTTCTCCTGCTCCCCACTGGCTCCCTGTCCTGATGCCTCACTGTCAGATCTCTGTTCTTTATCCTCTGGGTCTCCAGCCCCTGACCACCTCATACCTCCCCTACCCCAGGGCGGGGCCGGGGGTGAGGGGAGGTGCATATCTGCCCCGCGGGACCCTAGAACCAAGACTTCCCTCAGGCAGCCCTTTCCAACCCAGCACATTATGATCCTCATCTGGCAGCCAGAACAAGTCCACCAGGAGATTGAAACAGCAGATACTCTACTCATTTGCAAGATGGCAGGGCATCAGCCACAGGAAGGTCAGGCTCCAAGCCGCACCTCTGAGCCTACGCTGATCACCACTTGGTAGGCCAGAGGCTCGGCCAGTCTAGAAAGCAGACAGAAAGAGAGCCCCCACAGGTGCAGAGACCAGCTTGATGCTGTTCCCACTCTCCAGGAGAGGGACCCCAGGACCACTTGTTCCTGCAACTGAGTCAACAAATGTTTCCTCTTATAAAACCAACCTCAAGCAGGCTCTCCAGAACTCCAAGGCTGCATCTGAGCACAGCAGGAAGGAGCTCTGTGATTGATTAGGGATGTCTGCCAAGGCTGCAGTCTGGGAGACGGTGATGCATATGCCATGCGTTCACCTGTTCTGCATTTATCACACCTCTGGTGCTCAATTTGTTATGTTGCTTTTTGAAACAGGGTCTCACTATGAAGCCTGAGTTGTCCTCAAACTCAGTGATCTTCTGGTCAGAGACATGTAACACCATATTCAAGACGGCATTTTGGAGAAAGACTTCATAAATGGTATTTACACCGTCTCTCCCTCTCTGTCTGTGTGTCTGTCTGTCTGTCTCTCATTCTGTCTCCGTCCCTCTCTTTGTGTATCTGTCTGTCTCTGTCTCTCTCTCGCTGTGTGTGTCTGTCTGTCTTTGTCTCTCTGTGTCTCTGTCTGTCTATGTATCTCTCCCTTTCTGTCTCTGTCTCTCTGTGTGTCTGTCTGTCTCTGTCTCTCTGTCACTGTGTCTGTCGCACTTTCTGTCTCTCTGTGTGTGTCTCTCTCTCCCTTTTTGTCTCTGTCTCTATCTGTGTGTGTGTGTGTTTCTGTGTCACCCCCTCTCTGATTCAGAAAGGAAGACCTTTTACAAAGCCCCTCATAAGACATTGGTCAGCCGCGTCCCTCTCCTGCATGCCACATGGCTGCATGCCTCCAGCAAGCACTGAGCCTGCTGAAAGCTTCATGGCCACATTTACAAAGTGGAAATGAACCCGCCAGGTTGGTACAAGGACTCAGGCTTTAAACCCCTCTCCATCCATGGCAGTAAAGAATGTTTTTAATTAAAAAAAAAAAAATTCCAAGCTGCTTGCCCTGGATCAGCCACGAGTAGCAGCAAGCAAGAAAGTGCCTCTGACGAGCTGCTCTGCAGGTCCTGGGCAGGTAGAAGAGACAGGAGGGCCAAGTCATTCAGATCACCAGAACCAAATGATCTCCCACAGTAGGTGAACTGCACTCTTAAGACGTTGCCAGAGCGCCATTCCCTCGGGCGACAGATGTGATTCTAACTACACCTTCTGCTTCCTCCTCTACTACCACTCCTGACAACCTCCTCCACCCCTCCTCTTCCCATTCAGCCATTACTTCTCCTCCATGTTCCACACTCACTATGCACATTGCCGCCCCAGGCCCTTTGCACTTGCCGCTCCCACTGCCTTGTACTACTTTCTGATGCTGCGGTAGCTCCTGCTGTTACTTCTGAAGGTCTCTGTTTAATTCTTATTGGATTCAAGAAACCTAGTCCAGCAACGTATACAGAACAGCCGCCTGGAGCTAGAGAAATGATTCGTGGTTAAGAAAGAGAACCTGCAGAGGACCAAGATTCAGCTCCCAACACCCACGTGGTTGCTCACAACCACGCATAACTCCAGTTCCAAAGGAACCTACCCCCTCTTCTAACCACGACGGCCACCAGACACACACACGGTTGGTTCACATATGTACATATGAGCAAAACACTCATATATATAAAAATAAATGGATCTAAAAGTAAAAACAAGCCTCCCACTGAACCACTCTGTCTGTCTGTCTGTCTGTCTGTCTGTCTGTCTGTTGAGACAGAGTCTCATGGGTCTCAGGCACCTCACATTGTTTTTGTGGTGCTGAGACTCAAACAAAGGCTCTGTGCATTCCAGGCAAATGCTCTGACTGAGCCATATCCCCGCTGCCCCCTCCACTCTTGACTGTCTTTCTTCATCATTAGTCACTCCTGTCCCTGTTCCTGTCCCTGTCCCTGTCCCTAGGCAGCATACAGGTTCCACTGCAGACAGGAATCCTGTCTGTTTTACGAATTGCCCTGTCTTTACCTAGCGCCTAGAACAGCTGAGCACAGGGCAGGCCCCCATCTCTGTGGGTTGGGTAAATGAGGACCAGGCATTCAGTTTGGTGACGATGACACCCAGGCTGTTGATGGCATGTCCGGCAGAAGCAGCTGTGCTTTGTGGAGTCCTCAGCGCGAGCCACACAGAGAGCCCTATGTGTCCTGTGAATGCACAGCGGTTCTGCCAAGAGGGATTGTCCCTGCTTTACAGAGAGAGACCAGCAGGTGAGGTGACTTGGTCAAGATCTCTTATAGCAGGGCAGAGGGGAGGGTGGAATGTCATGCTACGTGTGTGCCCAAGTCCCTTTGGTAGCTGCTGTGTTTTCCTGGGCTCCTCCAAAAAGCAAAGGCCTCTGTGTTGGGTGGACCATTAAGACAATCCCTCTATCTCCACTGGACAGAATACACCCAGATATTTTATTTTATTTTATGTATCTGCGCCTGAGTGTGTACGTGTGCACCATGTGCATGTGATGCCTGAGAAGGCCAGAAGGGGGCACCAGATCCCCTAGAACAGGAGTTACAGGTACTTATGACTTGCTATATGGGTGCTAGGATCTTCTGCAGTGTTCCTGATGAACCATCAGCAGTCCCGATCCATCCAGATTTTAGAAACTTCAGCCTGACTCCCACTTGCTTCACGCGCAACCTATTTCTCACCATCCCACGTTCCACAGAGCTACGCACAGCCATTGCCAACGGCCTCTGACACAACAGAGACGCTTCGCTGAACCCGGAGAGAGTGAATCTGCAGGCTCTGGGCACTGAGAACCCGGGTGCCACTGCGCTGCATCAGCTCTCTGCCCTTTGTCCCTTCCCAGGTCCTTGCCTTGCCACAGTGATTTATGAGTCCTGTCGCTCTGCAGCCTGAGCCACAGTGACAGCTGGAATTGGCAGGATTGTGAACAGCTGTCCATCAGGCAGAGGGCGTGAGGGCTGGTCAGAAACACCGGGAAGGAGGGTGAGCAGTTCAGGGCCCCCAGGAGATGGATGGGGCAGCAGAGACACTTGGCACACTCAGTAAGAGGGCCACTAGCCACAGCAGAACCGGGAAGGTGGAGGATGGAGACACATGAATTGTAGTATAGTAAGGACAGCCACCAGCAGGAGCAGGAGACATGAAGCGTTAGGTGAGTAAGAAGCAGAGCCCTGGAGTTGTGAGTCTCTTCATTCTGAAGACCAAAGAGAAATGGGAATGGCAGGCAGACAAGCCTGGGTGGAGGACCTGCTTCATCACCTCCCGGGTAGTGCCTGTGACCACCGGCCTGCCACGTGCCAAGAACGCCAGGCTCTGTCCCAAAGGCCCCTGTCTGCCCACGCTCACTGGTCTGTTGTCTTAGCACTTGAGGCTTCTCACTCCTTGCTCATTTCCCAGGTGGCACCCACAAGGCCCTCCACCCCTTACCCTCTTTGTCTCCCTGCATTTGGCTTTTTGTGGCCCTCGGTGACATCTGTCTTTACTAGCCTCCAGCTAGATGCAGCTTCCCTTCTACCAGGTCCCATCTTTTAGCCGGTGACTGGCATCCACCTCTAATGCACCCCACTCCCTAGCCAGAGGATCCCCAAGCCAAGCAATCTAGGCTTGGCAATGGGTGAGGGAGCCCCACGTTTCTCTCAACTGTGGGAAGTTGGCACAGAAGCAAAGTTAGGGAAGACAAAGTTTGCACCTGCTTACATACAGCTTTCTTTTTACTGGAATACAGTTGGCATTTCACGTCAGGCCTTGCTGAATGCTGGGGTACTCAGAGACACACACACAGTGACAGACACACACAAACAACAGACAATCAGGCAGACATACACACAGTGACAGACAGACTCACAGACACAGTGACAGACAGACTCAGACACAGTGACAAACAGACACAGAAAACACATAGATATAAACACACATGACAACACACAGTGAGAGACAATCAGACACACAAAGACACACACACAATAGACAATCAAGCAGACACGTACACAGTGAGAGACAGGCAGACAGACACACATACACTCAGACCCACAGACACACAATGACAGAAAGATACACAGACACGCACACACCAGACAAATACTACAATAAACAGGTATGCTCTGAGCAGTTCAGATGGTTTTATGGGCAGACTCCATGATTTACGTATCTCTAATGGTCGCCCTGAAACCAGAGACTCAGTCTAGCCCCGAAACCTAATCTTTCCTCACAGATCTGCCCCCTCCAGGCTCCAGAAACTGGGGCCAGGGAACGTTCCCCCGGGAGTGTCCAGTGCTCCAGAGAGAACAGAAGTCCCCAGACATTACCCTCCCCAGATAACAACAGGAGGAGGGGCAGCTTTCGCTCTGCGCTCCAGTCAGGGAAGGGGAAGATTTATTCCTGGGACACCCTGTCAGCTGGAAACCTGCTCCCTCTCTTCCTGCTCACCAGCCCATCTGTTCCCAGGCCCCTGTGAATTCTTTGTTTCCTTCTTTCTTTGTATGCCTCTTGATTTATGAGACCGGGTCTGAACATCTCTTCTCATTTAACTTACTTTGAAACCCATTCGAGTTGTTTCAATAATAAATCAGTCTCAATAAAAAGCAAAGTTTCCACCTGCTTGCATAGGACCTAGAAAGCAGCCACTATTGGAATGGTGTGGGCCAGGAGAGTGGTGTGCCCCCTAGGGGCTGGAGTGCAGATGGCAGTGCCCACCCTGGAACAGACAGGAAAGGTGTCTTTCTCTATCGCACATACGTGTGCGTTCCATCTACACCACATAAGCCATACATGTATTCACACTGAAGATATATCCCACGTGTATCATATATACACCACATACACACACACACACTCCACGTGTGGGTCACATGCTTACAAACGCACTGCATGTTTATTGTCTGTGCATTGTGGGCATACCACTTGTACCCTATGTAAGTATACTGTATGTGTGCCACCCACATATCGTATACACACAATGTGTACCCAGCCACACTCTAACAAGGTTGGCGTCCTTGAATGGGGTTAGCATCATGGCTCAGTTCCCCACTAGTGGCACCTGCTGCAGCCTCCTCAAGGCCCTTCGGAGGGGGAGTCCTCCTTGCTGCCTGGAACACCCCCAGCAGAGTCATGGGGAAGGGCAGAGTCATGAGATCGTTTTCCTGCTCCCCCAATGCCTCCTCTTCTCTCTCCTGGGTCTTGGCTCTGCTCACTCAGGTGATCCTCTCTCTCTTTGTTATTGCTGAGTAGTGTGTGTATGTGAAGGCCAGAGAGCAAAGCTGGATGTCTTCATCAACCATCCTCTCCCTGGTTCTTTGAGACAGCATCTTTCACTGAACCTGAACTCAATGCAGCTAGTGCGGTGGTTTGAATGACGGATGTCCCTCCACAGTCTCAGGCACCTGAAGACTCGGTTCCTGTTCAATAAGGCTTGGATGGTTGGGTCTTTTGGGAGGAAGTGCACCGCTAGAGGACAGCTTTGAGGTTCTAAAGTCCACACACCATTCTCAGTTCATGCTCTACTTCCTGCTGGTAGTTTTGAGTTGTGAGCCCTCAGCTTCTACTCCATCTCCCATGCTTGCCTGCTGCTGTGGTACCTCCGCCATGTTGATGATTCCACATCCCTCTAGAACATCAGTCCTCAACCTGTGGGTTGCAACCCTTTGGCAAACCTTTATCTACCAAAAAAGTTTACATTATGATTCATAACAGTAGCAAAATTACAGTTATGAAATAGCAGTGGAGATAATTTTATGGTTGTGGGGGTCACCACAACCTGAGGAACTGTATTAAAGGGTCACAACCATTAGGAAAGTTGAGGACCACCACTTTAAAACTATAATTCCCTAAATAAACCCTTCCTTCTAGAAGTGGGCTTGGTTATGGTGTTTTATTACAGCAATAGAAAAGGAACTCATGCAGGTGCAATGACTGTACAGCAAGTCCCAGAGAGGCCCTCTGCCCCTGCCTCCTCAGCACCGAGTGCCCACACCACACCCAACTTTGTCTGGGGGTGCCGAAGATCCAAAATACAGTCCTCATTCTTGCAGGCCAGACCTATCACCTATGGAGCCATCTCCACCACCCCATCTTGAGCTAGCCTTCAGTTTGTGGCTGAATTTTCTCCTGCTTCCACAGGAGATCACAGCCTGCCCCAGACCCAGCTCCACCACTCCTACCCCCACCCAGGCACTGCCACTTAGAAGGTCCTACTCAGTGTAGCCCAGTCAGATATGAGGGTAACGTAGCTCTGGAAAGACAGACAGGAAATGCCTGGACCCATACACAGCCCTGTCAGGCTTGGTTCTGTGACCTTAAGCAAGTGGCTTGACATCTCTGGTATCCATGTCACACTGTGTGCGGTCAGAAAACTAATGTTCAGTTTGGCCTGAGGGAGGAAGACTACTCAGGAAGGGGTTATTAGCTCCTGCACCTAGAAACTTCCTGGGAAAGGGGGGGGCGGTCCTCAAGACAGGGATTGCAACAAGAGAGATCTCAGCTGGTGGCTAGGACCTTGATGGAGGTACAGTGCACCCTCCTAGCAGATCTACGAGATGTCAGAGAGGAGGCTGGAAGGACTTAGAGGGTGTGACTCTTCACAAGTCTTCACACCGCCCCCAACCAGCAAGCAAGTGTGATTTTTCTTTGGCACTGTGCACAAGCTGCCCAGGCAGCTGGGAAACATGGCCCAGTCAGGGACCTGCGAATGATAGCCTGTTAGCTCAGGGCTGACTGAGTGGTCTGCAAACCTCCAGCCTGGCCCCAAACCCTCAGAGGCTGAACCTGAGAACAAGAGGTCAGAGGGACACGGAGTGGGGCTCAGTCTTCATTTCAGGCACAGTGTGGGTGCGTGAACGTGGGTGACAGAGGGACTGGGAGCTACTTCCCAGGACTAGGAACTTGGGCCTGAAGATGGAGGCTGAGAAGAAACAGGGCTGAGCAGGATGAGAACGAGCTAAGGGAGGCAGGAGCTAGGCAGGGGTGACGTCAGGGGGAACCCCTGGCAGAAGTAGGGGGTGGGGGTGGGAACAGAAAAACAGCTGCAAGCTGGGCTATCCCAGTCAGGCTTTGTGTATGATGGGCCACCAAGTCCCAGTGCATAGCCCAGGACTTGCTGCACAGGCTGGTGGCAGAGCTATCCTCCTCCTCCTCTTCCTCTTCTTCTTCCTCCTCCTCCTCCTCCTCCTCCTCCTCTTTCTCCTCCTCTTCCTCCTCATCTTCTTCCTCCTCCTCCTCCTCCTCTTCTTCCTCCTCTTCCTCCTCCTCTTCCTCTTCCTCCTCCTCCTCCTCCTTTTCCT
>NW_022196900.1:107480646-107497944 GCF_008632895.1 Mastomys coucha
CCTCCTCCTCCCCCTCCTCCTCTTCCTCCTCCTCCTTTTCCTCTTCCTCCTCTTCTTCTTCCTCCTCTTCCTCTTCCTCCTCCTCCTCTTCCTTTTCCTCCTCTTCTTCTTCCTCCTCTTCCTCTTCCTCCTCTTCCTCTTCCTCCTCCTCCTCCTCTTCCTTTTCCTCCTCTTCTTCTTCCTCCTCTTCCTCCTCCTCCTCCTCCTCTTCTTCCTCCTCTTCCTCCTCCTTTTCTTCCTCCACCTCCACCACCTCCTTCTTCTCTTGCTTTGGCAACTCCTCTGAGCTGCTCTCTGCTGGTAACAGAAGGTGTTCTGAGAGATGACGGGGTGCTGTGTTCCCCTAAAAATAACAGTGACAGGTTCTTTGCTTGTCAAGAGAGAGAACAGCTCGAGTCTCTTTGATGCTTCTGTTAGCTCCTCTAGCCCAGGCTTTTCTTAACCTCCGAGTCTCAGCCGCTCTGGGGGTTGAGCCTAAGACCCCATCAGAAAACACAGATATTTACATTATGCTTCATAACAGTAGCAAAATGACAGTTATGGAGTAGCAATGCAAATAATCTTATGGTTGGGGGTCACCACGACATGAGGAACTGTATAAAAGAGCCACTCTTCTAGGCTCTCTGCCCTGTAGGGTCGGGGCCAGTCTGGGTACCAGGTAGCCCCTTCCTTCCCCAACCACGGATAGACTGCGGTCCGTCTGCAGCTCCCGTCTCTTCTCCTTTGCTTCTCCTCCATAGTCACCTTTATTTCTGCTCCTAACACACACCTCCGCCCAGAGGCAGAAGCAAAGGTTTCCCTTTCCAGCAGTGGAACCCAGACTTTGTTTCTCTCAGCTTGACTTTGATCCTCCACGGGCCACATTACTGAGGCACTCAGTAATGACGTGCCAGGTGTCCGATGTGGTGCAGTCCCCTCGGGCACTCCCCGTGTCTAGCTGGAAGTACCCAGTCTTCAGCCCTTTGCCACCCGCGAGGATTTACGGCTCAGACATCCTTACTACCCTCTCCACCTGACAGCCCACCCAGCAGGGGCAGACTGTGCCACATGCTGGAAGGCACAGGACCAGCTAAGGCCCTATTTACAAGCCGGGTCTAATGGAAAGTGACATACCTGCCCTCCAGAAAATAAGGAACTGTTCCCTGGTGCATGCCCACCTCAGCTTGTGACAGGGCATCCTTCCGCCTCCCTTGCCACTGCCCTCCCCACCTCCTGGCAGGTGCTACTGCTGTTATTAATAGGAAGCCGCTTCTGGGGCAGCCAGCTAGGCAGGTGCATCCATCTCCCCGGGAGTGGCTGTCACCCCAGGGCTCTGTGCAGTGCCTCCAGCTCGGGCTGGGAGCTTCAGTCTCACCCTGCTTCTCTCCACCTCCTAATACTGACATAGCGAGGCCTAGGGGGGGTCAGAGGGAACTGAGATGTCCAGCGGAGACCTTCCCGGGAGACCCTCTCCCCAAGGCAAAAGATCCGCTTCTTTCTTTTATTCATTCAACAAGCACATATTGAGAATCTACTATGCGGTACACAGCATTCTCGACCCTAGTAGAGTCAGAGCAATGGACAGATCCCTGCCCCTTCCTGCTTCTCAAATACAAAATAAGTCAATAAATGTAATTTAATACTTTTGAATGTTCATCTCAGCTGGAGCTCAAAAAAGCAGCTGGATTAATACAGCCGTAGACTATTTTTTAATGGGAAAGGAGGAGGTGGGAGGAAGAAAGGAGTTGGAGGAGAGTGGGGGAGGGGCCCTAAATAGAGAGGGCCATCTCTGTTTTGAGAGCCACTGTGGGTCTGTGGAAGATTGAGAAGACGCGGGTTCCCACACACCTCTTCTTCTGATATAGCAGCCCCTAATCTTTTCATCTTGCTTTAGTGTGGTCCTGTACCTAATAATTCTGGGCCCCAGAGTTCTGTCCTGATTTTGCTTATCACTGCCTGGTAAGTCATGTATGTTCTCAATACATAAGGGATACACCAAATCTCCAACCAGCCACCCAGGAGCCAATGAACCGAAGAGCCGAGGCACCCAGTAATGATGTGCTGCAGTCCCCTTGGGCACTCCCTGTGTCCAGCTGGAAGTACCCAGTCTCCCGCCTCGTGCTACCACAAGGATTTATGGGGAGGGGTGGGGTCCAGTCAGGTAAGTGGCTGTGCTTGGACTGGCCAGGCCAGAGTACAGAGGATGCACTGGCCTCCCTCTGGCCCCTCCAACTTCTTGTACAGAGTTAATAAAACTGCAGTGAGGATGACCCAGAGGACATGATTTACTTGGGCTGGGGAAAAGCTTTCAATAAGGTCCCTCCATAAAAGGCCATTAAGGGAGTGGAATAACCACAGGCTAAGGGGCAAGTGTTATGGATTCCAGAGTGGTTTAAGCAGAGGAATTAAAGAGGCATTCAGAGCCCAGTGACGTTATTAATAACCTCACGGGGTGCGTGCAAGCCTTTCCCTCCTGACTGGCCTCGAAAGCCCAGACTCTTCAGCTGCGGTGGGCACTCTGGAGAAGACAAAATCTTACAGGTGGAGGCTGAGTTCACCTCCCCCCCACACACACACTGACTGGATACGGGGTGGAAGGATGGGGTCCTCCAAGAGCATGCTCCCTTCGCTTCCTTCATGCTGAAGGAGGAGCCTCAGGGAAGAGGGACAGAGGGTGGGAACCTTAGCGAGCATGTGGCCAGCCTCCAACCTCAAGCCTTGCTGCCAGAGGGCACAAACCCCTCCTTACTCCAGAGCAGAAGAGTCCCCAAGGAAGTAAGGCTCCGGTCCCTGGTCTCTTAGTCTTTGGGATTCTGATGGAGATAGGCTAAAAGAAGCACAGGTCTTCATGAGTCTTCCCAGCTTGGTCACAGGCCCCACCCACTCTCACACCCCTCCTCTCATTCAAGGCTCACTCAGCTCAAGCCCCATCCCAGAAGCCCCTTTAAGCTGTACCCCATCTATTCTCTTCTCCACAGGAGACAAAGGCCCCACTTCTAGAAGGCTCCTGACCAGCCAAAGCCTACATCCAATGCTGAGCTTCCTGTCAGTTTCTGCTTTGAGGCTTCCCAAAGGCATGTATCCACGGAGATGGTGGGTGGAGTTGGGGCAGGGCATAGCGGCCTCAGAGAACCCTGAACCCTGTGTGAGAGGTAGCATCTAAGCAGAGTCACCCGCTGACACTCATACAGCATCACTCCACTTTGCCCTCTGCAAGGTCTCCTTTTTCAGAATGTAGCTCTCCTACCCAGATTAGCATTCCTTTTAAATGGTTTCCCTCCCTTCGATGTCCCTTAAATGTGCACATTAGCTGGCAAGATGACTCACCTTCCTTCCTTCCCCCAGCCTCACATTTATCTCAGCACAACCCCATTACACATAATACGGCCATCCTCTCCGCTTAGCCTCATAAACTCAAAGCAGCTGCAGAGGAGTCCCCTGGGTCCTGGGACTTGAAGCTGCGGGAGCCAGGTGCCACCTGGAGGGCCACGGGTAGACAGTGCTAGTCCCTTGGGCTTGCTCCACGCAGACCTTTGAGACCAACGGTCCCTTCCCAGTTAGTCTACAGAATGCCTACAGTTCAACCTTGAGCCAGGAACTTTCCCAGCTGAAAGGTAAGCAAAGGCCACTAGTCTCCTATAACCATGCTCATACGGGATTTGAACCCAGCTATTCCAGTCCAAAACCCAAAGCCAGAGTGGTCTGAAGAGAGAGGGTGAGGGCAGGAGACTGTCTCATGATGAGCCACCAAGGGCAATAGGAGGCAAGAGTAGAATGTTATCATTTATAGCACTTTATGTATAATTTTTTTTGAGGCAGTGTCTCACTATGTAGCCCCTGCTCACTTGGAACTCACTGTGTAGACCAGATTAGTCTCAAACTCATTGAGATCTACCTACCTATGCCTCATGAATGCTGGGATTAAAGTCATGTGCTACCATGCCCAGCTTTTACAATAAAACATTTGGCTCTCATCATAACCCTATGAGTTAGATATTATAGGTTGATTCAGGAGAGGGTGAGTCACCGGCCCACCTCTCTCTCTCCCTCTCTCTCTCTCTCCCTCCCTCCCTCTCTCTTTCTCTCTCTCTCTCCCACTCTCTCTCTCTCTCTTTCCCTCCCCCTCTCTCCCCCTCTCCCCCCCCTCTCTCTGTCCCTCTCCCTCCCTCTCTCTCTCTCTCTCTCTTTCCCCCCCCCTCTCTCTCCCCCCCCCTCCTTTCTTCTTTCTCATGTGTGTAAACACAATACTGGGGATTGAACCTGGGTTTTGTGCTCTTTCTTGGGTGCAGAATGACAAGTTCAGGTCCTCATGCAGGAGAACTTTACCTGTGAAATACCTCCTTGAGCTTATTGTACTTTCTTTAGGAAAAGAGCTTCATTAAGTTGTCCAAGCTGCCCCAAACTCACTCTGTAGACTAGCTAGGTCTTGAATTTCTATCTTTCTGACTCAGCCTCTTCAGGAGCTGGGGTCACAGGTCTATACCACCAAGCCCCATGCTTTGCCCTCTGAAGCCTCCCTCCTCCTTGATGGTACCAGAGGGGCCCATTTTAAACTCAACTCTTCCATGTAGTCTTCTAGGTATGCACAGCTTACAATTCCTTGTCCTGGGTCCAGAGTAACTTTTAGATCCCTACCCCTTTCCTGTGGCTCCAGGAGAGATGTCAAAGAGAGGTCCCCACCCCCCCAGCTCTGTCTACACCCCACCCAGCTGACCATCACTTGGCCACAGCCCCATGGGGGAGTGGTTACCTGGCATCTGGGTGTGTGTGGCCAGCATCTTTTGAGCTTTCCTACAAGGATGCAGACTCCCACCTGTCCTGTTGGGAACAACTGTTCTGAATCAACCTCTGTCTACGAGGTGAAAGGTGACAGTGTCCCGAGGTTTCAGGCTCTGCTCTCCTGTCATTAGGAAGACATTCAGAGTACAGAGAACCCAGAATACTGTCTGCCCTCACTTCCTGGCTCTGTTTCAAGATCTCTTTCAGCCAGAACTCTAAGAATCCAGCCGAGCATAGAGACCTCTATTCCCCCAAATCTGGGCACTGTCCCTGCCTCTGCCTCTGATGAGGATCTGATGTCCATTTGGGGGTGGCCATGATACATGGTGCCTGAGTCTGCCTTGCCTTTCTCAGTGGCCTTGCTGGCTAAGGTGGGAGACAGAGTTGCCTGGGGCTGGCAGGAGGCAGGTAGCATGGGGTTGCAGGTCAGAAGCCTCACTGCTACCTCACTGGGAGACAGTAGTCTTGGGACCTCCCCGGTGTGATTTACCAGACAATGACAATCTTTAATGTCTGCTCGGTTATAATCTCCTTTATCTTAATACAATCTTTCCTGTTGAACCCTCCAGAGCCCCAACCTCTATTCCCAACCTCTATGGAAGGATTTTTTTTTTAACATTATTATTACGATATGATACTGTGATTACTGTCGAAATCTCAGTCTTTGCAGAGGGGAAATTAATAAGTTTCTCTTAAGCACTCAGCACCCAGCTGCATACCGATGGAGCTGCCCGGCTCCCCCATGGCGGGAGCCAGTTACCAATCTGGGCTCTTGTCCACTGAGACCTGGTAGTTCCCACGTCTTGAGGAGTTGGCCCTTAGGACCCTGCTCTGGTCCCAGCACCTCAGGAAGGTGGAATGACATTCACAAGGGGCTAAGGTTTGCCTTGCTCTGCTCCTGGTTGAGCCCAGGGCAGGAATTACAGACGTTGAGTCTCAGGACCAGAGGAGAACTCAGGCTTCAGCTCGGTCAGTCAAGACTCCTGAATTATATAGGTCGAAAACCAAGCAAGATTAGAGCTGCCACCATAGAAGACAGGCAGTGTCAAGGCTGAAATCATTGTCCCTTGGGTGACATCAAGTTCTCGAACTCACTCTCGCTCCAAGACGTGTTTGCCTTCTTGCCTGGCTGCAATCCCTCTTGATGGATGCATCATTTGCCTTTGTCCTGTCCTAACTGGACTAAAGGGCTGACAGGCAGAGTCCTTTATCCTCACGGGGAGAGCAAGTAAAAACACAGCCATCCCAAGCAAGCCTGTCCCCACCTGGCATGATCACACTCAGCCCCTTCATACATGCCACCAGCTGGCAGCCTGCTAGGGGCAGCATGGCATTGAGCAGACAAAGCCAAACCTATTCCTTCAACCACCACCCCTTTCTCCAAGGCTAGTGCAAGACGCCTGGGCTCCAGGGTGCCAGACAGTGATAGGGAGGTGGCGGAAGCTTTGGTGAGCACCTGTATGGGGAGGGAGGAGCAGACTCTAGAGTTCATCTGTGCCAACGGAGTGATCCATATTATCCTTTCAGAGTAAATTAAACCCATTCGTCACTGTAATTAGCAAAGCTACCCAGCAGGGCTGTGGCCTGGCTATCAATGCATTGGCACATGTTCCTCCCATAGCCTGGGTGACCTTCCCACAGATGGCCAGGGCAAGGTTAGGGGCTGGCTGCCAGGCTCTGCTAGGAGGGACAGTGGAAGAGGCCTGGGTACTCCGGGCAGGGGAAAGGCCACAGCTTCTTCATATGTCCCCTTCTGGCCTTAAAACCTCTTTGGATTATTCAAATAATCATGTGGGCACCACTAGGCAGAGCTTTGCTTACCTGGCTCACTGCAGTAGTCAGCCACAAGACCCAGAATGGTGCTGGGCTCCTAGTAGAGGCTGAGAGGTATTTATTGAATGGATGGATGGATTGGTGGGTAAATGGATGGATGGTTGGATGGGTGGGTGGATAAATGGGTAAATGGGTGGATAGAATGCATTAGGACTGGGTAGTTTCTGGAAGATGGATTAGGAAAAGTGTCAATCTGGGTTGGCACTGCCTTGTCCCAGGGCAGGAGCCTGGCAAACAGTGTTGGGTATATTTCAGCTTTGCCTGGGTCTCTAATCTGTAACCCTTTGAGTAGTGCCTAAACTGTGTCATGTGTCACCTACCTTCCCCACCACGAAGGCAAGAGAGACCTGGAGGTGAACGAGCCTCAAAGAGGCAGCCATATCTCGGTGGCATCCTAGATCCAGCCCAGGACTCCCCTGCCTTGTAAACCAACGATGTCCCTCTCCCACTTGTGGTAGTTCTGTCTGACTTCTGCAGCTGCTGTAAAGTCCCTCCAGACCCCCTTCCCAGCAGGAGGGGTGCCTGGCCAAGGGCAGCTCTGAGGTCTAAAAAGGAACTGGGATTGTTCTGAAGCCTTTGACTTGGTCACTAGGCCTGCCTCCTGGTCGCTGGGGCTTGAATCCTGGCTTTGCCCTTGCAAGCCCTGTACCTGAGACAGCCATAAAATCCAACTGGCCCTCAGTTTCCTCAGCTGGAATCCAAGCTGAGATGACAGAAGTATCTGTCTCATGGGCATTACTGAGAAAAATCCAACGAGCAAATCATGTATACCTGGCTCACGGCAAGAAAATGGATTACCGTAGGACCGGAGAGATGGCTCAGTGGGAAAGGAGATTTGGTGCCAAGTCTGATGAGTCGAGTTCAATCCCTGGGGCCCACATGGTGGGAGGAGAGAACTGACTCCTCAAAGTTGTGCTCTGATCTCCACACATGTACAAAGGCAAATGCACACACCCACACATAAATACATAGGTGTGTGGGTGGGTGGATGGATGGGTGAGTGAGGGGGTAGGTGGGTAGATGGATGGATGGATAGGTGGGTGGATGGGTGGATAGATGGATGGGTGGATAGATGGATGGGTGGGTGGATGGGTGGATGGGTGAGTGGGTGGGTGGATGGATGGATAGGTGGGTGAATGGGTGGATGGATAGGTGGATGGGTGGATGGATGGGTGAGTGGGAGGGTAGGTGGGTGGATAGATGGATGGGTGGGTGGATGGGTGGATGGGTGAGTGGGTGGATGGGTGGGTAGATGGGTGGGTAAGTGGGTGGTGGGTGGGTGGATGGATAGATGGGTGGTGGATGAATGAGTGGGTAGATGGATGGGTAGGTGAGTGGGTGGGTAGGTGAGTGGATGAGTGGTGGGTGGGTAGATGAATAGATAGATGTAATAAAGCAACTTTAGAAAAGAGAATGGAGTAAATTAATGTCAGTTTGCAGCACCACCATCATCATCATCACTATTATTATTTTGCAGATAGGGTCTCACTACATAGCCCAGGCTGGCCTCAAACTTGGATCTTCTGGCCTCAACCTCTAGGTGCTGGGATTGCAGGTGTGTGCCATTACACTATGCCTGGCTCACACAGGATACTCCAGAACAATTCTCTCCTCTCATCTAGAAAACAGAAGCAGGAATTTTGACCTCAGAGGGCCCTGAGTAAAGCTGGCAGGATGGACAGACAGGCTCTTGGCAGGATGGACAGACAGGCTCTTGGCAGGAGGGAGGGGAGGTTGCACACCCGAGGCAGCCAGTCTTCCATGAACCCAAATCTTCCACTAGTTCCCTGGAATCTCTGAGCCCTGTTCTCCTACCTCAGCCTAGTACACATACGCACCTCTCAGGGAGCCCAGCGATGGGGAACTAAATTCTCATGCACATAAAAGTTCTCCTGGGACACTACGCTTCCCAGACTGCAGAGTTCACCTTTGACTCGCTTGCCGGTGTAGTCTCTCGCTAGCTGCCCTCCAGGTCTTCGGGGACAAGAGAAGAGAGAGGAGAGGAAATTAAAGAGTCTTTGATTTGTAGGGGAGGTTGCAGCGCTGGTGAACAATGGTGGCTTCTGAGGCATAGTCCAAATCACCAGCGGTTTCCTGATAGCCTTCCTCTGCTGTCCTTTGTAGTTCGTCTGTCTGAGGCTTTAGGGCAGACTGCAGCAGGCTGTGCAGGAAGATGAGAAGGTAGGCGGGAGTCCTGAGGCTGGAGAGTAACACAGATGAACCCCTGAACCAGTCCGAGGTCATCGGGGTCCTTCGCAGGGCAAATCTTGTCTCTAGTGCCTTCCTCTCTGCTCTTTCTGCTTTCAGGCCACCACAAGGTGAACACCTTCACTCCACCATAAGCTCCTGGCCATGTCGTTTTACCTCTCTGACAAGACAGAACAAGAAGTGCTAGGGTCCCGTGCTTGGTGTGCAATCTAGCTAAGCCAGCTACTGGCCTGAGACTCCAGGGCAAGCCAGAACCCATGACTAGTCAGCCCATGTTGCTTACGGCTTTGTGCCTGTGGCTTGGAGCTAGGAGTGAGTCTCACATGTCCTAGAATAAACATTTGTTTCCTCAGCTGAGACATGACAGAGGCCCCAAGAAACCCAAAGTGTAGACATCTTCCTGGTGAACCACGTCCCTCATATTCTGAGGACCCCCAGAATTCTAAGCCAGCTTCCTGGCCAGTTTTCTCCCGTTACTCTTGAGAACCAACAATGACCAAGGTTGACTATTTTAGAAATAAAGAAACCTGGATCCTAACAACGAAGGGAGCCTATCAAAGTTAAGTCAAAAGGGAGCTATATGGTAGATTTGTGAGTACATGCCCGTAATCCCAGCACAAGAGAGGCTGAGGCGAGGGCACAAGTTCAAGGCCAGCCTAGGCAGTTTAGCAGGCTCTTGTTGCCTGGTATGTGTTAGGACCTGGGTTCAGTCTCTAGTAGCATAAAAACAGCTCCTAAGACGGAGAACCGGGTCCCATCCTCGTCATCTTCTGCTGGGTTATCCTAGGCAATCACTTCTTCCTCAGCCCCCGCTCTCCCCGCTCCAAAACAAATGCTCTTTGTTCTGTTTTGTTTTGTTTTGCAAAATTGTAAAATTTAACAAAAAAGAAACCCTAATGGCTAGGATACATTTTAATATGGATTCATTAAATATCTCTTCAAGATGGGGGCCATGATGGTTAGCCCTAGTTGTCTACACAAAGCAAGCTACAATCATCCTGGAAGAGTCTTGGTGAGGGACTATGCTGTGTTGTAGGTGTGTTCATGGTGAGGACTGTTTTGATTGATGTGGGAGGACCCAGCCCTGAAAGTGGGCGGCACCGTTCTCTGGTTTAGCACTTTGGGCCTCATGAGCATAGGGAAAGCAGAAGGAGGAGGGATGGCTTAAGAGCATTGACTATCTTTTTTTTTTTTTTTTTTGGATATTTTATTTTCATTTCAAATGTTAGCCCCTTTCCCAGTTTCCCCTTCAGAAACCCCCTATCCCATCCTCCCTCCCCCTACTTCTGTGAGGGTGCTCCCCCACCCACCTTCTCACTCCTGCCTCCCCGCCCTGGCATTTCCCTACACTTGGGCATCAAGTCCCCTCAGGCCCAAGGGCCGCTCCTCCCACTGATGTCCAGCAAGGTCATCCTCTGCCACATATGTGGCTGAAGCCATTGGGTCCCTCCCTGTGTACTCTTGGTTGGTGGTCTAGTCTCTGGAAGCTCTGAGGAGTCAGGTTGATTGATACTGTTGTTCTTCCTATGGGTTGCAAGCCCCTTCAGCTCCTTCAGTTCTTTCTCTAACTCCTCCATTGGGGACCCTGTGCTCAGTCCAGCTGGTGGCTGTGAGCATCTGCCTCTGTATTTGTCAGGCTCTGGCAGAGCATCTCAGGAGACAGCTATATCAGGCTCCTGCCAACAAGCACTTGTTGGCATCCACAATAGTGTCTGAGTTTGGTGACTGTATATGGGATGGATCCCCCCAGGTGAAGCAGTCTCTGGATAGCCTTTCCTTCAGTCTCTGCTCCACACTTTGTCTCTGTATTTCCTCCCTTGAGTATCTTGTTCCCCCTTATAAGAAGGACTGAAGCATCCACACTTTCGTCTTCCTTCTTCTTGAGCTTCATGTGGTCTGTGAATTGTATCTTGGGTATTCTGATCTTCTGGGCTAATATCTACTTATCAGTGAGTGCATACCATGTGTTTTCTTTTATGACTGGGTTACCTCACTCAGGATGATATTTTCTAATTCCATCCATTTGCCTAAGAATTTCATGAAGTCATTGTTATTAATAGCTGAGTAGTACTCCATTGTGTAAATGTACCACATTTTCTGTATCCATTCCTCTGTTGAGGGACATTTGGGTTCTTTCCAGCTTCTGGCTATTATAAATAAGGCTGCTATGAATAGAACATGTGTCCTTATTCCATGTTGGAACATCTTCTGGGTATATGCCCAGGAGTGGTATAGCTGGGTCCTCAGGTAGTGCTATGTTCAATTTTCTGAGGAACCACCAAACTGATTACCAAAGCAGTTATACCAGTTTGCAATCCCACCAGCAATGGAAGAGTGTTCCTCTTTCTCCACATCCTTGCCAGCATCTACTGTCACCTGAGTTTTTGATTTTAACTCCAGCATCTGACTGGAGTGAGGTAGAATCTCAGAGTTGTTTTGATTTGCATTTCCCTGATGACTAAGGATGTTAAAGACCTAATACCAATACTCTTCAAACTATTCTACAAAATAGAAACAGAAGAAACACTATCTAATTCATTCTATGAAGCTACAATTACACTCATACTTAAACCACACAAAAACCCAAGAAAGAGAACTTCAGACCAATTTCACTTATGAATATCGATGCAAATATATTGTGTCAATAAAAATCTCGCAAACCAAATCCAAGAACACATCAAAATAATCATCCATCATGATCTGGCATGATCATCCCAGGGATGTAGGGATGGTTAAATATACGGAAATCCATCAACATAATTCACTATATAGACAAACTCAAAGAAAAAAAAACCCACATGATCATTTCATTAGATGCTGAGAAAGCATTTGACAAAACTCAACATTCCTTCATGTTAAACGTTTCAAAAAGATTAGGAATTCAAAGTCCATACCTAAACATAGTAAAAACAATAGACAGCAAACCAGTAGCGAACATCAAACTAAATGGAGAGAAACTTGAAGCAATCCTACTAAAATCAGGGGCTAGATAAGGCTGCCCACTCTCTCCCTACCTATTCAATATTGTACTTGAAGTCCTAGCAAGAGCAATTAGACAACAAAAGGAGGTCAAAGGGATACAAACTGGAAAGGAGTAAGTCAAATTATCACTATTTGCAGATGACTATTCTTTGCAGAGGACAATTTTCAGCACCCACATGGCAGCTCATAGCCACCTGTAACTTCACATTCCCTGGGCACACGGGTGGCATACATGTAGGTAAAATACTCAGACCAGAAGTATATTTTTAAAAGAAAGAATAGAGAAACTTAACTGAGCGCTAAGCATGCACACATTTATTACAAACAAACATACATGCAGGTAAAATATTCATACAATAAAATAAATGTGTTTAAAAAAGAATAGAGACAGTACTTGGAAGGCAGAGGCAGGAGTTTGAGGCCAGCCTGGTCTACAGAGTGAGTTCCAGGACAGCCAGGGCTACACAGAGAAACCCTGTCTCGGAAAAAAAAAAAAAAAGAATAGAGAAAGCTGAATACTAAACATGCATATTTATTTTCTCTCTGCTTGTGATTGTAGCTGTGACATGACCACATGTCTTATGTTCCTGCTGCAGTGATGGATTAGAATCTGGAATTGTGAGCTAAAGGACACCCCATCCCCAGGGTGGCCAGGGTGTTTTTATCACAGCAACTGAAATGAAACCAGGACAAGCACTCACAAGGCAGTCCGGTATGTTCTGGAACGAACCTCTTGGGCCTCAGTTTTCTTATCTGTAATATGGGAGGGTAACAATGAGAATTATATAAAGATAAAATCCTGGGTGAAGTACATGACATGCAGGATGCTGCTAATACTCCGTGGCAGGATACTGGGTGCTGGTGCTAGTGTGTCTCATTAGCCAGAGAAAGCTCTGCTCTGGTTTCTTCACTCCCAGGCAAGCTGGGTTTTAAGGCTCTGGTCTGCCTGGGCTCCTTCCTCCTCTCAGAAATATCTGGAATGCTAATTCTTCCTTCCCTTGTAGCTGAAATGAACAAAACCCCCATGGAGTCAGCCTGATGCTTGGAGGTGCTGGCAGGGGTGGGGGCGACGAACGGTGACCTGTGCTGTCCCCTGAGACTGGCTCAGGAGGAACCCCTCTGAGTCCCCCACTCTCCTCTCTGTGAAATTACAGAAGCCCAGAATGAGGGCTCCTGGGAAATCCTATATAAAAGCTCCCTCCATTTCCCTAATTTTCCAAGGCGACGTTTTATGGAGACATCTGTCATGCAGCCAAAATCTACTTCCGAGGACTTGAGCCGTCACTGATGTAAAACTAATGAAAGGTTTATGAGTTCCCCGGCTCCAGGTAACTATTGATAACTCCCTTTCATGCCGCGTTGTTCCCTGACATCCACAGAGCTGTGCGAGTCTTTGAAGCGGGAGAGGGAACCTCAAAGGTGGATCATTTTAACACCTCCTCTTGGAGGAGGGAAGAAGCGGGTTTGAGCTGTCCCCTCCTCCTCCCATCATGCTCCTGATGTGATCAGGGAGGCAGGCTGGAGGGAGTCCTCAGGCCGGCAGACACTTCCAGAAAAGACCACATCAAAGAGTCTGGACACAAGGGTGGTGTTGGCTGCACAATGCATAGAGGTCCTTGACGCCACTGAACTGTCCCCTTAACAATGGGCACAAGAGAGAGTTTATCCTATGGATCTATTAACACGATCTTTACATCTTCACCATTAAAGGCCTTTCACCATTAGCTGTATTCATTGCAGTCCCCGGAGACTCCATTTTCTGAACCCAGTCAGGACAAAGCTACTTGGTGACCTGGAGCACTCTGCAGGGTTCTAACCCCTGCCTTCTTGCTATTCTCTGCACACCAATCCCTATCGGGTGATGGTGGCTTCTTTTGTTGTTGTTGTTTTGAAACAGGGTCTCACTGAGTAGCCCTGGCTGGGGTGCCTCTGGAGTGAACAAGGCTGAATGGTCATGTCATGCATGCTATGGTCCAGTCTCTGAAGTCACAAGGCTGCATGGTCATGTCATGCTACAATCTAGTCTCTGAAGTCACAAGGCTGAATGGTCATGTCATGTCATGCTATGATCCAGTCTCTGAAGTCACAAGGCTGCATGGTCATGTCATGTCATGCTACAATCCAGTCTCTGAAGTCACTGTGAAGTCCTGACGGTAACCTGGTGCTGCTCTTGGCTTTCCCTGTATCCCTGACAAACAGCCTCACGGCTGGGCTGCCCTGGTCCCTCAATTCCTAGAGGTATCCTCAGGCCCCAATTTGAGCAGTTTCAGCATAGGAAAACCCTCATCACTTCACTGCCGCTCTTCCCCTCATGTGTGCCTCATCCCCTGCCCTCTCCAGCTTCTCTTCGCTGCACCAACCTACTGATACATCTTTCTCCAAAGATGAGGTCACCAGCAACTAGAGCCTCACCTGAGGCACCTGGAAACAAGAACCACCTTCGTGGGGAACCTACTATGGTTAGTCTCAGCAAAGGGAAACTAAGTCCTTTCAAAACCTCCTTATGAAGTAAGTGTGCTCTCCCATTTTACAGGTAAGAAAACTGATCTACAGAGAGGCTAAACAGTTGGCTGATGCCACACAGCTCTTAAGTGGCAGGGCTAAGGGAAGAGCCCAGGGACCCTTCTCCACTACGGCTGTGAAATTGAGCCTCAATCCCCTTTCCATAAGGAAGCCACAGTGAGGCTAGTGAGATAGCTCAGGGGGTGGTAACGGCCTTTGCTGATAATAAGCTGACAACCAGAGTCCGATCTGGAGACCCATATAATAGAGGCAGAGTACTGTCCTCTGACCTAGTCACAGGTGACCTGGCACGCATGCGCCCACCCATACTCACATAATTAGTGAGAAAAATATAATGTAATAATGACAAATTTTAAAAGCTCTCTGAATGTGGGAATCCATGTTATGCAGCAAAAGCTAAGGAATATCGGTGGGGAAGGAGAAAGGTGGGTGGAGCTAGGGTGACCTCCGGCTACCCTACACCGTGCCTCTCATTTCTGTACCTGAAATCCCTTCTATGTTTTGCCCCAACCTAAACGCACTGCCTCCCCACCTCTGTGCCTTAACTGGGCTGCTGTCTCAGTGGCCCAAGGCGGGGGATTGATGGGGGGCGGGGACTCAGCCCTTGCCGCTGCTGCAGCTGGCTCTATCCAGCTGTCTAATAGAGAGATCGGAGGAGACGCTTTGGAGAGAGACTGCAGAGCGCAGGAGTCCTGTAGATTCTAATCCTTTTCGTCTTTAATCTCTTTCTCCTCGGCTGGCTCACAGGTTTCACAAGCTCTGTGCTCTGCCGAGTTCTGGGAGATAAAGCTGGGCAGCCACTCCTCCCTCTGCCTGTGACAAGTAGAAGATTCAGATAAACAGGAGCTGCGGGCCTCAGATTGGCTTCTGGAGGCTGAGGGATCTGGGGGCGGGGCGGGGGGTACTGAGGACCCAGGCAACTCAACTGTGGGCTTCATTTCTTTTATTTTTGGCTAATCCTGTAGAAATTCCTCGAGGCCTCTGGAGGGACTAGGGGCTGGAAGAAGGAGAGAAAGCATTACCCATAAGGTGCCCAAACTAGGCATTCACAGACTGAGGCATTTGGGGCTGATGATACAGAACAGGAACTTGAAATCAGATTGTCCTGGCAGCAAACCTTAGCTCTGCTCTTCCCTGCTATGGGACGGCTGGCCAACTGTCTCGAGGCCTCAGAGCCTGCAAGATTCTTCACTAATCAGAGCTGACTGCCATAGCAGAAGAGCCTGCGGGGGACTTCTCTGTCCCCAAATGCTCACAGACCCCCATCAGCCTTCTGTCCAAAAAGCAAACAGACAGAGAGGCTCTCTGGCCCCTGAGCACTGGCCAGGCTGAGGAGCCGGGCGATGCTGGCCATTAAGCCATCTTCCAGGCCAAAGAATCCTCACATAACAAATTCATTGTGTGCAATAAAAAGCTCAGCTGCACCCCTGCTCGGGACATTTGAAATCGGAATTGCTGCTTTGGCACTTTGGAGACACAGAGAGAAGAAATGAGCTTAGGGTCTCTGGGAAAAGACCTTTAAACCTGTTTCAGAAGTCACATTTGTCTGAATGTGGTTCCCCAGCCCTTCAGGGAGGAAGGGCAGAGACTGGGTGAGCTGAGAAGCATCAAACAAGGAGGGACAGTGTTCCGGAAGGAAGTGTGATAGGGACCTCCAAAGAGATGACCACAGACCAAGGGTGCCACTCTGGGGTGACCTGTGAGAGGAATGACTGTTCTTTGGGGCTAAGTGGACAGCCCCGAAACTGACCACAGGAATCAGCCATGGAAGCCCAAGTCTCCTACTAACCAGGCTCTGCCCCTTCCTGCCCCTTAGCGTGAAACTGCAAACAGATGCCCCTCTTGCTCCCCAAGGTTGTCACACGCCCACACTGAGCATCCTCTGGGTGCCAGGGAGCAAGTAAGTAGGATGGAGTGGATGATATAACTCATGCTCTGTGTAGCTCACATCCCTCGATCCTCGGGCACCTAAAACTGTGGCAAAAATGCCCTAAGAACCTTCACAGGGGAGGGCACAGGGGAGTCAAGTCTTAAAGGTGGGGGAAGGGGCTGGGGAAACATGGGGGGAGCAGAGTGGAAACCGGCACCTCTGCAGGCTCAGAGGTGGAAGGGTGGTGTGTTCTGGGAGCTGCAAAACACAGGAGGGACTTCACCTAGGCAGAAATCGGGGGAGATGGGCCGGAGAGATGGCTCAGTGGGTAACGGGTCTTGCTGCCGAGGTGGATAGCCTGAGTTCAATCTCAGGGTCTCACAAGATGGAGAACACTAGCTCCACAGAGATGCCCTCTCCTCTCCACAGGAGCACTGTGGGGTGCTCTAGTTATTTGTAAATTAATTAAAAGAAAAAAACTTTACGAAAACATCAGGTGGCTCCCAACCACCTTAACTCCAATTTCAGGGGACCTGACATCTCTAGTCCCCGCAGGCACCCGTGCTTACATGCACGTACCCATAGACAGACACACATAGCTAGAACTATAAAATATTAAAAATGAAACCAAAAGCATTTAAATCAAGGAAGGGAGCTAGAAAGATGGCTTAGCAGTTAAAAACACATTACTGCTCTTGCAGAGGACCCAGTCTTGATTACCAGCACCCATGCCTGGAAGCTCAGTACCACCTGTTACTCCAGCTCCAGGGCGTCCTGTGACCTCTTCCAGCTTCTTCGGGCAAATGCACACACACACACACACACACACACACACACACACACACACACACACATACAAATACACACATGTGAGTGCACACACACAAACACATAATAAAATTTTTTTTTAACTTTTATTGCATTATGATGAGAAAAGTTACATGATTTCAATTTATCTGAATTTGTTAACATTTAAAAACATATTTTAAGTAAATAGAATTAAATCACATTCTTGTTTCCCTTTTGTACCCCTGCTCCTCCCTAAAGACCCCCCTCCAATACCTACAATATCTTTTTGTCATATTCCTTAAAATTTATAAAATATTATAATAATAAAAATAAGT
>NW_022196900.1:107499127-107499480 GCF_008632895.1 Mastomys coucha
ATTTCTCCAATTACCAAATTAGAGAGACCATTGGATGACAATCAACAAATTTCTAATTCCTCGTATTATCGGACTTCAATTGATTAGGATATGTTGGTAATATTAATTTTCATATTAAGATATTAAGAAAAAGTAATTGTCACTTCCTGTTGTTTTTGTTGTAAGAGGTGGAATTAGGTTTGTGTAGATTTGTTGAAAGATTACTTTCTTGCTTCTTCTAGGGTGTAGTTTTGCTCTTTATGTTGTTTTTTTCCATCTATTATCCTTTGTAGGGCTGGATTTGTGGGAAAGATATTGTGTAAATTTTGTTTTGTCATGGGATATCTTGTTTTCTCCATCTATGGTAATTGAGA
>NW_022196900.1:107500092-107510967 GCF_008632895.1 Mastomys coucha
CTTGTATTCTGTTGGTGATGTTTGCATCTATGACTCCTGATTTCTTTCCTAGGTTTTGTATCGCCAGGATTGTCTCTCTTTCTGATTTCTTTATTGTTTCTATTTCCATTTTTAGATTCTGAATGGTTTTATTCATTTCCTTCATCTGTTTGATTGTGTTTTCCTGTAGTTCTTTAAGGGTTTTGTTTTGGTTTTTTTTGTTTGTTTGTTTTGTTTCCTCTTGAAGGGCTTCTAGCTGTTTACCTGTGTTCTCCTATATTTCTTTGAGGGTGCTATTTATGTCTTTCTTAAAGTCCTATATCATCACCATGAGAAGTGATTTTATATCTGAATCTTGCTCTTCCGGTGTAATGGTGTGTCCAGGACTTGCTATGGTGGGAGAATTGGGTTCTGATGATGCCAAGTGACCTTGGTTTATGTTGTTTATTTTCTTACCCTTGCCCCCTGCCATCCGGTTACCTCTAGTGCTATCTGCCCTTGCTAAATCTGACTGGAGCCTGTCCGTCCTGTGATCCTGGTTGTGTCAGAACTCCTCAGAGTCAAGCTGTCTCTGTGATCCTGTGATTCTGGGATCCTATAATCCTGGGCTTGTTAGATCACCTAGGAGTGGGGCTTCCTCTGGGTGTTGTGGGACTGTCTGCGGAGCTTGCACCCAAAGTCTGCTCAGGACACTAGCCCAGACAGACCAGAAGGAACCAGAGCCACTGGGCTGGTGGAGTTCCTGTGTGCCTGGTCCCACTGGTCCCAGTTACTCCCGGTGTTGGGACAGATGTTGGTTCCTCCTCACCTCTGATCCTGGGTGTGTCAGAGCGCCTGGGAGTGGCGCTTCCTCTGGGTGTTGTGGGACAGAGCTGCACAGAAGCAGGCACATGTCCTGAGGTAGGCTCTCCTTGCAGCATCCAGCATGGTTTTCAAGGTGGCCTTCCAAGAGTGACCACCCTGTGGGTGTGTGGTGGGACAGAGCTGGTACGGAGAAGAGGACTGGGGTGCAGGTGGACTGTGCCCCCAAACCACATGCCCTGCCAGCATGTAAGATCAAATCCTCTTTGAGCACTGTTCAGCTTCCCCTGTGACATCTCTCAGATGGTCACATCTGAGACATCTCTCAGATGGTCACCCTCTGAGAGTTCAAGTGTCAAACGCTTGGTGCCACAGCTGAGGGAAATCTCAGCTGAGATGGAGGACAAAGGCCACTGTGGGCATGCCTTTGAAGTTTATACCCCATTCCCACCTCTCTCTCTCTCTCTTTCTCGCTTGCTCGCTCTCTCTCCCTCTCTCTCTCCCTCTCCCTCTCCATCTCCCCCTCTCCCTCTCTCCTTCCTGTTCACCATGAAGTGAACAGTTTCCTCCATGTTTGCCCACTGCCATTAGGTTCTAAGCTCACCAAGGCCCAGCACCAACAGAGCCAAGTGCTTGAAACCGAGTCCCCTGAAACAGTGAGCTAAAACGAATGTTTCTTCCTTCAAGGCATTCTTTCCAGTGTTTTGTTTGTCTGTGGAGACAGGATCTCACAGAGATATGAGATATGCCTGTCTCTGCCTCCCAAGAGTTGGGATTAATGACAGGTGCCACCACACCCAGACCTCAGATGTGTTGTGGTGATAGCGTGCATTATCTCCAAAGCAGACCTGAAGTGTAGCTCATCCCTGCTCCTATGCCAGCTGGGTGGCCCATGTTTGGTGTTTCCGGGGCTTGAAGCTTACTGCAAAGTCAGGGAGGAAGCTAAAGGATCCTAAGGAGGCTCCCTATGCCCAGACTGGGTCCTGGGCTGCCCCTCGGCTGTGCGGTTCTGGTCTAATTGGAATGCCAGGCAGCACCTGCAGACAATTTTATCACACTCTGTATAATGTGTAAATACCATTAAGTTGGACAGATTTTCTCATTAATTCTCGGTCCCGGTGACAGACCAGGAATTAACACAATTGATTTTCCAGTCCCTACTCATTATCAATCATCCCCCAGAACTTAGTCACATCCCGTCTGCTCCACCTGGGCCCCAGCATCTATTTGGAGGCTTCAACGTATATTAAACTAATAAAGAGCAATGGGCACTGTTGGGCCAGCCCTGGAAACGAGTGAGAATAAGGAAAGGAACAAATCTTGGGAAGAAAGTTGCTTCTGAAGCTTCCAGACAGTGAGCGAGAGGGGGCAGAGCCTGTGAGGGCACAGTGCCACCCCAGTGGAACGTGACACTGGCTAGTGAGCGCGCGAGCGTCTCTGCACGTGCGTGCGTGCATGGGGGGGGGGCTGTGTGACTGTGTGGATTATGAATTGCTGTGTAAACAAACAACTCAAGATTTATTGGCTTAGGATGACCACTGTCCATTTGCTCACAGCCCGTGAGTTGCGCTCTCAGTGTGGCTACGCACAGCTCATGGCTGGAACATGGTGAGCTCACACGCCTGCCTCACTCTTGAGGTGCATGGTGCTGGCATCTCCTGAGTGGCATAGAAACTCTGCTTCACATGGCTGCTCCTCCTTAGAAAGGATTGAGCAGTCCGTTATGTGCCTGGCTCCAGAAGTTCCAAGAGCCAGTATGAAAGCTGTAGCAGTCTGAGGCCCAGGCATGGTCTTACATCACATCCTTCCTACCACCAGTCAGTAATCCAAAAGCCTGATCCAGGTTCATGACGTCAGAAGGTGGACTCAAGTTCTTGGTAAGAAAAATGACGATGACAAGAGCTGGCAAGATGGCTCCATGGGTGAAGGCCCCTGCCATCAAGTCCAAGGACCCAGGTTCGGTACGCCCACATTAGAGAGACCCAAGTCCACATGCACGGCCTGGCACACACACATACACAAACACACACAAACAATTTTCAGATTGGAAGAAGAATGGTGAAGGACCTGGAACAGGGTTGTTGCTGGGTCATCTGTTCTAATGGAGCATCATGGGAACTGGTCTAGGGTCAGAGTCTGGAGCCCTATCACCTCAAGTCTCCTTTGGATCCTCACATGGAGATGTGGTAACTATTCCTGGATACCAACTTGACTACATCTGTAATTTACTAAAATCCAAGTGGTTGGGTACACCTGTGAGGTATTTTCTCTCTCTCTCTCTCTCTCTCTCTCTCTCTCTCTCTCTCTCTCTCTCTCTCTTCTCTCTCTCCTCTCTCTCTCTCTCTCTCTCTCTGTCTCTCTCTCTCTCTTCTCTCTCTCCCTCTCTCTCTCTCTCTCTCTCTCTCTGTCTCTCTTTTCTCTCTCTCCCTCTCTCTCTCTCCCTCTCTCTCTCTCTCTCTCTCTCTTTCTTTCTCTCTCTCTCTCTTTCTTTCTGGTTTTTCAAGATAGGGTTTCTTTGTATAGCCCTGGCTGTCCTGGAACTCACTCTGTAGACCAGGCTAGCCTCAAACTCAGAAATCCTCCTGCCTCTGCCTTCCAAGTACTGGAATCAAAGGCATGCACCACCACCACCTAGTTTAATTTTTTATTTTTTTAATGTATTTTTTCTTAATTAAATATTTGAAGTGGGAAGACCTGGTTTTTTTTCTTTTTGCATTTTAAAACTTTTTTATTGATTCTTTGTGAATTTCACTCAATGCATATCAATCCCACTCATCTCCCCTTCCCTCCACACCCACCCCCCACCCTTGCAACCTCCCCCCACAAAGACAAACAAACAAAAAAAACAAAACAATACCCATCTCTCTGTGGAAGCTGGTGTGTCCCACAGTGCACTCTTCTCTCTAAACAGCTTCACTTTTAAGCAGTCACTGCAATGAGCCATTGGGCTGGTCCCAGGCCTCTCCTGCTGCTACACTATCAACACTGGATCTTCCTCAGGAAGTACTGAATATCCTGTTGTTGCCCTGTGTTGTGGAGATCCTGCAGGTTTGGTTCTGCAAGACCAGTCCCTTCACACATGCCCCAGTAGTTCACAGATGGGGTAGGTGTTGGGGTAGACTGACTCAAAAGCCTGGATCTCAGCCCGGATGGTAGCTGAGTTGGTAGAAAGACCCACTTTTAATCCAGATCTTCCAGATTCTGAGGTGGGAAGATGCGCCCTTGGTCTGGTCCATACCTTTTGTGGCAGCAGATATAAAAGGTATGGAAGACAGAAGACGGACTCAAGCTCTGGCTATGAAGAAGGACAATCGGCACTGGAGCCTACGTCTTCAGGATTCTAGCATACACTGAAGACCAGCTGAGACATTCAGCCTCATGGACTGAACAGTTGCTAGATCCTTGGACCTTCTGTTAGTAGACAGACACTGCTGGGCCAGCTGGACTACAGTCTGTAAGCCATTCTAAAAAGCCTCATATATTTTCCCATCAGCCCTGTTTCTCTAGAGAGCCCTAATCTGGCATCAGAAGGAGAGGAACATACACTGCAGGAATCTGAGCAGTGGTGTGCGGTGACAGAGACAACTCTGTTCTGTCCTCGCTCCCGTATCGCTTCCTTGCTGCCCAGAATGCACCAGGGCCACCTCACCCGGTGCTGAGTAGTACATGTCCAGCAGTTGCCAGGGAACTTTAACATTAGGAGAGCACACACGCTGCCAAAATAAAATCCTTCCCAAACAAAAGCACACTGTGGCTGAGAGTGGTGACACAGGCCTTTAGGAGCATCTAGGAGTTCAAAGCCAGCCTGGTCTACATGGTAAGTTCCAGGCCAGCCAAGGCTACACGGTTACATAGAGCACTTGACTGTGTATGTGCAGGGGGTGGAGGGAGTTGGGGGGGGGGCAGGGACAGACGACATTTGGATCCCGGCACTGAGGAAGAAGAGTGGAGAGCTGAAACCCTGCTCTAGCTGTAGAGCCACAGCCTGTCCAAAAAAGAAAACCAAAGCAGCTCTTTACACAGAAGGCACCGATTCCACATCCCACGGGGAAGCCACTGGGAGCACTTTCTGCTCCTGGGCCATCCTGCCCCGACAGAGCAGGTATTATTTTCACAGCTACTTAACCTTTACAAGGGTGTTGGGGAAAACTTTTGCATGAAGGTGCATACTTCCAGTAGGACACTCACGTTTCAATTGTCCCCTTCGTGACAAGCAAATATGCCTGTGTAATCAATGCCCACAATGTCTCCTTCTTATGTCCCCAACAGGAGCAACTGCTGTACTAACTCCTGATACTATGGATTAGTTCTGAGTACGAATGTGCCTTCAGAGGCCAGTGCTCCAGGCTCCAGACACAGGCTGTGGTTAAGACTGTCACTGTGCTAGGCTGTTGGAGCAGAAGTCCTGTCTGGGGACAAGGATGTACCTGTCAAGCTTCTCACAGCTCTGTAATCTTAAGTTTTCATATGCCCATCTCTGACCAAAATGGTCTGGGAACATAGGTGAGTGGTAGAGCATTCACCTTCTACGTTTGAGGTTCTGGGTTCAATCCACAGCACTGCAGTAAGTATTTAAAGCTTACACTATCCAAGCAGGAGCCAGGTCAGTGAGAAGAAGAGTTGGGGGCTGGGGGAAGAGAGAGCTTACAGAGGTCAGCCAGTCTTTGAGAGCTTCTGGCTGTTTTCCTCAAATTTTCTCCTAGACCATGTTCTTCATTCCACCCCGTGTCACTTGGGAGTTGGGAAAAAGTTATCCAACGCTGTGTTCCTGTCAAGGCAGGGTTACTGGAGGGGACACGAGGAGGACATGGTCCAGGAGGCTTCCAGAGATGCTGGGCAGAACTCCTCAGTACTTCCTGGTGCAGTATAGAGTGTGGGCCACAGGGATTGGAGGCACAGGCTGCAGTTACCCACCCCCCGCCCAGTAACATCCCCACTCCCCACTACAACTCCAGCACTTAGTAGCCCAGGCAGCCACTGAGAATTATCACCGATAATAATAATTGTCTTTATGGAACTCACTTAAGGTGAATTTTAATGTACTTCACAATGGGATTTCTCCCCTCCGCCCCCACCCCAGAAACTCTCTACTATGAGAGAGTAACATGGGCTCTGAATATTAAGTAGTCAGGGGTTACCATGGATGTCTCTGCCTATTAGACACCTCCCCAGCTAATTACCTTTCTAACATCCATCAGATGAAGGACACAGAGGGACAGATTCTCCCCAGCCCCCAGCCCAATGAGTAGGTTCTCTTGGAAATTGGCCAGGTATGGTTGCACCTGTAATCCCAGTACTTTGGAAAGAGAGGCAGGAGGATTGCTGAAAGTTCAAGAGCAATCAACCTGAGCTATGTTTCTAGCTCTAGCCAGCTAGGGCTGCACTTCGAGGTCATGTCCCAAAGCAAAACTAAATAAAAACTGTCCTGGTGGACCAGGTTACTTTCTGCCCTTGGCAGCCCCTGGTGGGGCCTGAGCTCATCTGTAACCAGTCTCCACCCTGTGGGGCAGACAATAGACCTGAAGATGTACAGGGAAGGCTGCAGGGATTCAGAAGGTGACTAAATAGCTACAGCCTCTACCCCTATTACTCTGTCCCACTGAGATCTGCAGGGCAGGGCTTGTGGTGACAGAGGTCGGTCCATTTCTGAGCATCCCACTTTTGCAGGTCAGTAGAGCATAATAAAATCTTCCCCCCTACTCTTCTGTTGGGGCCCAAAAGCCATTGGCATTTCAGCCTCCATCTTGTCCCTGGGCCATTATCTATTAACTAACACTCTTTTGTTTCCTCCACTATCTTGCTTCCATTCCCTGTAATTGACTCAGGACATTTTACGATAGGGGACTTTCTGGACTTCTTACAATGAGGATATTCCTTTCCGGACATTTTACAATAGGGATAGTTCATTTACATTAATGTGTAGCCAGGCGATAATACCGATAATACCAGTTTGGCTCTTGCACCTGGGCAAATACCTTTGTGGTTTGTAGTTTATAAGCCCTTTGTTTCCCTAGAGTAAACTGAGACTTGAACAGAATTTTTTGTCTTGTCTCCTTCCTTTGTGTCTCCTGAACCCAATTTGTCGTTGTTGCTCCGTTCCCTTGAGAACCCTGTGGTTTAAGTCCTGCAGGTCAGGGCGCTCTTCCTTGTGCTAGACTGTCCTTAGATAGGTCTCTGCTTACCTCACTGGTCTCCAGGCAAAAAGCAGAGCATCTAGTGAAGCATGGAGCCAGGCTTGAGGTCTCCCCAGGAGACACCCCTCTCCTCCCACCCCTAAAAGTCCCCATTGCTCCTGGGACATCTCTCAGATCCTCCTTCCCAAAGCAACATCTATGGGCTGGATGCTTCTGGTTTTTCTCCCACCAGAACCTATTCATGGGGTACCCAGGCCCAACGCTCTGCTCTCTATAGTGACACGGTGGTACTGGTTTTTCTTTTCCTCTTTGAGAATCTCCTCGGTTGCATGCCAGTATTTTAGCATGGACCTCTAGGAAATAGGATGCCTTCTGAGGATCGTAGAGCTCAGGGCACTGAGGCAGGTTGATGCAGAGCTGTTAAGGGGCAGAAAAGCTCCAAGCTCCCATTAAATCACGGTCATGGTTGAGCAGGCAAAAGGGGTGCAATGCCTTTTTCGGGAAATGTTTTACCTGCAAACCTGCATGCTGCTGCCAGATACTGGATGTTGTCAAGAGATGCATGGATGGTGTGTGCATGCTAGATGGATGGACAGACAAAAAAGGCTCAAATGAGAATGGAACAAAAGACATCAGTTTCACCAGCCCTTGACCCCTTCCAATCCTCTGAACTCTGGGAGGCAGGAGGCCAGAAGTCCCAGCATTCTCTCCCTCTGACTTCAGCTTTAGAGCCAGTCCTGATGACAGGCTGAAGGCAGCTTCTCCAAGAAATTGTCCTCAATACCCAGTGCCACTGTTACTATGGTAGCTTTCCCAGGACTTTCCCAGAAGCACTCAGGGCAGGGGCCGATCCTCTGACACACCCACTCCCAGACCCCAAGTCTTGCAGGAGGCTACTCTTCCAGAAAAAGCCTGAAATAGTCACATGATTTCTGTCTCCATTGCTGGTTCCCCCTCCAGTGTTTAAGCGCCTATTAGGGACAAAGAGAATGGAGAACATCTGTTTCTGCAACAAGCCAATGACAGTGTGGATCTGGGAGTAGTATACACACCAGCACTGGGGCTCAGATGCAGCCTGCAGCTGCCAAAGCAACTGGTCCTCATCATTTCTCAGGGAGATTATCTCCCAACCAGTGGCCCCTTGCTTGTTGGCACTTATCTTCACCCAGGGAGCCATCTCAAGCCACTGTTGCCTTGTGAAGCAGATCATGTTGGCCTTTTGGTTGTGTTTGGATCTCTGGTGAGCTGATCCCTGGTTTCAGGAGGATCCTGGAAGCCACAGGTCCTCCAGCTTCAGTCCTGCCTTCTGGAGGCTATGACAGTATACAGAAGAGATGCTGGCCCATGCCACAGAGCATGGTGGGAAGAGAACTGAGCAAGGAGTCAAAGACCCAGTTCCAAAGCCCAGCTCTGCCACTCGTGCCGTGCTCTTGGGTTCTGAATCTGAGGACATAATCAGCAAGCTGCTAACCCTGTTGGAAGAGCCTCACTCTCCTCTTTAATAAACTGGGTCGTGGCGTTGCTCAAATGTGACAGTCAGCTTGTATGAACCCAATCCAGGTGACAGGGCAGAAGAGTTGAGAGCCAGAGGGTGAGACGAGTCAGCATGCACTTCTGTGGGTGTCTCCACCCATGGCCGTTACAGTCTAAAGCTGGCTCCAGATCTCAGCGATGGCTGAGGTGACTTGCCAGGGCAGCCACATAAAGTAACTAAATCATCCATCTCTCAAAGAGAAGCCCTCTCTCTCTAGTGGAGTTCCTATCCCTGACTCTTCTTCCTGTCCTCTAACACCCAGAACAGCCAGCTTAGGGGAACTAGGGAAAGGGGGGGAAGAGGGTGAGGAACGGGAGGGACAATGGCAAAAGAGGCAGCTGTGGCTTTTTCAAGGCGTTAATCGAAAATGAGATTTATATTTAAAAAACAAAACAATGCCTCCCCAACTGCCTTCAAAAGAAAGCAGAGCAGTGACATAGAGGACGCCTTTAACCCCGGAAGTGCTACATTTGGGGTCAGGAGAGAACCGGCTTCTATGTGGGACCTTCAATGGGTGGCTCGATGACCTTGAAGGGATCACCTGACCCCTCAGAACATCTTGACTCAAATTCCATAGTCGCCTCAGGACACCAGCGGGCTGGATGAGAGGCTCAAGGGTTCTCCCAAATCCTGGCTACTGTGGCTCTCAGACTGGTCATGTGACAAGCTGCTACTGCTTTATTAACAAGAGATCCATGCCGCCAACTCTGGGAACTGGCAGTAGGGTCCCAGAGTAGGGCCTAGCTTCCTCGAGGAGACAGGTCCTCCTGCGGAGGCAGGGGCTTTCCTCATAGCTCGTTTAAGCCAGCTCTGCTGCATCTATGGCACAGCCTGAGGTGTAGATTACGCGGGCTGTGCCTCACTTGAGGGATTTGCCTGTCTTTGCCTTCACCCTGTCTCTTCAGGGAGGAATGGCTGCAGTTTCTCAGCAGAGCAGCCAAGGCCCTGCATGCAGCCAGCCGCAGCTCTGAACTGACAGGATAAAGAACAACTGTATCGCCCTGCCTCTGCCTGGAGCTGCTCTGGGCTATCATTTGCTCGCAGCCCCTGTGGTTTCTTTTCACCCTCCCCAGAACAGCGTGGAGACTGGTTATCTGGTAATTGAGATTGTTCTACAAAGTGGAGCTTATTGCACTGGATTCCAAGAATTTGTGATGCTTTCTGAATACCTGAAACACTGTCTCAGTACAGAGTGAGGGAGGGAGGTGTGCACATCCAAGTGGTCTCATATATATGCACATATGCATGTGCACGGTTAAAGAGATGCTAACAACTTTGGTAAATGGACTTGGGCATTCTGGAGATAGCCTTGCAATGTTGAACTCAGGCTGTACTCCAACATGTGTCCTTGAACCACTAGGAGGTACCTACAGAAGGCCCTCTGCAGGTCAGGCAGCCTCTCTACTCACCATTGTTCCTGGCGGGCCCCAGAACAGGCCTGGCTCTCTTCTTCAAGAAAGGCTTTGAATAGGTTGTCCTTGGTTGCTACAGAGAACTGTGTGTTGATGGCAGCATGCAGCAACCATTCAAGAGCCCTAACAACACAGCAGAAAGCCAGGGACAACAGGAATGGAGCCCTCGTCCTCAGCAGATGCAGGCTCAGGAGCTTGCTTCTCGAAGTGCTCTCCCTGGGCCTCATCGTTCAAGGCCATTCATCTGGATTGGGAATGGCACCCTGGGCTGATTAAATCCCCTTCTGCTTGCTTTTCAACGAGGTGTCAGTCACTCCTCAGTCGGCTTTGACCTTGGCAGTGACAGGGCACCTTTGGCACATCGGCCTCAACACAACAGTTTGGAAGTGACCAAAAGAGAGTGAAGGAAAAATGCCTAGGATGGTCTCAGCAGTAGGCAGGGGGTGATCTCCAGCTGTGAGGACAGGTAGGCCAGGTCACCAGCACCTCTCCTGGCTAACTGCTCCTAGGAACCTTGAGCTCTATCCAGTCATCTCCTCCCAGAAGCCCCTCCTGATTGGCTCCAATCTGCAGATGACCGCCACCCTCAGCGAGCTACAGTTCTTGCTCTGTTCTATAGCTGACTTTGTCTATCGCCTTTCCCTAATGTAAGCATACTCACTCAAAGGGGCAGTCTCTCTTCACAGCCTATACTCAAGTAACTCACGACTTGGACCAGATCCTGATCCCCTGAAGGGGAACTGGAGTTCTCTCTAAGGCCCCCTAGTGGCTGGTTGCAAAGCATCTAGGCTGTTTCTATGGACCCTAGGTTGTTTGTTTCTATGGACCCTAGGCTGTTTCTATGGACCCTAGGTTGGTTGTTTCTATGGATCCTAGGCTGTTTCTATGGACCCTAGGTTGTTTGTTTCTATGGACCCTAGGCTGTTTCTATGGACCCCCTAGGTTGTTTGTTTCTATGGATCCTAGGCTGTTTCTATGGACCCTAGGTTGTTTGTTTCTATGGACCCTAGGCTGT
>NW_022196900.1:107511987-107528655 GCF_008632895.1 Mastomys coucha
CCCTAGGCTGTTTCTATGGACCCTAGGCTGTTTCTATGGACCCTAGGTTGTTTGTTTCTATGGACCCTCTATTTCAGTGGCCAGGTGAGTGCTGGAGAAAAGACAAAACTGAAGGCAGAGGGAGGGCTGGAGGGGCAGGTGGGAGCCCACATTTAACTTGAGAATGGGCCTTCCTCTCCAGCTGAGGTGAGCAGTCATCAAAGACTGATGGGATCTGACTTGAAACCTTGACCACAACCCCACCCCCACATTAATGTAGACTTACCTCTTCTCTCACCATTGAGCAACTGGAGGCCCAAGGCAGAGTACCCAAGGGACCTCCTTTGAAGATGGAAGCACTGGAGGCCAGTGTCAAGATGGGAGGCAGCTCCTAAGGGGCCCTGGTGTTTCCTCTCTTTCCATCTCTTCCACCTGCCTCTTACCCATCTTGGAATGTCATGTGGAAGGCAGCTGGCTCACTCTGAGGAGAACTACCTTCTTGGCCTGCAGCTGCTGGCCCAGTCACTCCCACATTTGGGAACCATTGTGGCCATGGGAAGGCCACATGGGAGTCTAGCCCTCTGCCACCATCAGTCCTACATTACCTTCCTCACCTCACACTCCCAAGGACTGACCCATGGATGGAGTCCTCAGGTGAGGCACTGTGAGTTAAAGAGAGAAGGACAAGAGGCCATGGGAGAGAATTTGAATGGGCACAGACTAAGGTTTGAATGATGGGTAACTTGGACAATTAATCAGCTCCCTTTACTCAGCTCTTTGTCTCATGAAAAAAAAAAAAAAAGACCTCAATACCCTATTCATGAAGCTGTTAGGAACATTAAAACAATATATTTAAGCTCAGAACAATGCTTGGCACACAGTGAGCTTGCAATCAATGGCGACATTGTCCCCAGCATTCCCTCAGTCGTTTATCCAACACCTTAATTATTTACAGGTTTCTGGAAACATGAGCTAGACCTTAAGAGATCTTCAGAGTTACTGTCATTTTTCCCTTCCACTCCCAACCCCGAGTGGAATTCACCTGTTCTTACCGCTGCGGGTCAGCCAGCTATGTGGTACGCATGTCAGCGGCATGTCAGCGGGGCCGGCAAACCCGTCCCACGGGGTCTAGACACTCCCAAGCCCCTGTGTTCCCTGACCAGTTGTTGAAATGCACTGTGCTCAGTTGTACCCAGCACTGTGCAGGTGCTGAAACACAGTCTCACTTGCCTGTCCACCAGCCACCTGCTGGGGGACACTGACACACTGACAGGCAGACACACAGCACACACTGGAGCTTTCTTGCTGTCCATGATTCTAGCTCTAACCGTGGTAGCAGTTCTAAGCTGTGTTGGGAAGCACAGGAGCAATAGGTGTGGCTGGAGCATACCTTCATGACCACAGAGCCCAGAGCAATTGCCTGTTACCCACCACACATACAGTTTGGCCAGGAGCATGTGACCAAGACATTCCGGGGCTCTTCTAGTGCTTCTCTATCTTGGGAGGTAGGAGAGTGTCTCACAGTCACAAATGCCCGCCTCTGCTGGTGAGCTCCGCCTGGGCTCAGTGACTGCCAGACCCTCAGGCAGGGTCTCGCCAGGCTTCACCACCCTTTGCTGTCCTGGCAGACCACAAGGGTCAGCTGGCTGCCACATGAGTTCAGGTCTCGCCAGAGGTACTCTTACACCAACCAGCCTTCATGGTCTGCAGCCAGTAATAAAAGAGACTGAGAGTCCATTAGCAGTGGGCACAGAGGAGAGCAGCTGTCAGCCACCTCCCTTCAAGGGCCTTTGAGGGTGAAGTCAACTGCACGGACACACGCCCGGGTGTGCGTCTGTATGTAATTTTTGAAAGGCAAACAAAACAGGAAGAGGGCATCAGTCATCACAGTTCTGATGCCACTTAGAAGCGGAACTGTCAACATGTTTCCAACCCTCACGGGCAGGTCCTCGGAGCACCTCTATGAGAACAGCCGTAACACAGGATTAGAAGGCCCTGAGTGTCTCAGCCAACCTCTCTGTGGTGTGACTCTTTGCTTCAGCATTCTCGCCAAGGAACCAGCTTTTCTCTTCAGTTACAGCAAACTCACCACCCACTGGGATGTTCCGAACATTCCATTTGCTGTTTCCACTCACAGCCACACAGGTTTCTTTAACACAAGAGTAGTTACATAGGGTCATGCAACTCCTGTCTGCAAGTCCTGGCTTTGCTCTTTGAATACCACATGCCTAGCCCAATCCTTCTTCCCCAAGACACAACTCTTCTGGATCTCCTTTCCAGGCCAATGTGGCCTTGTGTGCCTTCATCTTTCTTCCAAATGCATCTTGGGCAAGATCCGGTTTGTTAATAACACCTTCAAAATATGGTTCCCACACTGAGAACCTGTAAAATGTGTGCTACAGCTGTTGCCCATCTCTCTCTCAAACACACACACACACACACACACACACACACACACACACACACACACACCCGAGAGTGTACTCGAGCACACACACCTAGAAATGTAGTTGGCCCCAACTATACCTCCATTCATTTTGCAGTCCATATGCTGTCAAAGGTACTTCTGAAATCTAAGTGCTCATCTCCTCGATATGCTCTTGCTGTCTCCACAGAGTCTCTCGGAGGCAAACAAGGTTTCCAGGTTCAAGTCCAGCCTATGAAAAATAGCCAGGGCTTCTGCCTCCTTGTTCTGGCCTGTGACCTTCACCAAGGTCAGCACTGTCTTAGTCTGAGGTTAGAGCCACGTTCCAGTGTGCAAATGGTTATTAATACAGAAAGTAAGGCAGTGTATGGTGGGTTCATGATTCCTTCCCCTTCAGAGCAGGCCAGCCCTGAGCTTCCAAGGTCTTCTAGGTGGCACACTGGGCAAGGACTCAGCAAACATATGGAAGGCAGGCAGCTTTGAGCAGAAGAGGTGAACAGGCAGACCACAGAAAGAACAGTTGACTGAATAGAGAAAATGGGGATAGGGGTGGCAGGAACCAGCATCCCCCACAGGCCCATGGTACCTGTCAGCAGGAGCATTCTGAACCCTTCATGGTTCAGGGTGAATTCCAGGCCTGAACTCCAGCATCAGATAGCAGAGAGGCAAACTTACAGCTGGTAAGAACTGAAGGCCTAGCTAAAATCCCTGACTTCTACCCTCCCTCCCACCTCCCACTCCTCCACCCCCATCCCCTCCCCTCCCAAAGACTGAGGAGTCCCCAGTGACCAACCCTACAGGCAAGGGAAGATCCTGAGGTGCCTGGAATTGGATTCTCTGCTATTCACTATGTGAGCAGAATTAATCTGACTCAAATGGTAAAGGTGTGTGACCATGTAGCCTAGAGTTATTCTAAAACCCAGAGCCACATCTGCTCTCCCATCACAGGGCACCTCCTTCTCAATCACACGCTGGTATCTGGAAGAGAGGCCTGAGTGTATCGCTCTGCATTTACTCATGCTTGCTCTCTCTCTCTCTTGACCTGTGAAATCAGCTCTCTAATTCATGAGAGTCCTAATTATCAGTCCTTCGAGAAGCTCTTCCTCCGAGGTTCCTGAAAGCTTCAATTTGGGCTGCCTTACTCCAGTTGTTAATAACAGGTGTTGAACCTTGCTGGGCAGAGGGCAGAGGGCAGAGGGCAGAGGGCAGAGGGCAGAGGGCAGAGGGCAGGGCTTGTTCGAATGTGCTGCTGAAGGCTGCCTTCCCTGCTGCTGCCGACATGCTGATCCGTCAGCTCTCTCCCACGGTGCGTTCAGCCTCAGGAATTTATCTAAGTACGGTAATATCCATTCCACATATCTCTGCCTCGTTCATAAGGATATATTGTCAAATGCCTAGCCAAAGCCTAAACGCACTCCATCTACTACATGTTCCTAATCCATCAACACGGTGACCTAGGAGAAAACTTTAAGTAGTAAAGGATAGAGAGAAATGAGGTTAATGTGGTCTGGCCAGCTGGCTGTCAATGGTCCTTGACACCTTTCCTAATGGGCCCTAACCTAGATATGGTTACCAATGCTGTGATGAAACACCATGACCAAACCAACTCAGTGAGGAAAGGATTTCCTTAACTTACACTTTCTCATGGCTGTTCATCATTGGAAAACAAAGCGGGAACTCAAGCAGGGCTGGAACCTGGAGGCGGGAGCTGTTGCAGAGGCCATGGAGGGGTGCTGCTTACTGGCTTGCTCCTTGTGGCTTTCTCAGCCTGCTTTCTTATAGAACCCAGGACTACAAGCCATGGGGTGGCCCCACCCACAATGGGCGGGACCCTTCCACATCAATCATTAACTTTAAAAACTTCCCTATGGGCTTGCCTACAGCCCAGTCCTGTGGAGGCATTTACTCAACTGAGGTTCCCTTCTGGTGAGTCGAGCTTATGTCAAGTTGTCATAAAACCATCAACCCTGGTCAAACAGTTCCCAAATTCATCACTGGTATGAGGTGACCCTCTACCACACGGCACTGTCCCAAAGTCCTGGAATGAGTTTTTGTTTTGGAGACAAGGTCTCATTGTGTATCTCTAGCTGGCCTGACACTCCAAGAGATCCGCCAGCCTGACTCCCAAGTGCTGGAAATTAAAATCATGCACTACCATGCCTGGTACTCCCAGAAGCCTCTGCACATTTCTAGTAAGAGAAACAGGTGGAAACAAAGAAACACAACGTTACTGATGTACGTTTTCTCTTATTTTAATTAACAAATCTACAGGAAACCTTCATTGAATCGGAGACATAATACAAATTATGGTGGTCTGTATACAAAATGTGGCACCAAATATGGCCTCTGGGGATGGGATATAAAAAAAAGTCATTTAAAATCTGCACCAGAGCTCTGTGTAGACACTACTCTGATGAGGGTAGCCATGTGTCAAGCCTGGCTTATGGACAGTGAGAGTCATTGGTCCTACAGGCTCTGGGTGACAATGATCAGCCCCAAGCAGGGGTCATAGGCAGGACACTCAAGAGCACCAGATGCCACAAACCCAGCATGCTGGGGAGCACAGGAAAGAACATTCCTTTCCTAGGTTTCTGCACCCTGATCCAAGCACAGGGACCCCGGCTGGCTCTCTGGTAGACAAACCACCCTGACTATAGAGGAACTCTGGCCAATGTTTAAATATGTTTTCCCAAGGAACTGACCAAGTGCTAAATCAATGTAGTTTTCTGTAGGCTAGAAGCCTGCAGCCCCTCCTGGACAGCTGATCAGAGTAAAGCACACTGGAGATGGTGTGATCAATCTCCATGCAGGACGTTATACTCAGAGAGTACAGGAGAGAGTGAGATACCTCTGCTCCTTAGGATGTGACCTCACTGAAGCCACACCCTGAACAAGGTAACAGAGCACAGAGAGATGAAGGACCCATGTTCATAGTTCTTTCACTGGCAGGGCCTCTCGTTCTGGCTGAGTGTGGCCAGGGCTGTTGTCCACTGGCTCGTACATTCAGAAGGCCTCTGCTTTGCCCATCTTGTGGCTCTGTGGATGGGGTAAGTAAGTGTCCCTGACTCATGTGTTACTGTTGCTCACAGTCTGGACCCAGATGGAGGGACAGAGATGCTGGGTAGGCAAGAGGAATACCAGGGGAGACAGCTGGGGCTTTGACACCCCAGTGGGCTCTAAATGCCCATCCCACTGCCACTTCAGGTCCCAAAAATTACTGCCATCCTAGTGGAGTCTACAGAGGGAAGCAGCCCCCTCACTCCACCCCATGCCAGGTTTTATTGAAATCGGAGCGCTTTTCTCAGCCACCCCAGGCTTAACTGTCTTGCTGCAGGGTGATCTGACACTTTCCTGCACAGTGGTGAGGAGTGACAGGAGACATGAAGGACAGAAACGACGGAACCACCAACTACACAAAAAGCCAGGAGCACATGCTGTTAATGAGGGCCCTTCTCTAGCAGGCAGCACATTCAGGGGACAGGTGCTCTGTATAAATGGGACCTGGCACCAATTAGTACAATTTCCTACGTGCCAAGGTAACAGGGCAGTACCATGCCTAGTCACTATGGCTCTTTTGGGACACAGCTCCATCACAAACTGTCAGGGCATTCTGTCTAGAACAAGTGGGGAAATGAACCTCCATCCTAAAGTGGCCTGACGACACCCTCTAGTGGAGATTATAAATAACACAGGGACTGTGTGCCCAATTCATCTTTAGACACTAGAGTGGTTTCAGGGTTCCCCATAACATGGGACACTAATCACAAGAAGATTATCTTTAGGAAGATAATTCCAACACAAGGGCAGGACTTTGCAGCCTATGCTGGGCATGCACCCTGGTCAGTGGCACCCCTTCTTAGCCTCTGGCTTCTGTACCTCCTAAGGAGGCTGTGCTGTGGTGGGAGCTGCTGGTCTCCTCAGAGTCTGGGCAGGCTGCCTGCTGGTGCCAGGATGATGCCAAAAACATAGAAAAGCCCCAGCAGGAGGTTGAGCTTGGCTGTCCTCTGGGGCAGCTTGTTGAACGCCTGGCTGCGGAACTGCCTCTCAAGGGAGAAGGCCATAGGGATGGTGAGTAGGGGCAGCGCCAGGCTAATGCTGCAGTGCGTGGCCAGGATGGTGAAGATTAGGTAGGGCAGAAACAGCAGCGTGTTGTAGAGGACATAGGAGAAAGTGGGCCCGATGAGGATGGCCAGCGTGACGATGCCGGCCTCCCGGTCAGATTCCATGTCCCTGGTGTTGTTGGAATGGAGAATGGCCTCCGTGCTGAGGGCCAGAGGGATGGCGTAGATTAGAGGGAAGGTGGCCAAGGATCCCACCTGGACAGCGTAGGCAAACATCACAGCCAGCGGGCCGAAAGTGATGAGGATGACAAGGTCTCCCAGTGCCACATACTTGAATCCAATTCCTGCGGCCAGAAAAGCCAGAGAGGTGGTGTGAATCAAGGCTGGTCCAAGAGAATACCATGTCTGAAGAGAGGCTACGAGCGAGGATGAGCCATCACAGAGCACCCCCAAATGACCCAATACAGACTCAGATTTCTGAGCCCAACTGCCAGGTACCTGTTAAGTTTGCCTTTTAGGATTTGTTCCAAAAAACAGTTTCTGCCACAAGATGCCCAGAGCTCTGGGTACACAGAGATGAGAGGAGCCAAGAACATGCAAAAGGTTTTATGGTCCACTGCACTGATTTCTTCTGCCCTTCTCCAGCCCTGCAAGGCAAAACGTACAGCTTGCCTCCTCCCTCGCCCCCTACCCCTCAGTCTTTTTTCTGGTTTGAAAGACCCCAGTGGAACACTGTGGCATTTCACAGCCGATAACTTCCATGGAAAGAAAGTGTCACTCGTGTAAAGAGGAAAACAGTGAAAGTCACCATGCAGTGTGTACCTTCTGTGGGTCTCATCGGTCAAAACCAAATCACTCCTAGCGACCACTCTGCTCCAAAGCCTGCTTATTCCCTCCTTTTAACACCCTCTCTCCAGCCCCCATACCGTACCACATCCCATTGCCTTCCACCCAGGTCCAAATCAGGGTCATCTTACTCTGGAATACTGCCACACCCTCCTGGCGGCTTCTGATCTTGTAAGAACCTCTCACTTTACCCCAGCGTCTTTAAAAATCTGCGTTTCCCTTTCTCCCAACACACACTCAAACTGTCAACAAACCTATGTCTTTGGAATCAAAGCCTCAGCACCTGGCTTGTCACAACTGGCTCCCTAGTACTTGGCACTGGGGTTGAACTGAACATAGAGCCACAGTAACAAACACTTCTAATTCAGACTGGATTAGGTAATGCCATGTGCAATGGTAGGAGCTGGCCAAAGAGATGACCTTTCAAACTTTGGTTGCTACAGAAACCTGGGAAGTCTTTGAATCTAATGATGTTATAAAGCATGGCCTCAGGATATCTGATCACATTTTAACTAGTCTAAAATGACAGGTGACAATGGTCTTCAGGGGATCTAAAACCACGGGAACCAAGGACCAAATTTTGGCCAACCTCACCTTCCCAGAAGCAGTGTGGGTCTGTCTGCTGGCATCAAATGAGTGCCCCTGGAACCCAATGAGAGCTCCTGGTTTTTTATTTGAATGCAGCATCCCTACAAGGCACCACAGATTTGACCCCTCAGCTCCCCAGCACCAGGAAGCACATGGCCCTGCATATTGCAGGTATTCAGGAAGCCTCCTCCTAGGCCAGCTAGTACGATGTTCCTCTATCCTCACTCACACTCGCTGACCTACACACACAACATGGCTCTGGATGGGAAAGAATTAACCTCTAGCTAGAAGCTCCAGAGATCCAGCCCCTCAGCTCAGCAGCCAAAAAGTGACATGGAGCCCGCCACAAGCATGCTGGCTCTTTTTCTTCTCTTTACTGCACACTGGCCAGAGCCATGGCAGGCTCTCTCAGTCCTTGTCTGGAGCCCCTCACTTTCTACCACATGGCTATTTTCCTACCTGTACTTCAAAAGGCATGCCTTTGCCTGACCCTCTTCCTGCCCTCCATCTCCCTCCTCCCGGCAGCTACATTTACAGCTTGTTTCTCCTGTTGTCTCTCTCACTCTAAGTAAGTGTTACCTGAGCACAACACAACAGAAACCTGTGTCCTGACCTTAAGGAGGTCCCCCACTAAAGCCAAGCACAAACCCACCGGAGGAATGAGAAAGGTCTGATAACCTTGAGTTTATCTGATGCAATAAAATGACTAAGCCTTTGGAAAGAGCACTTTCTCAGTGTGGGAGACTTGACGCAAGACTGCAGGTGCCTCCTGACCCAGAGATGTGACCCTCATGGGAGTCTTCTTTTTAAGCGTTCCCACCTTTTGCAACACCATGTTTTGAGGGAGATAGCACAGTGAAATACTGGGTCCGTTTTCCACCTAGCAGCCAGAATTAATCTGTTAAGACCTACATCAGAAAGTTGGCAAGGGCCAAGTGGTAGTGCGTGCCTGTGATTCTAGCACTTGAAACACAGAGGCAGAAGGATCACGAGTTTCTGGCCACACACACAAAGAGGCTAACTCATGGAGGAAGCTGGCAAATGTGCAGTCTCCCCTGGCTGTGGGAACAGGAGCAGTGTAGGTACTTCTGAAGGGGCTGGCAGCTCTTTGTAGAATTAAATGTCACCCAGCAGAGGCCACAACAGTTCCATTTCCAGGCATTTACTCATGAGAAATGAAAACAAACATTCATAAAAAGACTTGAACACGAATGTTCAGTCACAATAGAAAAAAAACAGATACAACCCAAAGGTCCCTGAACAGTGAGCAGAACAAGTGTGGCATGTCCCTCAACAGACGATGTTCAACAATACAAATCAGCTCCTGACATGCACAACACAGTGAGCTTCAAAAACATCACACCGGGCAAAAGAAGGCAGAATCAATAACTCACACAGAGGCCAGGAACGATAGCTCACACCTTTAATCCAAGCACTTGGGAGGCAGAGGCAGATGGATTTCTAAATTCAAGGCCAGCCTGGTCTACAGGGTGAGTTCCAGGACAGCCAAGGCTACACAGAGAAACCCTATCTCAAAAACAAAACAAATAAACAAACAAAAACCCCTAAAAGTTAGAAAGCATACTCATGGCTTTGTGCCTGAAGAGCCAGAGGGATGAAATTATGAGTGGGATGCAGCTCAATAGTGCAGTGTCTGCCTAGGATGTAAAGGGACCTGCGCACTCACACGCACGCACACACACAAATGAAGAGGAGGAAAATAATGCCACTAAGTAAAATGAGAAAATCTGCAGTAATAGGGGTGCCTTTGGAGAGATAACCAGGAATCAGACATGTTCTAGGAGTGCGTAAGAGCTGGATGAGCAGGAGTGTGGTTCACAGGTTAGACACACACTTGTCATGATGTACCCAAGTAGAGAAAGCACTGGGAACTATCCAGTCCCCAGCCTGTCCAGTCTCCAGCATCTATCGCCCCTCTCCGCCAAAGGAGGATATGAGCCTGGAGCTTGGGAGTCGCCAGCTTAACAAGTGAGAGTGGCCATAACCACCAAAGGAGCCACGGCAGAGAACGGAGAACAAAGGCCTAAGCTCTGGGGCTGAGGAGTGGGGAGAAGCTGGCAACTGGAAAAGGATAAGCACACTGCTCTGGCTGTAACGTCTGCCTCCTCCCATCTGAGCCGCACTCTCCCTCGGGACCCCAGACCTTTGCACTTGCTGTCCCTTCAATCAGGCTCTAATTCTAAACAATGGCCAGCTCTGTCTCCTTCAAGTCTTGGTTAAAATGTAAACTTAACAAGGAGAAGGTCATGGGTCAGAGAAGAATTCCAGGAAGCTCATGTGTTGAAGAGTTAGATCCCGGGCTGGTGGAATATTTTATTTTCAACATTTGACTTATGTGCATACATCTGTGTGAGTGGCCAGACACACACGCAGGTGCCTGTGGGGAATCACAAGAGGATGAGGGGGTGTACTGGCTGGTTTTGTGTGTCAACTTGACACAGGCTGGAGTTACCACAGAGAAGGGAGCTTCAGTTGGGGAAGTGCCTCCATGAGGTCCAGCTGTGGGGCATTTTCTCAATTAGTGATCAAGGGGTTAGGCCCCTTGTGGTGGTGCCATCCCTGGGCTGGAAATCTTGGGTTCTATAAGAGAGCAGGCTGAGCAAGCCAGGGGAAGCAAGCCAGTAAGGAACATCCCTCCATGGCCTCTGCATCAGCTCTTGCTTCCTGACCTGCTTGAGTTCCAGTCCTGACTTCTTTGGTGATGAACAGCAATGTGGAAGTAAGCCAAATAAACCCTTTCCTCCCCAACTTGCTTCTTGGTCATGATGTTCGTGCAGGAATAGAAACCCTAAGACAGGGGGCTCTTGGAGCTGGAGTTTTACAGGTGGCTGTAAGTGGCCTGCCTGATGTAGTGCTGCTGGGAATCAAACCCCAGTCCTCTAGAAGAGCAACAAGTACTCTAACAGCCAAGCCATCTCTCCAGTCTAGTGGGAGAATTTTAAAATTTTATTTATTTAAAAAAAATTGGGGGGGGGGTTCAAGGCAGGGTTTCTTTGTGTAGTCTTGGCTATCCTAGAACTAGCTCTGTAGACCAAGCTGGCCTTGAACTCACAGAAATCCACCTGCCTCCGGAGTGCTGGGATTGAAGGCATGGGGCTTCCAGTCATGTGGGGGTGTGCACTTGAAGGAGACACTGGGACCCGGATCAAGCCTACTTCTCTTCCTCTATTCAGTCCAGACACGAGATAAACACATTCCTCAGGTGTGGATCCCCGCCATGTGCACCACGCCACAGGCCAACTCATCAGAACTTGTAAGCCTCCGAGCTGAGGAAGCGATTAACTCAGGTATTTTGATACAGTTATGGAAAGCGGTCTGACGTAGAGGGCTCTTCCCTTCTCAGAGCCTTATACTCTCCATGATAGTGGCCTACAGGTTTCCCTTAACACTTTTTGTTTTTTGGAGGCAGAACCTCACTATGTAGCTAAGGCTATCCTCAAGTGTGTTTGTGTGTGTGTGTGAGAGAAAGAGACTTCATTCTCTCATGCAGGTATTACAGGTGTGGACCACCATACCCACCCAGCCCAGCCTCTACTAGGACTCACTATGTAAAACAGGCTAACCTTGACCTCACAGAGATCTGCCTGCCTCTGCCTCAGACTTTCTTGTTCTTGGCTTTTTGTTTTGTATTTACTTATTTATTTATTTTGAGACAGGGTTTGTCTATGTAGCCCTGTCTGTCCTGGAACTCACTCTGTAGACCAGGTTGGCTTCAAACTCAAGATCTGCCTGCCTCTGCCTCCCAAGTGCTGGGGTTAAAGGCGTGCACCACCACTGCTTGGCTGCCTCAAACGTTTTTAATTGCCCTGGTGTAATTTACTTTACACATGGCCACTGGGCAACTACTGTCCCTCGATTTTCTTCCCACTCCTTCACATCCTTTATGTGATCTCATCTTCCCTCCTTTTAGGCTAGAGGGCCACAGAGCCCATAACTGGTCCTGTGCTTTCTACCAACACTCTCTCTAACCATCTCACCAACCCTACTTTATCTATAAGCCAATGACTTCCAAATGTCTCTTTAGCCCAGGCCTCCTCCATAACCTGGGCTGCTTATCCAACTATCCACCTGACACCTCCACTTGGACATTAATGTCTAGCCAGACATTATTAATATGTCCAGAGTTGGTCTCCTGCATCCTTCCAAAACCCTTGCCTTTCTCCCCTGTGTGGCATGACAACATCAACTGTGCCAAACCTTCTGAGTCAAGCTTCATTCTGTGACATCTCTGCCTAAGACCCAGTCCACTGCAAACACTGTCTGCCTCCATCAAGAGCCTGACTCAGCCCTCTGTGGCTACCACCTTGAAGCAAGCCACCAAACGTCTTGCCTGGACTGCTCACTCTGTGGCCACCACCTTGAAGCAAGCCACCAAACATCTTGCCTGGACTGCTCACAGGCCTCTGACTTGGGTCTTCATTTTTCCACCCTTGTCCACCGTACTTATCTATTCCTTGTACCAAAGCCAGAGAGATTCTTTCAAATCATGACTTCATACTGCTGTTCAAAACCTTGCAATGGCTCCTGCACTTCAGAGTAAAGACGTCCATGAGCCCAAAGGGCCTATACAGCCCGCAAGCCTTCCTGCCCCTTCCCAGACACTCCTTACCCCGTCGTGCACACCGTGGATTTCTTTCTATTACGTAGGCACTATGGCCCTTGCTGTTTCCATTCCCTGGATTTCTCCTCGAGGACTTCCACATGACCAGCTCCATCTCTCACTGCCTTCAGTCTAGCTTAAAGCAGTCATCAGGGCCCCCTTCTCTGCCCTGCGCCACGCACGCACGGCACTTACCACCTCTTACACCCACTATGCACTGCATCACACTTCAGTTAAGGAAGAACCTGACTCACAACGATCCCAAAAGGTTGTAAGGGAGGATGGCAGGAAGACTGAACGCCTATGTTAATGGCTTACACAGTCGTCATTCTATGCTTTCTTATTACACACTGACTCGAGTACAAGCACAGGTGTAAGAGAGGTTTGAGGACAACTTTCAGAAGTTGGTTCTCTCCTTCTACCTTATGAATCCTGGAGACTAAACTCAGGTCACCAGGCTCTGTGGCCATTATCTGTTGTCAGGCACCCAACATGGGTGCTGGGAACTGAACATGGGTCCTCTATAAGAGCAGTAATATATTATTATATATACACTTTACAATATTATATATTACATTTTTTTTTAAGTGCAGTTGAGTTTCCCACCTTTGGGGAAACCCCAGGAGTCAGCATACTGGAGAGCAATGGATAAGCCTCAGCCAGAGAAAGCCACCTGTGAGATCACCTCATCTCCCTTGCTAGGTAAGAATGAAGGTTTGTTTATTTCTGTATTTTATGTATATGAATGCTCTGTTTGCAATGTATGCCTGCATGCCAGAAGAGGGCATCAGGTCCCATTTTAGATAGTTGTGAGATACCATGTGTTTGCTGGAAACTGAAGAACTCTAAAAGGGCAGCCAGTGCTCTTACCTGCTCAGCCTACTGTAGGGGAATCTCCAGCCCCACCCCCAACCCCCATTAAGAGATCTTAAAGGCTAAGCCAAGTCTCCAGCGGGTGAGTAATGTTCATAATCCACTGCCAAACCAGGATCTTCCTACCTTAAGGTTTTCAAAGTATCCACAATACACACGTTTTGGATTTCCAGTCAAGCGGCCTATTTTAGTAAGGTTTCTTTGACGCATCTACAATTCCTATGGCAAGTAGCGGTTTCCAGTTTGGGCATCTGGGACCTTAGGGCAGGAAACAGGCCAATTCTTACCTCCTGTGTAGAGAAAGGAGCCAGACAGGCCTCCAAAGTAGATGAGAGCCAGGTGCTCCAGCTTCAGAGTGGACAGGTAGTAGAGGCAACCAGCACAGACACAGCCCAAAGTGTAGAGGAAGACTCCAAACCGAACAACATCCTGGGGTTCCAAGATCCTGTCCACCAGAGTTCTGTCGTCACTCTTTTTGTGGTCAATGCCCTTGGAAAAGTCATAGTAAGTGTTGACCAAATTGCCGGCCCCGTGCACAGCCAGGACAGCCACTGCACAACCCAACAACAGCCTGGGATCCAGGATACCCTGGGATCTATAGGCCAAGGCACTGCCCAGGGCCACAGGGGTGAGTGAGGCACTGAAGCTCCAGGGCCTCAGGGCCAACACATAGGAGGCACACTTCTGTCTCCAGGATCTTTCTGGAAGCCTGTCCTGCTCCGGCCCGTCATTCCTCTGCGGGTCCCCGACCTTGGTCGTCTCTCCTGCCAGGATATTAATCTTCTCCCCCGGGGCCTGTACCGCAGCCATGGAAGCTACACGTGGCTAAAGTCAATTCTAAAAGTGAGCCACTCACGAGAACCGCCCCAGGACGAAGATAGGCGGGACAGCCTGGCCTGACCTTACTTTGGTTCCGCCCCGGGACTGGGTTTGGGAGGCAGTAAAAACAGGAGACAGCAACGAGGAGGCCATGCACCGCCACGGGGCCAGCGGCGCTGCCCGCCCACCTGTCACCTGAGCGAGGCCTATCTAGGGTCCCCTTCCCCGTGCCACAACTCAATAACCCGCCTCAGCCCGCAACCCCCCGGCGGACGAGCGGCGCCGCCATGTTGTGCGTCGGCCTCAGGAGGCCGGCCCGGAAACCCAGACCCGGGGCGGGCAGGGCCGGGTGAAGGCCGAGGAGGGGCGTGGTCGGAGAGGGGCGTGGCCAAAGCCAGCGCTCGGGTTCAACAAATAAACTGAAAGCAAGTCACTGGAAAGGAGCAGCCGTTTAGCACTCCAGGGATTTCAGGGCGTGTCGCTTTGCATTCTACTGGACTGGTTCACTTACTGAAATAAGAAGTAAGACTCATTTGTGAGGGAGGTCACCCCAATAAATCGTACGTTGAAAATATTGTGCGCATGCTGGTTTTGTGGTGCATCTCTGAGGTCCTAGAACTTGGGATCTGACGACAGGAAGAGAATTCAAGGACATCCCTTATTATTTAGTGGGTTTGAGGCCAACCCAAGCTGCCTGAGAATGTCTTTTTGTTTTTGTTTTTCAAGACAAGGTTTTTCTGTGTATGTAGCCCTGGCTGTCCTAGAACTCACTCTGTAGACCAGGCTAGCCTTGAATTCAGAGATCTGCCTGCCTCTGTCTCCCAAGAGCTAGGATTAAAGGTGTGTGCTGCCACCACCCTGCAAAAAGGAAAAGGAGAAGAGGGAAGGGAAGGGGAAAGGGAAGGAAATGGAAGAGAGGAGAGACAGAAAGAAAAAAAAAAGTGTTCATAAACAAAGAGCTTAGAAAACAAAATGTGGTACTATTTGATAGAATATGTATGTATGGTTGTAAGAAAAAGAAGTAGGAAGTTTTCTGTGTGGTAAGATGTAAAGATCTACAAAATTTTTTGTTTTGTTTTTTGAGACAGGGCCAGGGCTAATGGCTCAGTGGTTAAGATTAGCTGCCCTTCCAAAGTTATGAGCTCACTCACAACTGTTTGTATCTCCAGTTCCAGGGGATCTGGCCCCCTATTCTGGCCTCTAAAGGGACCAGGCATGCATACATGCAAGATCACACTAGATACATATGCAGACAAAACACCTATTCACATAAAATCTAATGATAAAATGACAGGGGCCTATATAGCCCAGGCTGGCTAGAAGTTGGCAATGTAGCCCATAATGACCTTGAAATTTTGATCCAACCTTGAGTTCAATTTCTTGAGTGCTGGGATTACAAGCATTCACCCATACTTGGTTTTATGGGGTGCTGGGGATTCCACATGCTAGGCAGATTGTGATCATAAAAAAAGCTATATGTTCCTGGCAAAGTGTAGGGGAAGGGGGGGGAGCACCCCTCCCCCCTGAGGAACCAGACACACCCCAGTATAGTATAAAATGGAATAGTTTATTTAGGGCATGGGGAGGGGAGTTAAGAGGGTAGCAGAGGCAGAGAAAGGCAGAGAGAAGGAGAGCAGAGAAGTAGGGGCCGGCCATGACCACGTGGAGAGAGGGGGGAAGGGAATAGGGAGGGAGGGGGAAGAAAGAGGCAAGAGGCAAGGTAGAGAAGCAGGAGTCAAAGAGAGAGGAGGGGGCAAGCAGCCCCTTTTATAGGGCCAGGCCTAGCTGGCCCTTGCCAGGTAACCATGGGGAGGAGCATACCTGGCTGCTGGAGTTTATACAGAATGCCAACACAGATAGTCTACTATCTGACCCTACAATTGTAGGCTGCTGTGAACTACTTGACATGGGAACTGAACAGGAGTCCTGTGAAAGAACATCGAGCGCGATTGGAAAAACAAAACAAACAAACAAAAAAAAAACCCACACAGATGTTAGGCCAGGCATGGTGGCACACACCTTTCAGCCCAACAGTCTAGAGGCAGGATCTGTCAGTTCAAGGCCAGTCTGGTTTACATAGTGAGTTCCAGGACAGTCAGGGGTACATAGCTATCTCAAAACACTAGAAAAACAAACAAACAATAAAAAAACAAGTGGAGGCTGGGCATGGAGGTGAAAACAAGGTAATCCGAGCACTGGAAGATGAAGTGGCATGGTGAGGGGTGGAAGTCAGACAGAGACAGGTCACAAGAGAATCTATATGAGGTCCTAAGAAATTCCTTTTATTTCTTTTGTCTGGCATTTAGACAAAAACCAGCATTGCCTTAGGAGCTTGAAGATAGTTCCTACTTGCTAAAAGGAGTCATTCTTATAATCTCTGTGAAGTAGCCCTAGGCTCCTCAGTCCTCACTCACCAGTCCCCATGCAGCTCACCCTAGGCTCCTCAGTCCTCACTC
>NW_022196900.1:107528993-107551699 GCF_008632895.1 Mastomys coucha
CACTCACCAGTCCCCATGCAGCTCACCCTAGGCTCACTCACCAGTCCCCATCGCAGCTCACCCTAGGCGCACTCACCAGTCCCCATCGCAGCTCACCCTAGGCTCACTCACCAGTCCCCATCCAGCTCACCCTAGGCTCACTCACCAGTCCCCATCCAGCTCACCCTAGGCGCACTCACCAGTCCCCATGCAGCTCACCACCCTAGGCGCACTCACCAGTCCCCATCCAGCTCACCCTAGGCTCACTCACCAGTCCCCATCCAGCTCACCCTAGGCTCACTCACCAGTCCCCATCACAGCTCACCCTAGGCTCACTCACCAGTCCCCATCACAGCTCACCCTAGGCTCACTCACCAGTCCCCATCGCAGCTCACAGGCTTTCTTCCAGGTACACAGTCCCATGTAAACCTGGAGATCCATCCATCCACATCATATATATCATCCATATCCCCAGCCCACCCCACCCCCATAGCTTCTCTCTGCATTTCCAAGAGACAGCCTTAGCAGCTTGAAATAAACTTTTCCTTTTGTCACCTATGGAGCAGCTATTGTGATTTCTTTACTTGCACCCATTCCATTCCCTTGGAAGCCAGACTCACCCGAAACTCTATATAGCAAGTTTCAGGCCAGCCAGTGATATACAGCAAGGCACTGTCTTTAAAAAAAAAAAAAAAAAGTTAAGACATAGTGAAGAACACCTAACTCAGAGGAACACCTTATTTCCTAAGTAAATGACCTTAACCAAAAGTGATAAGACAAAGGATTTAGGTCGCCTGCCAGTTTGGTTCCTTGGCCACACATCAACACTTGCCTGGCAAGTAGATTTTCTGAATGCTTATTTCTTCAACAGTTTTTTTCAATATATAAATAATTTGTGGTACTGTCTAAAGTGTGTCTGCCCCAAATCTCATAACACTTTAGTTGGCATTTCTCCAAATTAATATCTAGGAAGTGTATCAATGTTTTATGAAGGGTTGTATTGTTTTTTAATGTAAAAACATTTAATGCTTTTAACTAATTGGAAATCTTTATCTTATTAGCATACATTTATCTACATTATCATTAATAGCTTCACATGTTTCTCTTTCTTTTTTTTTTTTTCTCTGTGTAGCCCTGGCTGTCCTGGAACTCCCTCTGTAGACCAGGCTGGCCTCGAACTCAGAAATCAGCCTGCCTCTGCCTCCCAAGTGCAGGGATTAAAGGCGTGCGTCACCACCGCCCGGGTCATCTGAAAATATTTAAGGATACATTTACGTATGTTGGAGCAGGTTCTCTGGAAGGACCGCCAGGGCTCTTAAACAACTGAGACATCTCTCTAGCTCAACCTTGAATTTCTGACCCTCTAAACCTCCACCTCCAGAGTTCTGGGATTACAGGCGAGAGCTTTACACGGTGCTGGGGGTTGAACCCACGACTTTCATGTCTATCGGGCAAGCACTCTATCGACTGATCTATATCCCCAGCTCCGGCTATTGCCTGTCTGGAAAAAAAAAATTTTTTTTAAGGATTTTTCTTTAAAATCGTGCATTTAAAGTAGGTCGTGGTGATCATCTTATTTCTCAGAATGAGTTTACAAGTAAGTAAGGTAATTTGGGGGCAGTGAGAGGAATAAAAAGCTTGCAAATGCATATTAAACTTTACAAACGAGAAAACAAGAGTCCCTCAGTGAACCGATTTGCAAGAAGTGTCTTCTGCAGTTATTCGAGAGCGTCGTACGCTTAGCCCCTTCTCAGCATCCCGAGCGCGATCCCTGACCTCTGCCCCAGCCAGCTCCTTCAACAGGTCCTCAGGGTACCAAACCAAGGCTCCACACGGTCACAACGTGCGTGGAGGGGACTCGTAGTAGCGACGTACCGGAAGCGTTCGTGGAAGTGACCGAAGCCAACTCACGACTGATTGGCTCTCCGGAATAGGCCTTCGCCTCCTTTCGCTTGCCACTGGTTGCGTGTTTTGTCTATTTGAACAATCCCCGCCCCCGAGAAGCCGGTCCCGAGTCTCCAATTCTTCATGATTATTGGTGGATGTTCCTTGCCATCTTCGTTCTCGGCCCGCTGATTGGTTGTAGGGTTTACGAGCCCGCCCTCCCCACCTCCCGGGCCTAGAAGACCGCGGGGAAGGCGGGTGTTGAGGCTGGGGGCCTGAAGCGGCCGTACCGGCTCAGGCGGCGGCAGTTGAGGCGGTGGCCGGAACCGCGCGGTGAGTCTGGGGCCTGGAGTCGAGCGCTCGCGGCTGGCGGGACGCCCAGACTTACGGCCAGTGTGGGCCGTGCTGGGGGAGGCCCGGGAAACCGCTTGTCTGGACCGTGCAGCGCCCCAGCACCAGCCCCGCGCCCTCGGGGAGACCCCCCGAGGCTGGCGGATCTGCTCCGGGCCTGCCGGGGCGCATTTAAGTCTCAGGACCTGGAACTCCAGACCCACCTACCGACCGTGGAGCCTGTCCCTGGGAGCTCCAGTTTCGGGATCAGCCCCCTACACTTCACTATGAAGACCTGCCAGGGACCCAGACCTCCGCTCCCACGCAGGGTCAGCCTCAGGGTCACGCCCTCACTTCACGTTTCAACCTTTCAACTCGAATTCCCCTCAGGCATCATCACAACCTTTGGGATTTGTGACTCAAATAGTTACTTTGAATCCAGCCTGGGGCAGCTGGCTTGTGGGTAAAAACCTTCAAGTGACTGTCTAATTACTGACGTGATGAGAATAGAAAGTCCCAGTCGGTCCGGTTCCCACTGCCTCCTGTGCGTACACACTCAGTAGGGGTTTCTTCCTCCCCAAAAAGGTCCAGTTCCTTTTTAGAGTATTTTATTCTCTCAGCAGTGTAGCGTTTGAAAACCTTTCAAGACGACTTAACTTCTTGTGTTTTGTGTTTACTCCCAATCCCAGCATGACCTTGAATTTCTTGCCTCTACCTCAGTGCTGGGCTTGTTAGTTCTGTGCATGTTAGGCTGTGTCTCACAGATTCTTTCAAAACCAGAGTGCTTCGGAATTGTTTTTGTTTTTAAGTGTACTCTGACAGGATAGGTGTATATTGCTGTCATGGCTTAGTGGACCGGCCCCTTTTTTATGGCCACTTTATTGTGGTCCTCTGCATGGTAAACTGATTGAGGGAACAGACAGCACATAGTTGAAAAATGAGTGATAGTGTTTAGCTCACAATTTAAGTGTGTTGCCACTTCCTCTGGGGTGTGTGTATCTGTTTGTTTGTGTTCTAGAACTGCCCTCCCAACCCAGTTGAGTGCCTGTTCCCATATGAAATGGTGCAGTCCTTGTATATATCTTTTTGTATGCTTTAAATCATGCCCACTTTGCTTTTAATATAGTCAAACACTATAAGAAGGTTATTATACTGTATCATATAGGAAATAATGACAAGAAAAAGAAACCAGTTAATGTTAAATACGAACTAAGGGCCCCTTCACTTTATTTATTGACGGGGGATGCCGTGCATGCAATGATGTACACGTTGAAGTCAGGACAAATTATAAGAGTTAGTTCTCTTCTTTACCTTGTTGGTCCCAGGGATCAAACTCAGTCATCAGACTTAGCAGCAAGCTCCTTTTCTCACTGAGGCATCCCTCCCACCCCCCAGTATATTCTGTCCATCCTTGGTAGACTCTCCTGGTTCAGGTCCCATGGATGAGACGAGTAGCTGTGCTAGTACTGTGTACAGCTGTGTACAGCTGCACTACTCCGTACAACAGCCTGTAGCCACACATAGCTGCCGAGGTCTGACCTATCCACATTGGGATAGTTGAATGCTAGATTTTGGAAGCTCAGTCTCAAGATGAGTTTTTTAATTACTGGATCGAATACACTATGTGAGTTTTACCTGTTTCTCTTTTGACTGCTAGAAAATTTAAAATTACGTGGGGGGGCTGGCAATATCTCAGCACTTAAGAGCACTTGTTGTTCATCCGGTGGATCCCAGTTGGTTCCCAGTGCCCTTGTCAGGCCACTCACAGTTGCCTGCGACTCCTGCTCCAGGGAATCTGATGTCCTCATCTGGCCCTTGCAGGAGTCTGCACATATGTGGCATACACTCAGACAGGCATAAGTAAAATAAAATAACATAAAATGACTTGCATGACTTGTATTATATTTCTGTTGGGCAAGGCTGCTGCAAATGACAATCTGAAGAAAGGAGGAATCTTAGTTTTAGTTCTCTCTCTCCCGCCCTACTTCTGGTACCTGACTTGAGGCCCCATCTACAGTACTTATAACAGTGAAGAAGAGCTGTGTGTTGCACTTCCAGAAACACTTTTAGACGTGTGAATCCTCACCTTAACCCATGAGTTGGGTACTCATTTCTTCTATTGAGGTGCCATGGAAACTAAGGACTCTTAAGTGTCTCCCTTAAGGAGTCTGACTTTCCCTCAGGATTCAAGCCCAGGTAGTTTCTGGAGTCCCGTACCTGGCATGAGTGAGTGGGAATCTGTGTTAAGAAGTAAGGTCACAGAGAAATTTATTAACATAGTTTATAGAATATTGAAGGATAGGGCTGAGGGTGGCACTCAGTTTTGGTAGAATGCTTGCAGCGTGCACAGAGCCCAGCTTGGACCCCCAGCATCCTTAAATTCCCAGCTTGGTGGTGGGAGCAGGTGGCTCCAGGCCGTCAGCTCTGGAGTGAGTTCAAGACCATGCTATGAATATAAGACTGGCTGAAATACAAAAAACAAAAAGATGTTTTTAAAGGGGCCAGCAAGATGGCTAAGTAGTCAAAGGTGCTTGCTGCCAGGGTTGACAGACTGAGTTTTATCTCTGGGATCCACATGGAGGGAAGAGACAACTCCTGCAAGTTGTCCTCTCGCCTCACATGTGCTGTGGTGTGTGTGTGTGTGTGTGTGTGTGTGTGTGTGTGTGTGTGTGTGTAAATAACTGTAAGTTTAAAAAATGTTAATTAAAAAAAAAGAATGTGTAAAAGTAACTTTTATTCACCTGTGTTGATTGTGAGGCTTACTGCCTCCATTTGCTAAGTTAGGTCTAGTACTGGAAGCTTCTACTCTCCATACAGTCTGATCTAGGCCTAGAATGTCTTCAGCCTCTGAGACTTGCTGCTGAATAAGCTCACCCTTTCTAGCTCGCTCTGATCTCTAGTTGTCTGATTCAACTCAGCTGTTTTGGCCGAAGCTCTTCTCTCAGCTGACTGATTCAGTCTGGCTTCTCTCAGCTTCTCCTGAATTGCTCTGCCTGGCCTCAAACTAACTCTAGCAATCTTTTCTAATCTTCTGGCTCCTTCTTGTTCTTTTTGCTCCTTCTGTCTTTTCCTGTGTCTAGCTTGTTTTCTCTTCAGTCTGTCTCTGTGAAACTCGCAGTAAAAGTGCCTCCTCCTCCCTCTCTGTGCTGCTCTACTCTCCCTCTCAGCTGTACTGTCTGCATGAGCTCTGCTGGACTCCTGCACTGCACTGTCTTCCTCCTGGACTCTCCCTCAAGTAGCTTCCTCTTCCTCTCTCTTCTCACGAGAGTTGGCCGTATCTTACTCCATCAGGTCTTTCTCTGGTTTGTTAACTTTATCTGCCCCTCGGTTAGACATCTGTTCCAAACATGGGTGCTTCCTTCCACACACTAACTTAACCTTTATTGTTTAGGGTTAAAAGTGTATACTAAGGGCATGTCTGTATTCCAGCCAGAGGGATTAAAGGTGTATACTAAGGGCCGAACTACACCATAACTAGAAACAGGTTCAAAGATCCTCTAACAATACTGAAAGATGCTCTTCCCTAAAGAACCTCAGGGCAAGATGCTTGGGACGGGTCCTGCGGCGGCCACCGCCGGTGCCGCCACATCTAGCAACGTGAGCGTTCTGCAGCAGTTTGCCAGTGGACTGAAGAGCCGGAATGAGGAGACCAGGGCCAAAGCAGCCAAGGAGCTCCAGCACTATGTCACCATGGAGCTTCGAGAGGTTGGTCTGTGGTCTTTGGGGCCAGTCCTGCTGTGCCGTGCCCACTGTAGTGCAGTGTTTGAGAGGACACTAGTTTCCATGTCTGAAGAGTGTATGGGTTCCTTTGCAGCAACTGCACATTTCTGTAATATTGCTTGCGTTTATGGTCTCAGGTCAGCTATTTATTTTGTATGATTTTTTTTCCTATCACGAGCCCATTCTGACAGTAGTTGGGGTGGCTCTGGAGAGCTGATAGTCTGAAACTTTCCAAACAGACCACAGTTGAGGTCAGAGACACTGACCTACTCACCCGTGTCCCACTGGTATTAGGACAAAGTTAAGAAAAGGTGTTCTCTGCTGTAGAGAATCAGTAAGCAGTTGTTAAATAAACAGGAGTCATGTGATCAGTTGCTCTTCGCTTTAAAGCTATGGAGATGGGCTGTAGCCTTGTCTTTGGTGGGAACTGTGCCTGCCACCTCTCCATCCACATCTCAGGTTGCCAGCTCGCTACTGCCTTACCAGTGGTGTGGATGCACGAATCTGTTCTGTGCACTTCTTCCCTTGCAGATGAGTCAGGAGGAGTCTACTCGCTTCTATGACCAGCTGAACCATCACATTTTTGAACTGGTTTCCAGCTCAGATGCCAATGAGAGGAAGGGTGGCATCCTGGCCATCGGTAAGGACAGCCTGTGGTAGCAGCACCTCTTAGGGACACTGGACAAGTCAGCCTGGCGCTCACTGTACTCTGTGCTTGCTAAAGGAGTAGTGGTGTCTTCTCCATCTCTAGTTTAAAAGAGTTTTAAGGCACTCATAGAAAGGATGCACATAGACAAGTGCTAATTCTAGCAGAAGTCCTGAGACACGGGCAAAACGTGCTGTTAGATATGACAACTGAGTCTCAGAACTGGTGACTTTTGTGGCCAGTTTGCCAAGGGTGAAACCAAAAGCCAGCTTGTCATTCTGCACTAGGTGGCCTTGGCAGGTCTGACTACAATAGAGCGGGATTTGGCACAGTGGGGCTCATAGATGCACAAGTAGAAATGCGTGCTGTTTGCCCAAGGGCTGACCACAAGTACTGTGAATTGTCACTCAGTCTTAAGAATGAGATACGCAGATGTGTTAAATTGAGATTATTTCTATTTATGTACATAGTTTTAGAACAACAATCCAAGCCGGGTGGTGGTGGTGCACGCCCTTAATCCCAGCACTTGGGAGGCAGAAGTAGGCGGATTTCTGAGTTCTAGGCCAGTGTGGTCTACAGAGTGAGTTCCAGGACAGCCAGGGCTACACAGAGAAACTCTGTCTCGAAAAAGCAAAAATAAATAAATAAATAAATAAATAAATAAATAAATAAATAAATAGAACAACAATCCAATCTACTGGTTCAAGTGAAAAACTGCCGTCTTCCATATAGAAATGAACTGAGAGCGGAGTAAGGTCTCACCAGTGTTCAGCTCCAGGCCATACGCATTCTAGAGCACGTCACATGGTCACCTTTGCTTTCTCTTCCAGCCAGCCTCATAGGAGTGGAAGGTGGGAATTCCACCAGAATTGGCAGATTTGCCAACTACCTTCGGAACCTCCTCCCCTCGAGTGATCCAGTAGTCATGGAAATGGCATCCAAGGCCATTGGCCGCCTTGCTATGGCAGGGGACACTTTCACTGCTGAGTATGTGGAGTTTGAAGTGAAGCGAGCCTTGGAGTGGCTGGGTGCTGACCGAAATGAGGGCCGGAGACATGCAGCTGTGAGTACCCACAGGCCTGAGCCAGCCGGGCAGTGGGGCTGTTGTGTGTGTTGCTTCCTTCTGCCGCTTGTCCTGGGATTCCAGGCCGTGAGCTGGAGAGAAGCAGGGCGCCTCAGGGTGGCGGCCTCCCCAGCTGCTCCCTGGTTGGTTTCAAGGAAGGGGCACAGCAGCAAGCCTGGGTAACGGCTCTGTCAGTCCCAGCCTTGCAGCTTGTGTCCTCTCTGAGGTGAAAGTACTGACAAAGTTGAACATCATCTTTTCGTCCAGTAGCTGTTTATACTGTATGGATGGCAGGCGTGGTTCTCGGCTTGTTGGCTTGGTGTTAAAGCATCTAACACCTGCCTGTCCTGAGTACTGAGATGGCGTCAGCATTCTGCGCTTGTCCACTGCCAGGCGCCGAGCACTGGATGCTTGGTCACTCGTCCTTGGCTCTCCTGGGCCAGGCTTTGCTTTCCCTGAGGGGAGATGCTCTAGGATGACGGGCACGTCCTGGTAGGAGTAAGAGTTCTGTTTGTCCTCTCCAGGTCCTTGTTCTCCGTGAGCTGGCCATCAGTGTCCCAACCTTCTTCTTCCAGCAAGTTCAGCCCTTCTTTGACAACATTTTTGTGGCTGTGTGGGACCCCAAGCAGGCCATCCGGGAAGGAGCTGTGGCAGCCCTTCGTGCCTGTCTGATTCTCACCACTCAGCGGGAGCCGAAGGAGATGCAGAAGCCTCAGTGGTACAGGGTGAGGAGATGGCTCCACGGTAGCTGCTAGCAAAGCACTTTGGCTTGGAGAGTCACAGCTGACTACAGAGCAGGCCTTCCATTTGTTTGGACCTGGCATGGCTTTCTTCGGTTCGCTGTGAATCCGTAGTTACTGTGTTGTGTTTTCTTAGTACAGATACAGTAGTAGCCATACCACCGTTTTATACTTCTCTAAGAATAAAAATGTGTCAGTTAGACTGCAATTAAAGGCCTCTGGCTATGGTGGGACACCTCTTTAATCCCAGCATTTGGGAGGCTGTAGCAAGAAGATAAGAAGATAAGAATTTGAGATTCTTCTGTCTCTGTCTCCTTAGTGCTGAGATTATAGGTACACACCACCATGTCCAGTTCTATGCCACGCTGGGTTTTGAACCCAGAGCTTTGTGCATGTCAGGTAAACACAGCCAACTGAACTACATGCCCAGCCTCTTGACCATGTCTTTTAAAGGTTGATAATTGGCCATGTGTGTGGCTGATACATTAAATCCCAGTACTTGGGAATTAGACAGGCAGGTCTCTGAGGTAAAGACCATCTGGGTATACATAGTGAGACCCTGTGTCTAAAACAAAAGCAAATTAATGTTTGATAATTGCAGTTTTGGCTAGCAGTGCCCATATCATCATCACTTCAAAATATTACAACCAAGGTTAAGTTCTGTAATCAAGCATACAAACAAACAAAGGAAAGAATTCAAAATCAATCTGGATTACCTGATGAAACATTGTTTCAAAACACAACCAGAATGATAGCTAGTATTCATTACCTTCTTATCAGCAGTTGTCCAAAGACAGGAGACTGGGTATTTCTGACTCAATAAACCTGGTTGCTACTAATTTACAAAGGGCTAGTTCCTCTGTTCCAGTGTCCTGAGTCCTGTGCTGATGACTGCTGCCAAGGAAATGTATGTCACAGAAGGAGTCCTAAATACGGGAACCAGAGACCTGGCCTCCCTTCTTGCTGTGTGACATTGGACAAGTTACTTAATTTCTTTGGGTTTTATGTGGCTGTCAAATAGAGATGATAGTGGCATTTGCCTCAAAAGCATGTTGTAAGCATTGGAGCTACGTTAAAAGCACTTGTGAGTCAGTATGAATGTTGGCACAAGGCACCAACAGGCACTGGGTGCCACCAAACCTCTGGGTAGAGGGAGTGAGCCTGTGTTTTCTACCTTGAACACTAGGTAACAAAGGCATTCTCTATACTTAGCACACATTTGAAGAAGCAGAGAAAGGTTTTGATGAGACCCTGGCCAAAGAGAAGGGTATGAATCGAGATGATCGAATCCACGGGGCCTTGCTGATCCTCAACGAGCTAGTCCGAATCAGCAGCATGGAGGGAGAGGTGAGAACTGCATCTGGGGAGCCCAGGCTCCTATGCCTGTCTGTCAGCAGGCAAGGAAGGCCCTTGTCCTCTCCAGCAACAGATAGGACCATTTCCGGTAGCAGCAAATCCTGTGAAAACTATGAAGCAGGCAGTAAGACAGTGGGTCTGGGGTTGGGAGGGTAAGTGGGGACTCCGTATGCTTTCCCTAAAGCAGTGCCATCTGAGTGAGAGCACAGGATGTGAGGCGCCTTGCAGATGGCTGGGAACTGTATTCTAGGGGGAGGCTTCGAGGTGGGAGAGAGTTGGTATATTGTAAGCAAAGGAGAAGGGGGAGATGGTATCTGAGAAGTGAGGCCCAGTTATATGCTTACTGTTTGTGGTCAGCAGTTTTTTCTGATTGCAGCACCGATGTCAGTGGTGTGCACATGGGAATCATGGGGGTTGTGGATTTCTGACACCTTTGGCTGGCTGTGGGAACAAATGTGTGGAGAGGTGGGAATAAAGTCAGGGTTTAGGTGTTGTTTAGTCAGCTTAAAGGTGGAAAGATTTGTAGCCTATGAGAGAACACAGGAAGGGCTGCATCCACACTGGCCTGAATGCACAAAAGAGAAGCAGCATTGGATGTCTCTTTGTCTTTGTGTGAGACCATTGTGAGGTCCTTAATGTGGGCCATCAGAGCAGGCTTGTGTCACCCAGGAGCAAGCAGGCCACAGCATCCTTGCCTTCTGTTGTTGGCTATGAGCAGCCCGTGTGGCCATGGCACACAGGGTTGGTGATGGAGCTCTGAGCAGCACCAGGGCCTTTTGATCAGTTAGACTTCTGTAGCTGAGGTGACATTCTGGTGGCTGCCACAGGAAGCTGGAATAGTCTGGCTGGCTTCAGTTAGAGATAGTGAACACAGATACTGAGGAGACAGGATTCAGGAGATGTTGGAGGAAAACTCCGTCTGTGAGACTTCCCGTGAGGCTCTGTTGTGTGGAAGTTCAGCCCTGTGGTCCCCGACTTACTAGGCAGTGGTTGGTTGGTAATCACTGCCTGTGTCAGGGTAGCACATGGAGGGAGTGACTCACAAGCCTCCTGCTCCGCCCTTTCACAGCGCTCTTCCCCATTTCCCTGGACTTGAGATGTTTCTGTATGCATGTGCAGTGCCCAGCATGGCCCGATACCTGGTGGGCTTGGTGTAAATGGTAGCACTCTGAAATTTTGCTAACTGAGTTCTATTGTAGTCCAGATAGTTCTGGGCCTTTGTTTCCTTTTAGTGAAACAAAAGAATGTCACCTAGCACATAAAGATGTTGGCACTAAGTGACATGGTTCTCACAGAGGTGCTTTGTGAATATAAGGAAGCTCCTAAAACACAAAGATGCTAACGTCATCCTGGGCTCTCTCACTCAGCAGGCACAGAATCTAGTTGTGTGCGAACAACAGAGAACAAAGAGCAGCGGACTGGATGGCTCACACTCTAGCAGGAGAGACGACAGAACCCATGCAGATAGAAATACACTGGGATAAGCTGTAAGGTGTCATGTGAGACCAGCAACACTGGAGTGGGGAGAGCCCAGATGGATGTGTGAACACGCTGTGAGGGAGATGGAAAGCCACACCAGTGTCTAGGGAAGAAAGCCCTCCAGGCATCTGCTGGAGCAGTGCGCGCTGCCCCGGCTGGCTTGTGCTGCTCCACAAGAGCAACAAGAATCCCTGTGCCTGAGCAGATGAGCAGGAACAGTTATGGGAACATCTGGTCCCAGGATGGATGATCTCTTACAGCGTTAGGAAGCCATGGAGTCCACTCTGTGCAGTGGTAGGCTAGTTGTAGATTTTGAAAAGAATAACTTTTTTTGTTTGTTTGTTTTTCGAGACAGGGTTTCTCTGTGTAGCCCTGGCTGTCCTTGTCCTGGAGCAGACCAGGCTGGCCTCGAACTCAGAAATCCGCCTGCCTCTGCCTCCCAAGTGCTGGGATTAAAGGCGTGTGCCACCACCGCCCAGCGAAGAATAACTTTTAAAAAGCCTTCAGATTTTGACATATCTACCTGTGTGTGGAGGTGTGCACATTGATGCATAGGAGTGAGGGAGCTATAGGCTGATGTTGGGTGTCTTTTTCACGCTGCACCTTTTACAAGGCATCTCAGTGAACCTAGAGCTCAACAGTTCAGCAGGACTAGCTGTCCAGTGTGATCTGGAACCCCTGTCTTGACATACTCAGCTTGCCCTGTGGGTACTGGGCGTCTGGGCTCAGGCCCTCCTGCCTGAGCAGTAAGCACTTTACTGACTGAGCCATCTATTTCCTTAGCCCCTGGGCATGGCTTGAGCCTCTGGTGAGAAGGAACTATAGAGGGTCAAGGGCTAAAGCTACAAATTCTTTTAAGAGGGAACTACAGAGCCACCACATGGCTCACCCAGCAGGTAAAAAGACTGTTGTCAGACTGTGCTGGCAACCTGAGTTCAGTCCCCCAGCACCTGGATGGTAGATGGAGGGAACCAACTTCCACAGCTATCCTCTCACCCCACGTACCTATGCAGGGTAATAGAAGGTATTTCCTAGGCCATGTTACACATTCTGACTAATTGCATTGTTAGGGAGATAATGAAGGGGGTAGGGCATTGAAGTTTACAGAATGGTTGTTGATAATCCCTGGGCAAGTTTAACTAAAATCCTCTTTTCAGTACAGTAGGGGCAGACCACATTTGAATTGCAGTTGAATCACTCCCAGGAACTAGATTATTTTGTTTTGGGTAAAGTTAGCAAGAATGGGATCCTTGGGGCATACCTCTGCTAGCCCAGAAAATTAGCATAGTCGGTGCACGCCCGTAGGATTTGCTGAAGGACACAGTGGCAGGAGGATCATGAGTTCGAGGTCAGCCTGGGCTACACATTTTTTTAAAAGCCGGGTGGTGGTGGCGGCGGCGCACGCCTTTAATCCCAGCACTTGGGAGGCAGAGACAGGTGGATTTCTGAGTTCCAGGCCAGCCTGGTCTACAGAGTGAGTTCCAAGACAGCCAGGGCTACACAGAGAAACCTTGTCTAGAAAAAACAAACAAACAAAAAAAGGCCTGATGCCATATTTGATCCATATTTGATACATTCAGATCCTGCACTTCCTTGTGTTGTGCCTGTCTGTCATTTCTTCTTCGTGAATGTCTTGCCGACCTGACCAGAACACTGTTTCTCTTGCTGGTTGAGAGACCTGCGACAGTCCAGATGCAGAATGGCTCCTCCACTGTCAGGCAGCTGCTCCTTGGGGTTGGGCAGGTGGCTACTCTGCACACTCACTGTGCCCAGGGGAAAAGCCTCTGAGAAGCTAAAGTGACTGTTTCTTCCCTCCCTTGCTCGTGTTTAGCGGCTGAGAGAGGAGATGGAGGAGATCACCCAGCAGCAGCTGGTACATGACAAGTATTGCAAAGACCTGATGGGCTTTGGAACAAAGCCTCGGCACATCACCCCCTTCACCAGTTTCCAGGCTGTGCAGCCCCAGCAGTCGAATGCCTTGGTGGGACTGCTGGGGTACAGCTCCCACCAAGGCCTAATGGGATTTGGGACGTCCCCCAGCCCTACCAAGTCCACTCTTGTGGAAAGCCGCTGTTGCAGAGACTTGATGGAAGAGAAATTTGATCAGGTAAGTGGCAAAAGGGCCGTCCTTCTTTCCCAAGCCCACACCTCCCTCTCCTTTGCCAACCCTGTATCCTTGCTCTCTCAGGTGTGCCAGTGGGTGCTAAAGTGCAGGAGCAGCAAGAACTCACTGATCCAAATGACAATCCTTAATCTGCTGCCCCGCTTGGCTGCATTCCGACCTTCTGCCTTCACAGGTGAGGCTATTCTCTGAAGACCTTCCCGCTCAAGGATTCTCAGATGGGGACAGAAACGGTGGTCCCAGAGACTCAGGTCTTCCTCTCCTTGAAGCAATGCTGATATAGGGCTAGTCTCTGGTCCCTTTACCTCCTGTCCAGTTCCTCCATTTTCTATTAAGAGACCTAGTAGCAGTGAAAATGTGTAGGTAAGAGTCAGGCATGGTGGCACACACATGTAATTCCAGCCTCTGGGGGCAGACGAATTATGAGTTCAGTACCGTCCTTGGTCACGTGAAAGGTTTGAGGCCACCTGGACCAAAACAGACAGTCTTAGAAAAAAACAAAAATAATGTGTAGTGGAGGTCCGTTCTAGGCCAGGTCATCATGTATATGTGGACACCAACATAATTTCTTGTGCCGTGTATTATGGTTCAGATCCACATGACAAGCCTTGGGAGGTTGAAGGGGACCATCTAAAGCTTACGGCCAGCCCAGGCCTCAAGTGTGACATCAACTGAAGGCACTTGAGATCCATACCATCAGCAGCACTGTCTAGGGTAGAGCAGGTTAGTGACCTGCTTTCCCCCATTGGTGACTGATCACCAAGCATCCTCACACCTGTAAGGATAAGGAGTGTGGGTGGGTTAGAGGCAGGTTCCCCAGGTGATGGACAGCAACTTCCCCTATGGTGGCTGTCGGGTCTGGGAGCGCAGTTCCAGGCCTTCCCATCAGGCTGTACTGACTGTTGTGGCTAGAGACATTTTTTTCCTTCCCATCACAGCCCTTAGCTGTAGGAAGCTTTGGTGACAGACATGGAAGGAATCCTGAGTCAGCCCGTTAGTGTGGGACAGGTTGTTTTTTCTTTTCTTTACTTTTTTTCTTTTTTAATTTTTATTGATTTAAGTTTTATTGCATTGTGATGAAAAAAGATACATGATTTCAATTTATCTGAACTTGTTAACATTTAAAAACATTCTTGTTTCCCTTTTGTACCCCAGCTCCTCCCAGAGACCCCCCTTCAATACCTGCAATACCTTTTTTGTCATATTCTTTAAAATTTATAAAATATTATAACAATAAGAATGAGTATTATAAAAGTTGTTTGATATAAAAACAATCAATTTAACAGTCTTACATAGATGCTTGTCTACAGCAATACTGAAAATACATATGTTTTTCTCAATATAAATTTTAAATAACTCCAAACATTAACTGTATATTTTAAAATAATACATCATTACTAGTATTTTTTAAATGAACATAAATATATGAAGTTTTTTTTGTTTGTTTGTTTTGTATTTAGTAGAGCTTAAAATCTTGGCTCTTACTGTTGTACAAGCCCAAAATAAGAACAATTTTTAGACATTGGATTTTATTGTAATAAGGCTGTATGTGCTTCAATGACCCTCACATCACCAAAGGATTTTACCTCCGTCATAGCTAAGCTGAGAGTTGACAGTTCTGCTGCACCAAGGAATGAATTGTAGGAATGATTTTTGGGTACAGACTTCCTGCTATGGTCAAAGCTATTTGACTTGAGTGATTGTCTTCATTTTCAACCCACAGAAAACAGGTTACATTCATTTAAGAAATGGTCTAGGTATTAAGATAGTCTATCCATAAAGTCATTCGCCAACTGTTTCAATGAACAATGGTTCTGCTTGGAGGGTGGCACAGACATTAGGTGAGGATAAGAATTTGGTTCATTAGCTGTGATAATTTGGAAAAGCATTCATCTCAGAGAATGAGTAACTTATAAAGTCCTCTTCTTCAAACTTGATACAAACGTCAAGCAAAGCATTCAGTCTCACTCTGTGTTGTTCTCTTACAAGCCCCCTCCCAAGTGAATTGTCTACGTTTCTTTTGGCTGTATAAATACTTTTGAAATATGTAAGCTGTTCTGAAAACCATAGTATAGTGTAAAGACATGAAATAAACAATACTACTAATATAGAGAGGCTGAGATAGGAGAAGCAAGATTTCAAGACCATTATGTGGTACACAGCAAGACACTGTCACGTACAAGTACAAGCAAGCAGAAAGTGAATATGGATTGTACAATATTGGACCTATTTCTCCAATTACCAAATTAGAGAGACCATTGGATGGCAGTCAACAAATTAATTCCTCATATTTTTGGACTTCAATCGATTAAGATATGTTGGTAATATTAATTTTCATGTTAAGATATTAAGAAAAAGTAATTGTCACTTCCTGTTGTTTTTGTTGTAAGAGGTGGAATTAGGTTTGTGTGGGTTTGTTGAAAGATTACTCTTGCTTCTTCTAGGGTGTAGTTTTGCTCCTTATGTTGGTATTTTCCATCTATTATCCTTTGTAGGGCTGGCTTTGTGGAAAGATATTGTGTAAATTTCATTTTGTCGTGGAGTATCTTGTTTTCTCCATCTATGGCAATTGAGAGTTTTGCTGGGTATAGTAGCCTGGGCTGGCATTTGTGTTCTCTTAGGGTCTGTATGACATCTCCACAGGATCTTCTAGCTTTCATAGTCTCTGGTCAGAAGTCTGACCAGACTTACATAGGCCTGCCTTTATATGATACTTGACCTTTTTCCCTTACTACTTTTAAAATTCTTACTTTGTTTAGTGCATTTGGTGTTTTGATTACTATGTGACGGGAGGAATTTCTTTTCTGGCCCAGTCTATTTGGAGTTCTGTAGGCTTCTTGTATGTTCATGGGCATCTCTTTCTTTAGGTTAGGGAAGTTTTCTTCTATAATTTTGTTAAAGATATTTACTGGCCCATTACATTGGGAGTCTTCACTCTCTTCTATACCTATTATTCTTAGGTTTGGTCTTTTCTTGGGTCCTGGATTTCCTGGATGTTTTGGGTTAGGAGCTTCTTGCTTTTTGCGTTTTCTTTGACTGTGTGTCAATGTTTTCTATGGTGTCTTCTGCCCCTGAGATTCTCTCTTCTATCTCTTGTATTCTGTTGGTGATGCTTGCATCTATGACTCCTGATTTCTTTTCTAGTTTTCTATCTCCAGGGTTGTCTCTCTCTCTGATTTCTTTATTGTTTCTATTTCCATTTTTGGATTCTGGATGATTTTGTTCATTTCTTTCACCTGTTTGATTGTGTTTTCCTGTGGTTCTTTAAAGGATTTTTGTGTTTCCTCTTTAAGAGCTTCTAGCTGTTTACCTGTGTTCTCCTGTATTTCTTTGAGGGAATTATTTATGACTTCCTTAAAGTCCTGTACCACCATCATGAGAAGTGATTTTTAGATCTGAATCTTGCTTTTCTGGTGTGGTGGTGTGTCCAGGACTTGCTATGGTGGGAGAATTGGGTTCTGATGATGCCAAGTAACCTTGTTTTCTGTTGCTTATTTTCTTACGCCTGTCTCCTCCTCCCACCCCTCATCTAGTTAACTCTACTGCTCCCTGCCCTGGCTAAATCTGACTGGAGCCTGTCCTTCCTGTGATCCTGGTGTGTCAGGACTCCTCAGAGTGTAGCTGTCTCTGGGATCCTGTGATTCTGGGATCCTGTGATCCTGGGCTTGTTAGAATGCCTGGGAGTGGAGCTTCCTCTGGTTGTTGTGGGACTAGCTGCAGAGTTTGCGCCCAAGGTCTGCTCAGGGCACCGGCCCAGAAAGACCGAAAGGAACCAGAGCCACTATGCTGGCGGAGTTCCTGCGTGCCTGGGTCCCGCTGGTCCCTGTTACTCCTGGTGTTGGGGCAGATGTTGGTTCCTCCTCACCTCTGATCCTGGGCGTGTCAGAGCACCTGGGGGTAGAGCTTCCTCTGGGTGTTGTGGGACTGGCTTCAGAGTTTGCGCCCAAGGTCTGCCCCTCTTTTTTTTTTTTCTTTTAAGATTATATTAAAGGCAGCTTTATTGGGAAGCTGTTCTCAGGCAAGTGAGTTCACTGGCTCCAAGTACCAAGGCCAGGGAAGTCGCCATGAGGAAGGGTCAGGGTAAGGGAGGGGGAGAGAGAGAGAAAGTATGCTGAGAGAAGAGAAGGAGAAAGAGGGTGAAAGTGGGACAGGTTATTGACCTTTGCGGGTCTCCACTCCCTGACTGACTAGTGAAGAATACAATAATAATTCCTGCCTCCCAAAATGAATAGCATGTGAGTGCTTAAGCACTTCCATAGTGCCAGGCACAGAGTAGAAACAATTATTAGATTGTTATTGCCTCCTGGAGCTACTTCAGGTCCATTTGGAAATGAGGAGGTATGTATGATGCTAATACTCTAGTTGCCTATTTTAGTTATTGTCCCTCCCTGGCTTCCTACTTGGTGAGAGTGAGACCTTGTCTCAGAAGTCTCTTTGTACTTAACTATGCGTGCTGCCTATGTTAAGTAAGCTTTTGGAACCAAGTTAGAGCTAGTGGTATACGGAGAAGGCCAGCCTGACCTTCAGTGTGTGCCGTTTCCAAGGCCGAGTGAGTGAGTCTGTGGGGAGGTCTGGATGGTGTGGATGGTGAGGTGTGAAGCAGGCTGGCTAACACGTGCAGTGTGCTGGGTGAGGAGCACATAGGCACATAGACTTTCTGAGCCAAAGAAAAGGTGGAGTGAAGACCACCCTTGAGTTCTGAAACTCCCTCCGGTCTGTCTGGCACCAGCAGCTCCCCTCTTGCCCAGCAACCAAACACGCCTCTGGGCAGCAGCGTTTTACATGGTCTTGGGTTGAAAGTCTCTGGTTCAAAAGAAGCTTAACAAGTAGGTCAAATTTGATCAAAATCTGGCATGCTGTAGAAACATTCTGGGTGCTCAGGGGGCTGCCTAGCAGCAGAGTACAAAGACAGAGGCGCTCTGCATATTCTTCTGATGTGGGCTTGTTGCTTTGTTAAACATCACCTTAAAGTACATCAGTGAAACTCAGTCCGAGAGTCACCATAATTGTGTACCTCTGTGCTAAAGCACGTGCTTCTAAAACTCACAGTGTGCAAGTCGTCACCTGAACTTCCCAAAGGCGGAGGGTCTGGGAATAGCAAAAATAACCTAAAAATGAAGCCTAAAAGAGCAAGCTGGGTACAACATAACTGCACCAGAGCATTACCCTCAGGGACTGTGAGATGGTAAAGACATGCCACCATGCCTAAGGGGCAGCATCAGTGGCAGAGACAACAATCAGGAAAGTCCTTTGTTAGGATGAAAAAGAAAACAACAACAAAAAACCTGTTCCAGCTCACAGTGCCCAGGAGCACCTGCTCTTGCATGGTGCTGATGTAAACATGGAGATGCAGGTGCACTGTCCAGGTTGAAGATGAAGTCTTACTCTAATATATCAACAGTAACAATCTCCAGGTAATAGCAGAGAGGTTTCTAGGCTTTGGCTGAATGGAATGGCCCATTAGTTGTAGTAAATAATGTTCAGTACTACTTTCAATATCACTATACTGTAAGATAATTTGATTAATGTCTTTTTTTTCTTTTTTGGTTTTTCGAGACGGGGTTTCTCTGTGTAGCCCTAGCTGTCCTGGAACTCATTCTGTCCTGGAACTCACTCTGTAGACCTGGCTGGCCTCAAACTCAGAAATCCGCCTGCCTCTGCCTCCCAAGTGCTGGGATTAAAGGTGTATGGCACCACTGCCTGGCTCGATGTCTTTGTTTTTTAAACAAGATTTACGTTTTATTTATTTTGGGTTTTGGAATTTAAAAAAAATTATTTTATATGTCTAGGTGTTTTGCCTGCATGTATATCTGTGCACCACATAAGTGTTCAGTACCTGTGGAGACCAGAAGAGGGCGTTAGATCCCTTGAAACTGGAGTTTTACAGACAGTTGTGAGCCATGGTATGGGTGCTGGGAATTTAACTTCGGTCCTCATCTCTTTGGTGCCTTAGCGCATTTGTGTGTGTGTGTGTGTGTGTGTGTGTGTGTGTGTGTGTGTGTGTGTGTGTGTGTGCGCGCGCGAGCGTATAGACCAGGCTGGCCTTGAACTCACAGAGATAGATCCACTACCCTCTGCCTTTCAAGTGCTGGCCCCTTAACAGTTTTTGAAGAACATGTACTCTCTCTGGAGAGTAATACTAATGGAGGGTTCAGCGAACTAGCTTAGCAGAAAATGTGCTTGCCACTAACCCTGGTGACCTGAATTTTACCCCTGGACCCACAAGGTGCAAGGAAAGAACTCATTCCACGGCCTGGCGGTGGTGGTGTACACCTTTAATCCCAGCGCTTGGGAGGCAGAGGCAGGCGGATTTCTGAGTTCGAGGCCAGCCTGGTCTACAGAGTGAGTTCCAGGACAGCCAGGGCTACACAGAGAAACTCTGTCTCAAAAAACAAACAAACAAAAAAACCTCATTCCACAAGTTATCTGCCAGCTTTCACAAGCATGTTGGCAAGAACCTCAACATAACTACCCCCACACAAATATAATTACTAAAGAATTAGACTAAGAGAGACAGCTGTATGAGACTTTTTGAAAAGACATAACCTAAGAAGTGATTACTAAGATTAAAATGTCTTATTAAATTCATCCTTTAAAGCCCAGTGTGGTGGCACACACCTTTAATCCCAGCATTTAGGAGGCAGAGACAGGTGGATCTTAGTAAGTTTGAGGCCAGCCTGGTATACAAAGTGAGTTCCAATACAGCCAGGACTACTTTATAGAGAAACCCTGTCTTGAAAAAAAATTTATCCTTTAAATTCTTAGCATCCTTCTATTAGCCTGCCTTAAATGTGAGTGCTAGTGACCTTGGCTGTGTGTTCTTTCTCATCTGTACAGATACCCAGTACCTCCAGGATACCATGAACCATGTCCTGAGCTGTGTCAAGAAGGAGAAGGAACGAACCGCAGCGTTCCAGGCCCTCGGGCTGCTTTCTGTAGCCGTGAGGTCTGAGTTCAAGGTCTACCTGCCCCGTGTACTTGACATCATCCGAGCAGCCCTGCCTCCGAAGGACTTTGCCCACAAGTGAGCATCTCTGTTAGGATTTCACTGTGCGACTGTTGTGGTGGAGAGTAAGCACAGCTTAAGCCCATTCCACACACTGTTACCTCTGAGGCACAACAGGTGGAGGACAGTCTCTCTTCACCTGAGTTCAGGCTCTTTGGGTGCCATGACTAGCTATTTATAAAGGTAGAATACCTTGAGAACATGTTGGAGAGCAGTCCGTTCTCCTGGCTGGCTCTGTTCTCTGGCGTGCTAGTCTTCTGTTGACAGAATGCTTGTGGAGGAATTCCTGACTGGATAGTCATCTTTTTCCTTAGTTCTAACATGTAACTAGTCAGTCATTCTGCCACTGAGGAGAATACAGCAAAGCCTCTGGCATCTTGCCAGATGGAGAGGCCTGGCTGATCCTGGGGAGTCGGTGTCAATGGCATTGAGCTTTTATGTTCCCAAATATGCTGTTAGCAAGGCTTGCTCTGGTGGATTCCCAGCACTCTCACTACAGGGAGCCATTTCTTCCCATGGGATACCTAAACATTACCCTCTGGTTCCTGGTGAGCGTACCACCCAGCTTGCTTCCCAACTAAGTAGCTTGGTCAGCTCCCCACATTTAGTTTAGTGCCTCTTCTGAGCTCAGAGCCCCTCCATGAGATCCAGTACTGCCCTCGGTGGGAGTGCTCGGTGTCTGATGGGCTGGACCCAGTAGACTTTTGCAATAATCTCTACACTCGCTTGTGGATGGCCCTGCCTAAATAACTTGCCTTCCTAGCCTCAAAGTAGCTATGAGGTGGGACAGTATGAGTGTCTTTATATCTAACGAAGCCATTCTGTTTCATTGCAGGAGGCAGAAAACCGTGCAGGTGGATGCCACAGTATTCACATGCATCAGCATGCTGGCACGAGCAATGGGGCCAGGCATCCAGCAGGACATCAAGGAGCTGCTGGAGCCCATGCTGGCAGTGGGCCTGAGGTGTGTGCCAGAGGCCTGTGGCCACCCAGCTTCAGTAACGGGTCTGGCTGCTGTGTGTTTTTTGTTTTTTGTTTTTAAGATTTACTTATTTTATGTATATGAGTACACTGTAAGTGTCTTCAGACACACCAGAACAGATCAGATTGCATTACAGATGGTTATGAACTACCATGTGATTGCCAGGAATTGAACTCGGGATCTTTGGAAGAGCAGTCAGTGCTCTTAAACACTGAGCCATCTCTCCAGTCCCCCTGTGTGATCTTAACTAAGGCAGTTCTCGGTGCCTCAGCTCTGTCATCTGAAAAAGAACAGTGTGTGCTGTGTAGGGTAGTTGTAGGGATTAAGTGAAAGCCATTAGCACAAGGCTGGGCATAGAGGGAGTACTTGGTAAGCATGCATCTTATTCCTGGGAAGTCTGCTTGGCCTCCCAGATCTTCATTCCCTCCCTGTGAAATAAGGAGGATGCCCTCCTTCTGCTTCTGGTCATTGGCTGAACTGCATTGTAGAAGGTCTCTCTGATGAAAACCAGAAATGTGTAGATTATTCTGAAATGGAGACGAACAAGGCCAAGGTTGTTTAGCACTTGAGAAACTTAAGCAGTGACAAGGCTCAGGCCTCCTGTCCATGGCAGACAGTGCGATGCCCTAGCTGCTAGTGACAGACTGCCACGCCCTGGCCGAGTAGTTACAGTTTCCTTCTCCACAGCCCTGCGCTCACTGCTGTGCTCTATGACCTGAGCCGGCAGATTCCTCAGCTGAAGAAAGATATTCAGGATGGGCTTCTGAAGATGCTGTCCCTGGTCCTTATGCACAAACCCCTCCGGCACCCAGGCATGCCTAAAGGCCTGGCCCACCAGCTGGCCTCCCCTGGTCTCACAACCCTCCCTGAGGCCAGCGATGTGGCCAGCATCACTCTTGCGCTTCGAACCCTTGGCAGCTTTGAATTTGAAGGTAAAAAGTTACTGTGGCTCTTGCCGAGATGGTGAGGGCTATAGTGGACCTGAGAAAGGGGTGCGGGCAGCTAGATTCTGGATCTGGAGTCTGCATAGTGGCCCCTCCTCTTTTCCTGCCTTTGTTCTTTGTCTCGTGTCTTTGGGGCACATGGTGTTAAAAAGCATGTATTGCACTGGGCGGTGGTGGCGCACGCCTTTAATACGCCTTTAGTCCCAGCGCTTGGGAGGCAGAGGCAGGCGGATTTCTGAGTTCGAGGACAGCCAGGGCTACACAGAGAAACCCTGTCTCAAAACAAAACAAAACAAAAAAAAAGCATGTCTTGCTTCAGAAAAACAGCACATCAGAGGCAGAAGCTCAGGGGGCGCTCGGCCCCTCCTGGCTGTCCCACTGACCTGCAGCCAGGAGGGGGATTTACTGCTTTAGAATGTTTTTATGTTTGGTTTTTGTTTTTTTTTTTTTTTTTT
>NW_022196900.1:107551735-107580962 GCF_008632895.1 Mastomys coucha
AGAAATCCGCCTGCCTCTGCCTCCCAAGTGCTGGGATTAAAGGCATGTGCCACCACCGCCCGGCTGTAGAATGTCTGAATATTCCCATTCCTGTGATTGAGTTTAGAGAGTCCTGTCCTAGGCAGTGGCGTTCATTCCTCTTCTTTTCCTTTGTCCCTAGGCCACTCTCTGACCCAGTTCGTCCGACACTGCGCAGATCATTTCCTGAACAGTGAGCACAAGGAGATCCGCATGGAAGCTGCCCGCACCTGCTCCCGCCTGCTCACACCCTCCATCCACCTCATCAGCGGCCATGCCCATGTGGTCAGCCAGACTGCAGTGCAAGTGGTGGCAGATGTGCTCAGCAAGCTGCTTGTGGTTGGCATAACAGATCCTGGTAAATCTTGTGACAGCGGTCCAGGGGGATCCTAGAACTTGAGGTGTTTGCATGGTCTGTAGAGATCACCAACATTAATAATTTCATGTTTAGCCATATCTCTGCTAAGGCGTGGCTCCTATAGCCTGTTGGTATAAGATAATCTATATTTACTTAATTTGTCCTTTATTCCTCTGAATAGCTTTTTAAAATGGGGGTACAATAGAGTAAGTGAAAGGTGTTTTGGGGTTCTCCCACTAGTTTCATAGAAATTCTCAACCTATGGATCACAGTCCCCCTTTTTGGGGTTAAACAACCCTTTTACAGGGATCACCTAAGGCCAACAGAAAACATAGGTATTTACATTACAGTTCAAAACAGTAGCAAAATTACAGTTATGAAGTAGCATCAAAAATCATTTTGTGGTTGGGGGTCACCACATTAGCTGTGTTAAAGTGTCACGGTGCTAGGGGGGTTGAGATACACAGGAGGGTGATAGCTGTGGAGGTGGGAACTGGGGAAAGCTGGAGGGATGAGACCCTGAAGAGGTGCAAAGATGTGTTTGCTCTTGCAGATCCTGATATCCGCTACTGTGTCTTGGCATCCCTGGACGAGCGCTTTGATGCCCACCTGGCCCAGGCAGAAAACTTACAAGCTCTGTTTGTGGCTCTGAATGACCAGGTCTTTGAGATCCGAGAGCTTGCTATCTGCACTGTGGGCCGACTGAGTAGCATGAACCCAGCCTTCGTCATGCCTTTCCTGCGCAAGATGCTCATCCAGGTAATGGGGTGACAGGCAGGGAGGAGTGGACCTCCACAGGGAGGGAAGAAAGGCGGAAATACCTTACCACGTCAGGTTTGCACCAAGAGTCCGTGTTTTCCAGCTCTGGAATGCAGTCTGAGTGTGAGCCTGTCACCAGCATGGTGCGAGGTGCTCTTTGGGTCCAGACTCACCTCTCAGGCAGCTCGTCTGTCTCTGGCAAGTTTCCAGCGACCCAGTATCTTGGCTCTCACTGTGTCTGTGGCAAGGGTCTCTCGGGCCTCCCACTCTTCCCAACTTGCTTTTGTCATACTTTTCTTGCCAGTAGTAGGCAAATACAAAAGGTATCCGTCTTAACATGGATGTGATTCCCACACGATCCTGTGGTCACTGCACTTGGGTAAGGGCCACTGGCATTCATTATAAGTGATTTGAGATGTGTAGGTTTTTTAGAGAGATCCAGGTTGGCCTTTGTGCTGCAACCTGGGTCCTTGGTTTTTGTCTTCACTGTTCGTTCCTTGGCTTCCTGTGAACAGTACCTGTTCTAATCCTCCATCTTGCTATGTCTGCCCACCTCTTTTGAAATAGACAGGTTGCATAATATGTGAAGAACTTAAACACAGAATGCCAGTATTGCAGCTCATCCTAGGAGAGTATTACTCATTTGCTACTTGCTGTAGCAAAACATGACTGCAGAAACAGCCACCACTGAGCAAAACATGACTGCAGAAACAGCTACCACTGAGCCTACTGGTTCAGACTGTGCTAAGTTAGGCACGGAGATACCTCCTGATGGGAACATGGGTTTGTTCATTCAGTCAGCACCCGATGCTCACCTGCCCCATCCCACAGCACTGTGTGCTGGCAGTATGCTGGTGGACAAGCCAGGTATAGCTTTTGTCCCTGGGAAGCTCATACTCAGCCAACAGCCCAGCTCATTTTCCTGATGTTGGAGAATGTGCAATTCCATCAGATAAGTTGACCATGTGCTGAACTTAACCCTTGAAACTTAAAAATACATAACTAGGAATTTTTAAAATATTTATTTAGACTATATAGAGGAATTGAAAACCAGGGACTTATATGTATTTGGAAAATGCTACCACCGAATTATATCTGTATCTTTTAAACTCTGAAATAAGGAAAAAATAGTTTTGATGTAGATTGTCCCAAATTGGATTGTGGGACTTCATTGAGTGACTTGACTTTTCCTTGAGTGCTGGTCACTGGGCATTGGTGGATGTCACAGTGGGATGCATGGCTGACTCTCCCTTGTCTTCAAGACATCTGCTACTTGTCCTCTGCTTCCTGGGACAGATTCCCTGCAGCCAGCCAGCACCTCACTCAGTCGTTGTGTATCACTAACTTACTGCTGTCTGTGTGACTGGGGAAAACAGGCTGTCAAGATCATACAGGAAATCAGTTACCAAGTCAGCAGCTAAGACGAGAGTCTCACCGCAGTGGTGGGCACGCCTTTAACCCCAGCACTTGGGAGGCAGAGGCAGGCGGATTTCTGAATTCAAGGCCAGCCTGGTCTACAGAGTGAGTTCCAGGACAGCCAGGGCTACATAGAGAAACCCTGTCTCGAAGAAAACAAACAAACAAAAAAAGACAAGAGTCTTAGTTCCTCTGGACCCCTGACTAGTTGGGCATTGTAGTGTTCACTTCGAGCATGCTTACATCTCCACCCCTCAGCTCTACCCAGATGCCAGTGTGTGTTGTGGTGTCTACTTGACCTTGAGCTTAATACATTGCCATGCTTGCATTTTAGAGGTGTGAGAACAAGCCCAGCAGCTCTGTTCAGTAGTGTCTAGAGACCGGGTTCCTAGCACTTCCTTCATGGAGATATGTCTGGATCACCTGTTTCACAGCTGTTCTAACAGTCCTTCGATTCCTTTGTCATTATTATAGATCCTCTTGGTAATTTTGTGTCTGGACAGAGGTTTTTCCTCAGGAGCCCTCTCTTCAGTCCCTTGCCTGGAAAACCAAGGTCTCAGCTCTGACTGGGGTCCTTCTCCAGTACTCCAGTACAGTTGTACCGCTGTGACAGCCAAGGCTCTTGAGAGTTACGAATCCCCGTGTTCTCCAAGCGTCCAGTAGAGACTTGATTCACTGCAAGCCTGCTTCATTTCCCCAACTGCTGACACATCTCCCTTTACACAGTTCTCTGTGTTCCATCCTCTGCCATAGTGTGTTACCTTTCTTCCCTGCAGATTTTGACAGAGCTGGAGCACAGTGGCATTGGGAGAATCAAGGAGCAGAGTGCCCGCATGCTGGGACATCTGGTCTCCAATGCCCCCCGACTCATCCGCCCCTATATGGAGCCTATTCTGAAGGTAAAGCACAACAGATGACCATAGTGGGATTCTCACTCTCTGTGTCTGGGGAGGGGATGCTTTAGCACTGCTACACTGAACCAAGTAGATTGTTTCTTTGGTCCAGGCTTGGGGACAAGGGCCAGGAACCTCAGCAGCTGCAGGAAAGAGTTCCCCTTCGTGCTTCAGGCCCATCAAATGGGCTTGGGAAGGAGAAGTAGGGAAATAGTATGTGCACTTTCCCCAAATGAAGGCAAATGGGCTTTATTCAGGAACCCAATTTGAGATGGGAATGTGGTTTCATGTGAAGTGTTCTATGTCTGACACACATACATCTGGAGGGATGGTCGGCAGGCAGAGTTGAAAGGGCACCTGAGAAACGTCTTCAAACTGTGCTGCTGCCTGGGGCATACACTGCGCTTGTGTCTGGTTTCAAGAAAAGCTCGGAAATGCACAGTCCAGAGCCTCCTGCATGCACAAAGCCTAGAAGTAACTTCTGTATGACCTAGAGGGTCTTAGGAGGGTTTCGATTTGTTTTCTGGTGTTTGGGATTGAACCCAGAGCTTTTGTGTACTGGGAGGCATGCTGCCCTCTAGGGGTAAGATAGCTCTCCTACAGATTTCTTCCACACTCATTTTCTTATACCTTCTTCTGTAGGCTTTAATTTTGAAACTGAAAGATCCAGACCCTGACCCAAACCCAGGCGTGATCAATAACGTGTTGGCTACTATAGGAGAACTGGCTCAGGTGAGGGAGCAGCTGGCCTTCCACAGGTGGAAGGATGCTCTTTAGCCTGGGGGAAGGCAGAGCACTTGTTTTTCTCTTCATTCTTTTTTGTTTCTGGTTTTGTTTGTTCTTGTTTTATTTAGAAGCGGCATCTCACTGTGCTGCCCAGGCTGGCCTCAGACTCACAGAGCTCCTCCTGCCTCACCGTCTAGAGTGTTGGACTTCCTAGGTGTGAGCCACCATGCCCATCCTAAAACAATGTCTTTATCCCACAGTCTCAACCCTCTGCCATTGTCTTCTGGTTTTGTAGGTTAGTGGCCTGGAAATGAGAAAGTGGGTGGATGAGCTCTTTATCATCATCATGGACATGCTCCAGGACTCCTCTCTGCTGGCCAAAAGGCAGGTGAGTGCCACTGCTTCCTGAGTGGGCTGGAGACCCATGGGACCAGGGACCACAGTGTCCCCACTCAGCTTTTTGCGGAGCTTGACAGACAGTAAGTGCTTGACATTTTCTTTGAATGTGGAAAGAGGGCAGAATCTCAGAACAAGCTTTGGCTCTGCTCTTGACCAGTCGCCTACAGTTCAGATCCAGGCTGAGCATCACCCTATCCTCTGCATAGAGGGAAATGCAGTCTACTGTCAGAGCCCAGCTCCTGAGCGAGGAAGCAGGCCTGGACACTGCTTGTGGAGACAGACAGCTTCCGTTCATTCTCCCGGCCACGGAGGGTTATTAGAGGAGTAGTCCAAAGCGAAGAACAGTCTTAACTTCCTTCCATAGCTCCTGGTAGTCATTCAGCATACAAAAGAACCACGTTTCCTCTGAGAAATGTGGGAATATTCTGTATGTTTTTTTCTTTGATTTTTGTAGCAGCATCTCACTCCATAGTCAGCAAGTGAGTCAAGTGAAGTTAGAACTGGCCCTGAACCAAAGGCTGTCCTCCAACTTCAGCCTCCCTGGTACAGAGAGTACATTGGGAGCCATGCCTTGCACTCTACTCTTTACCTTTGATGCAGCAACTGTAGACTCGTGCTTGACCAGCTACGTGTGGCCTGACTCCAGGATTCCTATGCATGGATAGTGACTCAGCGGTCTTCTAATTGATTGGCTCTGCCATCTCATTCCCTCCATACAAAGAGTACACCCGAGCTTTCTTTTTTGTACTGGTTCAATAAACACGTGGCCTTTGTCCATTCAGGTGGCTTTGTGGACCCTGGGACAGTTGGTGGCCAGCACTGGCTATGTGGTGGAGCCCTACAGGAAGTACCCCACTCTGCTAGAAGTGCTGCTGAATTTCCTGAAGACAGAGCAGAACCAGGGCACTCGGAGAGAGGTACGCAGCATGGACACCTGGTTTGCAAAGGCTTGAGAGAGGAAGTAATGGCAGCAACCTACCCCACTCTGGGTGGGCTTCCTGACTGCCTCTGCTCTGCTTCTGTGGGAGGTGTGGAGTGTGGAACGGAGCTGTACCTCTAATCCTGTTTAATCAGATGTTGGGGTAAGTGCTTGTCTTCTTTCCCTTCCTGCTCAGGCCATCCGAGTGTTAGGGCTCCTCGGGGCTTTGGATCCCTACAAGCACAAAGTGAACATCGGCATGATTGACCAATCCCGGGACGCTTCCGCTGTCAGCCTGTCAGAGTCCAAGTCAAGTCAGGATTCCTGTAAGTTAGAACAAGAGTGTTGTCAAGCTTGGACTTACATCCCTCCTGACCATGTGTAGAAAGAATGGTGGTCAGGTAACTGATAGATATCGAATCTCTTGGCAGCTTGTGAATGAAGAGCTTGTAGTCCCTATGTCTAGCAGGGATGTTATACCCAATCGAGCCAGAGTCCTGTGTCTGCCTAGGGTCTTTGTCAGGGTTAACAGGCTAAGTCTAGGTTACTTTTGACCTCGGTGAGAGGTAGGAATCACCCTGACACCGCTGTCATCTGTCACTTTGTTAGTGCTTCTTTTTTTCTTTTATTCCCTGGCCCTCATGGAGGGGGCGGGGAGGAGAGCTCTTGTTTTCTCTGTTTTATTTGAGGGAAATCAGGACACAGAAAGACCAGTAGCCCCCACAAGCCCTGGGCCCTCTCTTTTTGCATCTAGTCTGACAATAGAGACCCATTGCCTTTTGACAAGTGCCAGAGCATTTGGGAATGAGAGCGGAGTATGAGTTTCCAGCCCGCCATCCACTGGGGAAAGCCTGTTTATGAAATTGATGGTTCAGCAGTGGCTCTCCTAATGCTGTAGAGGAATATGATTTTCCAGAATGAAATTATTTGTTCCCTAAAAGTCTCTCTAGGTTGATTGTTTATTTCCTTCTCCCGTCTGGATTAAGGGAGTGTACCATCTTGATACCCTTTGCTCCTTGACCATCAAGGGCAGAGCCCAAGGCCAGCTGCTTATGCTCCTCAGCAGCACCTGCCATCCTGTCTCCCACCTGCCCTACATCTTACCTCCTCAGTGCATGGTACCATTCCCAGGATGGAGCCCTTGCTGTTCAGGATATAGCATATGCCTGCTAACTTGTCTGTATTCCCCGGGGGACTAGCCAGCTGTGGAACAGATGTTTGTCTAATTTAACTCCCTTTACTTTAATTTGGAGGAGTAGTTATTTTTATTGATGGTTTCAACTATGAAGTTATGAACTGTGATGCTGAGAAGCTATGTTACATCCAGGAGTTTAGAGAAAACCCATCATGCACTGTTTTAGGCTTTGGTGGTTTGGGTAATAGAAAAGCTAGAATGAGTTTTGCTCCTCACAGGAAGAGCCTGTTCATCGGTTCCTAATAGCCCTGTGCTCCGTATTCACAGCAGTGTCAGAATGTGCAGAGAGAATATATGCATACTAATGCCTCTGAAGGGGCTTTGTTTGCTATTAGCCATGCTTAGCCTTACATCAGAGTCCTGTCACCAATACTCATGACTCTCTCTGTCACCTTGTCCTAGCTGACTACAGCACCAGTGAAATGCTGGTCAACATGGGAAACCTGCCCCTGGACGAGTTCTACCCTGCTGTGTCCATGGTGGCCTTGATGCGGATCTTCCGAGATCAGTCCCTCTCTCACCACCACACCATGGTGGTTCAGGCCATCACCTTCATCTTCAAGTCCCTGGGGCTCAAGTGTGTGCAGTTCCTGCCCCAGGTCATGCCCACATTCCTTAATGTCATCCGAGTCTGTGATGGGGCCATCCGGGAAGTAAGTACTTAACCCCTTCCCATGCAGACCTATCTGTGCCTCGGCCTCCCAGCACCACACTCTGCTTACCCTGAGGGCGCTGCCTCTCCTCCCGTGGCTTCTGGCACCTAGGTGTGTAGCTGGGTTTGTCCAGCCTTTCACTTCATCCCCACAGGCTAGCTAGGAGTAGCCCAGCGGGGAGAGCCAGCGCTGTTCTCAGTACTGTAGGCGGCTACATTTAAATTACGCTCAGTTTGGTTGTTGTTTGTGTGCTTGCTTGTTTGTTTTTAAGGTTTATTTTTGTAAACTTTAATTATATGTAGGTGTAGGTGTCTGTGTGGTGGTGTGTACATGTGCCCATAGAGGCCAGAGGCATTGGGTACCCCTGGAACTGCAGTTACAGGCTGTTGTGAGCCTGATGGGGTACTTCGAATCAAACCTGGGTACTTTGGCAAAGGTGTACTTTTATCTACTGAGCCATCTTTCCAGCCTCAAACTACTTTTTGATTGAACTTGGGGTCTCTGACTTGCTAGGCAAGGACTCTACCTCTGACTGTATCCCTTGCCCTTTTATTCCGAGAGAAGATCTCAGTAAATTCTGTAAGCTGGCTTTGAGCCCTGAGCCCTGATCAGCCTTAAACGTGGAGTCCTTTTGCTCCAGCCTCCCTGCTAGCTGAGGAAGGCAAGGCAGAATCACACACTTTTAGTGACAGTACTATGTAGATGAAGCCACATAATTCTTACTAGGTCTAATGGTATCAGTCTGTCCTATTATTGTTGATTCTAAACTGGAGCATGTGATCAGCGTCTGGGAGCGAGCCCTCTCCTGTGCAAGGCTTGCCTTCTTTGTCACTGATGAGCACTCTGTGAGGTCGCTCTCTCTGGAGGGTGACCACGCTCTTCCCCAGTGGCTTCTAGTGTTCCTCCGTAATCCTTGTCAGGTGCTAAGCTGGTGGCTGCATTACGACTATGTAGTTCTGTGATACAAAGAGTGGTTCCGTGGCGTCTGTACCCATACATGCATGATGTGTATACCAACAACACACCTCACTCTCGGGGTTCAAGGCAGCACACAGTCTTAGAATGACCTCTGAGGGGGTGCAGGCTATGCTCTGCTTGGGAGACTATGCTTAAATTCAGTATCTTTCCCTCTGTGACCTATCCTTAGAGGTAGGTAGTAACTTTTTATAAACTGCTTCCTGACTGTGGCTCAAGTACAGAATGGGGTTTTGTTTTTGTTTTTGTTTTTTAATCCCTTTGTGGGACAGGATCTCTCTGTGTTGTCCAGGCTGGTCTCAAATTCCTGGGCTCAAGCAAATCTTCCTAGGCATCCAGGTAGCTGTGACTTGAGTTCTGTGCCACCATGCTTGGCTTTCAGTGACTTGAGTTCTGTGCCACCATGCTTGGCTTTCAGTGACTTGAGTTCTGTGCCACCATGCTTGGCCATCCAGGTAGCTGTGACTTGAGTTCTGTGCCACCATGCTTGGCCATCCATGTAGCTGTGACTTGAGTTCTGTGCCACCATGCTTGGCCATCCATGTAGCTGTGACTTGAGTTCTGTGCCACCATGCCTGGCCATCCAGGTAGCTGTGACTTGAGTTCTGTGCCACCATGCCTGGCCATCCAGGTAGCTGTGACTTGAGTTCTGTGCCACCATGCCTGGCTTTCAGTTCACTTTGGGCTTTGTTCTTACAGTTGTCAGCCTCATTAGATTCCTAACTCCATTCACTGCAAACGCTCTCAGACTTTGATTCTAGATAATTACATGCTCTGAAAATAAAGGGTGCTTGGATGTTTTTCACTGTTAAGTCACTTATTACTGTTTTTATTGCATCGATGGGTTGCCACTACAGTGTTGTTTCAGTAGGTTGAGACTGCAGACCTTTCATCTTGGTGCTCATTTTCATGCTGACTTCTAACTGCTATTTTGATTTTGCCACTAGTTCTGTTATTGTTGTAGGGTTTGGGTTAATGTTTTTCAAAGTTTTTGAACATTCCTTTATAGTCTTAAATTATTAAAAGATTTCTTTTTAATCATGAGTTGATACTAGATTTACCAAATGCCTTTTCTTTGTTTTAATAATCATCCAGGGTTTTTTCTCCTTTAATGTCTTGGTATGTTGCATTGTGTTAAAATAAGTTCTAATGTTAAAACACAGCCACTCTGGTTATGACAGATTTTTAACTTATCAATACAGTATCTGATATTAATTTAGAATTTTTGCATAAAATAGAATTGATCTGTAGTTTGAAAACTACGGCTACAAGATTTATTTTAGCTTTTTTCTCATTCTTGTCAGGGGTCTTAGGACAGCTTCAGCCTTTCCTGTGGAGCACTGGCTCCGTCTAAATGGGAGCACTGTCATCGTGAGGATTCTGTCTCCCTTTCTTATGATCCTGGGAGTGTTAGAGCACCTGGGTGTGGGTCTTCCTCTGGGTGTTGTGGGACTGGCTGCAGAGTTCGCACCCAAGGTCTGCTCAGGGCGCCGGCCCAGACTGGAAGGAACCTGTGCCGCTCTGTGTCTCCATTTTTTGCCAGAGATTCGCCTACTTGTTGTTGTTGTTTTGTTTTGTTTTAGATAGCCACTTCTGTTGTATTTCTGCCTTATATCTTGCTTTTTTTAATCTCAGCAATCTGTTCTTTATTATTATTACTTTCCTTGATCTGCTTTTTTTCTACTTAAAAAGTTGGTCCTCCTAAAATGATAAAAATGTTTGTCACACGAGCCTCATGACCTGAGTTTCCTTCCCAGAATCCCTGCAAAGGTGAAAGGCAAGACCTGACTCCCTAGAGTTATCCTCTGACCTCTGACCTCTGTGTGCATGCTATGTGCTGTGCTCATACCCGCTCACCTGACTCCCTAGAGTTATCCTCTGACCTCCATGTGCATGCTATGTGCTGTGCTCATACCCACTCACACACAATACAGTCATGTGCTGGGCAGTGGTGGTGCACAGACAGACGGACAAGACAAACCAGTCAGATGAGGCATGGTCATGTACACCTGTAATCCTAGTATTGATGATGCAGGAGGATCAACAGTCTAAGGCCAGCTTGGTCCACATGATGATTCACAGGGGCATAAAGAACCTTATATTAGATAAGGAGGTCTTTCTTACCCTCATTTCTTTCTTATTTTTGTTTTTTCGAGACAGGGTTTCTCTGCATAGCCCTTGCTGTCGTGGAACTCACTCTGTAGACCAGGCTGGCTCAAACCCAGAGATCTGTATGCCTCTGCCAGGATAAAGGTGTGTGCCACCTCTCCTCAGCCTAAAAATCTTTATTTTTTTTTTTTAAACGTGTGTGTGTCAGGAGGAGTGTTCTTAGGGAGGGCAGAAGGTGTTGGATTTCCTGAAGCTGGAATTAGAGGCCTACAGGCCCATTATAAGCTACCCAGCATGGATTCTGGGAACCAAAATGGGTCCTTTGTGTGCCTCTTAACCAAGAAGTCATCTCCTGTTGCCCTCTTTCTTCCTTTTTAATTCAGTCTGGTAGAACTCTAAATTTTGGGGAGGTAAACTCCCAAGTATTGCCTTGCATATCTGCTTTTAAAATATTTTAAACTTTCAAAGCTAGAGAGATGGTTCGGTGGGTAAGAGGACTTGGTTGTGCAAGTTTGTGGACCTGGGCTTGGGTCCCCAGCACATGCATGTGGCTGTCTGGACTGTAGCTCCTTTATGCCAACTCCATGTTGGGGTTGATGCAGAGGAAACATGGCTGGAACTCACTATCCAGACCACCTAGCCGAAAAACAGCAAGCTCTAGGTACAGAGAGACGCGTGCATATACCACTCAGAAATGACACATGCACGTTTAAACTCTGAGGTAGGGGTTTAGGGAGGTTCCACATTTGGTAAAAGTGCTTTGCTATGCAAGCATGAAGACCGAAATTTGGATCATCAGGCTGGATGGGCATGGCAACACCTGTAATCTTTGTACTTACAAGGCAGAGACTCCCTACAACAAGCTTAGCTAGCAAAGTCAGCAAGCTCCAGGGTTAATTGAGAGGCTTTGCTTCAGTGTATAAGGTGGAGAGCAACCAAGGAAGACAAGCTGTGTCAACCTATGGTCTCCACATGCACACCCACACACATGCATACACACCCCACACACGCCTTTTTATGTGTATTTATGAGTGTTTTGTGTGCATGCGTGTATGTGCACCACAAGGGTGTGTGCCTGATCTCTTGGAGTTCAGAAGAGGGCATTGAGTCCCCTGGGGCTTGAGTTTAGACAGTACTGAGCTGCCAAATGGGATTGAACACATGTCCTCTGGAAGAGCCAACTCTCCACACCCCTTCCATACGCATCTTCATGTGCAAACATACACTCACATACGCATACCCTCAGAAATTCTTTAAGGTAAAAATGACATACTGTAAAGTTTGCTATTTTAAAATATAAAGTTTCTTGGCTTTCAGTGTATTCAGAGTCAGCAGTCAGTGCTAACTGTCTAAATTTAGAAAGTTTCCAGAAATTACTATAGCCAGAACCCTTCCTTCTCTCCTGTCAGCAGCCATTTCCTTTCCTGCTGCCTCCTAGAGCAGCCACCAGTCCACTTCATGTCTCCCTATGCTACTTCTCCCGAAGATTTCATGTAATTGATGGTACATAATATGAGGCCTATTATGTTGAGCTTCTTTCTCTCTTTCTTTTTTTAACACAAGGCATCTTGCAGCCCAGAGTGGCCTTGATCTTCTGTCTCCCTGCCTCTGCCTCCTGAGTGGTTGGTTGTCTTACAGCTGTGTGCCAGCAGCCCGTTTCTGCAGTGCTGAGCTGGAACCTAGGAGTCTGTACATACTAGACAAGCATCTCCCAGCTGAGCTGCATCCACAGACCTGTCTAGCTTACTCAACATAATGCCTCTCGGCTTCATCTGTGTTGTAATATATATTAATAGTTTGCTCCCTTCTTGCTGAGTAACATGAATTCTCGTTAGTGTTCAAAAGTCAGTTCTTTCTGTGTTTTAACTTACTTTCACCTTTGACTTTTTTCCAAGTGGTATTTTATTCGCATACTTAGACAGTATTGATTTCTACACTAACTGTATCGGGTTTGTCATTCTTTTGTGTTTGCTGAAGTGGCCTGAATGGTTTAGTTGTTTCATTGATTTTCACAGACTTCTTATATGCTTGTGCTTGCTACTGTTATTCATAGGGTTTTACATATGTAAAACAGTACCATGTTGAGATCTCCTGTCTGTGTGTTATGTGTACATGTTTGTGTGTGTTATATATACATGTTCATGTGTGCTATGTGTACATATTAATGCGTGTGCATGTTAGCATGTTTTGGGGCACATGTGTATGGGGTGCATGTTCGTGTGTATACTTGCATGGAGGCCAGAGGTTGGTATCCGGTATCCTCCATTCTCTCTCCATTTTATATATTGAAGCAGGGATCTCTAACTTGAGTACAGAGCTCGCTGATGCAGCAAGTGTAGCTCTCCATCTTGAGTAGTGGAAAACACCACCCCGCCTCTGTGTTCATGGATACGCATGTTCTCTAATCCAATCCTTGTGCAGAAATTCTTGACCACTAAGCCATTTCCTCAGTCCTCTATTCTTATTAAGTCTTTGTTTGTTAAATCCTTCTAATAGGGACAGGGTGTACATCAAATTTCCTTTTATGTGTGTGTATTACGACTAGGGTGTCTCTTCTGTTCATCTGAGTGGGTAACAACAGAGCAGTGGAAAGATTTCCTCCAACCCACCTTGGTGCAGGAGGGATTATTGAGGTTAGAGAAACAGTGGGTGACTCCAGGCAGCTACACCTCCAAAGACCTTACCCCAGTGTGGTCACAACTCAGGTCCCTACACAACAGGGCCACAATAAGCAAAATCTTCCCTTTCTAAGGTTCTCTGAGCTTCTTCAGTCTTGAGAGCATCTTGGGAGTTTCTGGAGTCTCCCTTTAGGAGGGAAAGTTTAGATCCAGAGGAAACAGTATTTAGTATACATTTTAGTCATAAATTTATAAATTTTATTTTTCAATTATTTTACAATTTTTTTTTTTAACTTTTCTTTTTTTGTTTGGTTTGTTTGGTTTAGCCGTGTGGGTTTTTTGTTTGTTTGCTTGGTTAGTTGTTTTGGTTTGGTTTAGTTTTGGTTTTTGAGACGAGGTTTGTCTGTGTAGTCCTGACTATCCTAGAACTCACTCTGTAGATCAGGATGGCCTGGAACTCACAGAGATCTGCCTTCCAAGTGCTGAGATTAGTGGTGTGTGCCACCACCATCTCTTGTGTTTTATATTTTATATTTATATTTTGATTTCTGTAAGCATCTTACATTGATTCACACTTTTAGCGTGATGATAACTATTTTCTCTAAGTCCTTGGCTAGCCTACTTTACTGCTCTTTGTTTCTCTGGTCCCTAGCTCTCTCTGGGTGTTTTGTGGTCATACGCATCTTCATCTGTTTTGTGGTCATACGCATCTTCATCTACTCAGTCCCCAGAGCAGCCTGGAGCTTCTGCTCTGAAGCGGGGGGGAGAGGAGCGGGTGAGCTTTTGCTTCAGTGTCTGCCTTGTTCCCAGGCCACCCAGGGAGTTAGCCATCTGAGGGTCAGCCTGAGATGGTCAGCTCTTCTAGGAGAGTTTTTCCTCCTAGACCTCACATTAAAACTCATTTCTTTGTCTCCTTTTGCCAGTAGGAGAGACTTTTCTTTTGTTTTGTTTGTTTTGTTGGAATTCACTGTTTCTTTTAAGATGTATCCCATTAAAGTTATAGCTTTACGAAAACCAGTTGGATTCTGATGATCTGCTTTCTAATGCATTAATTTCTAATTTTTCACAGTGGGAAGAGAATTCAGAGATTTAGTCTGCCATGTGTTTCAGAAACACCACACACCCTTTGTCTCAGCTGTTTCTCAGGTCATTCTGTTCCAGGTAGCAAGTGAACTCTTGTCTGTGCTTTATAAATATGCAGTACAAGCAGGGTGTTAGTGCATCACTAAATAAATTCTTTCTCTTTATTCTGCTTGGATAGAAGTTGAGAAGGAAAGGTGGTGGTCCCAGGTCTTCACTCCATGCTTTGACATGGCCACTCCTTAGGCATCAGCCATTAAATTTCCCTCTCATGACCAGGAACCAGGAGGCTCATTCCCTCTTTCTGTCTAGTGGTTTTTCCTGACCCCCCCCTTTTTTTTTCAGGTACCCCACTACCATGCTTTGTCTCTGGCTTAGGTTTTCCATCTTTTTTTCAGGTTCATATGACAAATTTAGCTAACAAGCCATTGTATGTAGAGTTCCTGTCCCTGGCCAATCTGGGCTACATGATACTGTTTGCAAAAAAAAAAAGAAGAAGAAAGAAAGAAATTTATTACTTATAAATTGATTATATTCTAATATCTACAACAAGGTGTTTATATTTAATTTTAATTAATTTATTTATTGAAACAAGGTTTTACTATGTAACCCACTATGAAGTTCAGTCTAGCCTTGAACTCCAAAACCCACCTGCCTCTGTCTTTTTTTTTTTTTTTTTAAGGTTTATTTATTATATGTAAGTACACTATAGTTGTCTTCAGACACACCAGGAGAGGGCATCAGATCTCATTACAGATGGTTGTGAGCCACCATGTGGTTGCTGGGATTTGAACTCGGGACCTTCAGAAGAGCAGACAGTGCTCTTAACCCACTGAGCCATCTGGCCAGCCCCTGCCTCTGTCTCTTGAGTGCTGGGATTAAAGGTGTGTACCACCACACCCATATTTTGGAAAGTAAGTAGTAGCAAATTAGGGCCAAGTTACATTTGGAGTTGGCTAATAATTTCATGCCAGGTTTGTCTGTTTTGAGGCAAGGTCTCTATGGAGTACTGGCAGTTCTGGAGTTTGTTATATCAATCACGCTGGCCTGGAACTCACAAAGATCCAAGTGCCTCTGCCTCCCAAGTGCTAGGATTAAAGGGGTGAGCTACCATGCCTGGCCTCATGACCTTTTTTTTTTTTTTTTAAAGTATTTAATGACCAAAATCCTATGTTTCTGACTTCCACAGTACATAGAGCAGCACTCTGTTCCCTGCTCAGGTGCTTTCCATGTGTGGCCTAGAGTAGCACTTGGGGACAGTCTGTGAGTACAGTACTACTGTCTGCAGTTTCTTACCTCAGAGGCAGGGTACAGGAGGTGAGAGACAGTATAAAGCAGAGTGTCTGGCCTGGAGCTCCTGCTATTCAGTAACCGCTGTCCTAGTTTATAAGGTCCTTGCCCCTTCGCCGTTGTCGGTTAACCTGGAACATACATTCAGTCGGTGGGCTGCTGTGGAGAAACCAACCCCATAGCTGTCTTTTCCTGTCTCTGGGTAAATTGTGAGTTCTGCATCCTTCAGGTACTAAATTCTTGATCTCTTGTCTGTTTCAGTTTCTGTTCCAGCAGCTGGGGATGCTAGTGTCCTTTGTGAAGAGCCACATTCGTCCCTATATGGATGAAATTGTCACCCTCATGAGAGTAAGTAGAAGTTACTGCTCTTAACCTGGGTCAGAGGATGCCCAGAAATGAGTGTGAATAGCATGGGTATTTCCTTCACGGGTCACGACTGGAGAAAAGAGGGCTCTATAGTGACTGTCAGCCACTAGGTTCTGCAGAGCACGGTAGTTAGAGATTGATTCTGCATGTTCCTAGCTCCTAAGTACAAGAATACAAGTGTGAAGTTTGAAGGGAAATCCTGAAATAATTGTCCTGCCAGAGACATTCTTGAGTTACTTGCCTAACACACAGCAAAGCAGTTTGTGTCAATATTGCAACAGTGCTTTCCTACTCCCACAAAAGCCCTTCTCCATACTACCCGTGAACCCACAGCGCACGAGGGAATGGATAGGGGATTGGTTTTTCCCATAGTCACCTGTCAGGCTCTGAAGACCAAGGTGACACTTTGCCCTGCAACCTCCAAAAATATAAATGTCATTTGACTTCAGTGGCACCCAGGGCAGGGATCATTGCCTGGCATTTTATAACATGCATTAAGCAAGTTCTAGAAGACACCGAGATAATAGAAACACCATTTTACTGTTGTATGCAGTTTAAATGATTCTGTGGGGGAGGATTGCTTTGTACATGGCTTAGTGGTAGCAGCAAGGCCAATTTCAAAATGTCTGACTCCCCCAGAGGAACTTCCCAGCACCCAGGTTCAGAACTGAACAGCCCTTACATGTATAAATCATTAAAAGCTGCTATGTTCCCATTTTCTACCACGGAGGACTCAATACAAGGAAGACTTGGACCAAGTGCTTGACTGCCCAATGGATGGCCTTGGGGCAGGGAAGGCAGGAAGGAAACTGCTCAGGGTAGGAAGCTGGAGCCTTTGAATCAGCCCCCACCTCCCTAAAAGAAGTGTGACCAGTGCACAGGGACTCAAGCAGCCACCTTGCCTGCAGAATGCAGCTGTAGTTCTGTCCCAGCGGAAAGGAGGCAGCAGGTGCTCTTCCTGTGGCTGCTGATCCTGGCGTTTTAATGAGCTCCCTAGAGCCCAAGAAGAGCAGTCTGTAAGCAGTGAGCTAGCCCACATCCCCAGGCAGGCTGCTGGCTTCTGAGTACAGAACCCTCTGAAGAAACTTTCTCTGAGGAAGGCAAAGTGCCGTCCAAGTGAGTGAACAGCAGATAAAGCCAGGCCTGAAAACCTGCAGTTATTATTGACAGTAAACACAGGTTTTTCCAGCTGATAGAAAGCTTAAACGACATTTTCTAGTTTGTTTTCCCCTTGATTTTCCTGGCTGCCTGAGCATAGTTAGGGCCCTGAGATGTTGATATGTATGTGCTGCCAGCAGTGTCGGGGTATCCCTTACTGTTCAGTCTCCTGCTGCAGAGGCGTAAAGAGAGCTAGAGGCCCTGACTTTGAAGTGACTTGAAATGACAATTTTCATGGAGTCTGAGGGGCTTGGGCCAGGTTGCCTTGCAGCTATTGGCCATTGGCAAGGGTTCATATCAGTAATTTTAGTGGATTGTCAGTACATGGAGGAGAGAGTACCTACTTTTTTGCAGCATCCAGGCCTGATGGACAGATTTTTAGGGAACAGGTATCAGGTACTGCCCAGGCAATTAAGAAGTCCTGATTGGGCATGAAATCTTAGTAACCTGGAGTGGTCTTCTTGTAGAGATCACACAGTACCCCAGTAATGTATGGGCCAACACCGGGTCGGAACGTAAAAATCTGTCTGTTCTGTAAACAGTTTGATGACTAGAGTATTTCGGGTACTCTGATTGGTTTTAGGGATCAGAGCTTAGTTTAAGTAGTCTCTTGCTCTTTTTTTTTTTTAAGATTTATTTGTTTTTATGTGTATGAATACAGTAGCTGTACAGATGGCCGTGAGCCATCATGTGACTGCTGGGAATTGAACTCAGGACCTCTGCCCACTCTGGCCCCACTCACTCCAGCGAAATATACTGTAGCTGTCTTCAGATCGCACCAGAAGAGGGTATCTGATCTCATTACGGGTGGTTGTGAGCCACCGTGTGGTTGCTGAGATTTAAACTCAGGACCCTCTGTAGAGCAGTCGATGCTCTTACCCACTGAGCCATCTCGCCAGCCTGTCTCTTGCTCTTAAATAGCCCAAGTCTAACAGGAGAACCTTGCAGAGCAAATTAGCACCAAGTTGGGAAGGAAAACTATAGAGGGATCCGAAGTGAGTGACAGGACAAGTGTGAGGTCAGCAGAGAGCGTGCCAGCCAGCAGTGGGGTGCTAGGTGAAGGACTGCACAGCGCAGCTTGGAGGAGTCAGGGCATCCGCATCTGAAAGTGCAGTAGCGTTTGTTCCGTGGCTGTGGCTATGGCCATGGCCATGCAGTGAGAGAAGATAGGAGGAGCTTGTCTGGGCTCACTACAGTCTCTGTCTTCTTAGCCATCTTATTTCGAGGTTCACTGTTCAGCATATGAACATCTGACTCTGCCCTCTGTCTCCCCTGCAGGAGTTCTGGGTCATGAACACCTCAATCCAGAGCACAATCATTCTTCTTATTGAGCAGATTGTGGTGGCTCTTGGAGGTGAATTTAAGCTCTATCTGCCCCAGCTGATCCCACACATGCTACGGGTCTTCATGCATGACAACAGCCAAGGCCGCATTGTCTCCATCAAGGTGAGCAGCTGGGATCTAGAGAGGTTCCTGGTTGCCTCAGAGTCCATGGATGATAACTGAGCTTTGAGACCCTGTTCTGGGTGGCTTGCTGATGTGTGGTCCCAGGAACATGGTCACCTAGCACTGGGCAGTTTCTTTCCAGAATATTCACAGCCTTCTCTTGATTATCTTTCTATTTTGTCTCCTTTAATGGATTGGTCTTGGTAAAGGTTCATCTCAAGCCAGCTTTATTATCTAGCACCTGGTATACATCGGCTGAAAGAAAGCAAAGTAGCATGTGCTCAACATAAAATAAGGGGAAGGGGCACCAAAAAGGATGGAGTCCAGCCAGGCCATGGTGCACACCCTTAATCCCTGCACTCAGGATGTGGAGGCAGGGCTTGAGGACAGCCGTGGGGACAACTCTGTTTAAAATAATTTTCTTGTGTAGGCCAGAGTTGCTCGACAAAGCTCTTCAGCATCCCTGCAGAACTTTGAATTTTCCGTATACTGCCCAGCCATGTCCCAGGCACTTGGTGCCTTTCTGTATTGTTCACCACCAGGCTCTTGCTCTCACTCTTGCAGCTATTAGCAGCGATCCAGCTGTTTGGCGCCAACCTGGATGACTATCTGCACTTGTTGTTACCTCCGATTGTGAAATTGTTTGATGCCCCTGAAGTTCCACTGCCATCGAGAAAGTAAGTACCCTATTTTGCCGTCTTTGTAGGTTTTTTTTTTTCATCTCTCATTATTTTAGTTCAGAAATGTTCCATATTATGGAGATCTTATTGCTGCCCTCCTGGTATGTATATTTTGGATTCATATCACTCACAGGACCTCACAGCCATTCCTTCCCATTCCTCTCTGTTGTTAAGGTAGCCTTCAGTTTGCTCTTGTTGCAGGGCAGCATTGGAGACAGTGGACCGCCTGACAGAGTCCCTAGATTTCACTGACTATGCCTCCCGCATCATTCACCCGATTGTTCGTACGCTAGACCAGAGCCCAGAGCTGCGCTCCACAGCCATGGATACACTGTCTTCACTTGTCTTTCAACTGGGGAAGAAGGTAAGAGAAGACCCCTGAATGGACCCATGATTTCTTACCTTAGTTGGGAACTTGAGACCATTTCTAGTTGTTAGTACATAGTATGGGTCTCAGCCACTATTGGAGAATATGAATGATTCCAGTTTTGATTGTTCTTCTTCCTTAGCTCAGCAGTGTTAATCAGAGCGCCGGGTGGGTGAAGTGTAGCTCTAGAGACGACACTGGAGAAATAGCTGGGATGGAACTCAGTAGGTAGTGTGCTTACCTAGGTAGTCCGGGAAGCCCTGGGCTCTGTCCCCAGGACTGCATAAAATGGGATGTCGTGGCACTTGGTGAGGTACAAGCAGGAGGGTTAGGAATTCGAGAACACCTTCAGCTACAACCTGAGACATAGGAGACTCTGTCTGGGGAAGAAAATGTTTTAATTTTTTTTCAAGAGGAAAAGAGAAAAGCAAATCTTGTTCTTATAGAACATACACTCTAGGGAGTAAAGTGAGCGAGCCCTCCACACACTCTGAGCGTGCTGAGTGGAAGTGGAGAGAAATGGCGTTCACTCGGGTAGATGGGAAACTTTTCTGATGAGCTGTTAAACAGAGAGAGGCCTGACTTCAGGAGCCCCAGCTCCAGAGTGTTACCTGGAGACGCTTAGCACCACATAAACAGGGTGAGGTAGGCAGGAAGAGGTCATGGCACAGCTGGAGAGCAGGATAGCCCGAAAAGTAATGTGGGAGTACTTACTGATAGCTAAGGCTAGGTAGGGAGAGACTAAAGTGTGACCTTGACATGGGAGTACTTACTAATAGCTAAGGTCTGAGAGGTCGGACAGGGTTAGGTAGGGAGAGACTAAAGTGTGACCTTGACATGGGAGTACTTACTGATAGCTAAGGTCTGAGAGGTTGGACAGGGTTAGGTAGGGAGAGACTAAAGTGTGACCTTGAGATAAGCACCATCAGCGTCCTTGTTCCTGGAAGCTTGTTGGGAATGCAGAAGCTTGGGCTCAGGCTGAGGACTTCGGAACGTGGTGGGCTGTACGATGAGCCTCTGGGTACCAGTGTCCACCAACAAGTGAAGTCACTGTGGGCAGCATCATGGTGACTTCGTCTTTTATGCTAAGCAAGACTAGAAGGCCTGGAAGACTACAAGAAAAATAGAACTGATAATATTTTAAAATGATGGTTGTCAGTGATGTATTCTGAATGGACTGCAGAGAAAGAGATCTCTGGGCATTGAGGAAAGCCAGTGGAAGGCAACGGGGAATAATACCTGGAGTGGGAAAAGCAGTTCTAGGACTCTTAGAACTGCCACTTACAGGGAAGTGGCTGTCCAGGGCACAGTAGTGCTCTGTCATCTGCTCTCAGAATAAGAGTTTCTGCTCTCTTACTCCCTCCTGTTGTAGTACCAAATCTTCATTCCAATGGTGAATAAAGTCCTAGTGCGACACCGGATCAACCACCAGCGCTACGATGTGCTTATCTGCAGAATCGTCAAGGTGAGAGGGCACCTTTTGCTCTGAGCTCTTCAGCGTCTTTCCTTCTTGGCATTTTGTCATAGCAAAGGGCGGGCCACGTCTAGCTTTCCAGCCCTAGCTGGACGGACAGACATGCTGGAGAAGAAGGATTTTTCAGCACTGGAGGCTGTGTGGTTTCTCTGTATGGTTTCTGTTGAAGCATCTCACTTCTGCCCATGTGGCTGAAAAGTAGCCATCCACATAGCACAGAACTAATGAGTCTGGCCTCAGTCCAGTTAGATTTTATTGGTAGACACTGAAATTTGAGTTTCTCACAATTTTCATGAATTATAAAGGGTTAAATTTTATTTTGACTACTTAAGATTGAGATAAACTATTTTTAGTTCTTAGGCTGTATGAAAACAGGTAGCAAGCTATGTGCCATTGGTGCCCTAAATAGCCCATGGTTTATTTGTGCTCAGTTTGCCTTTGTCTGGCTTTTTTATGACTTATCCATTGAAGGTTTGTCAGTGATCCCAGCAGGGAGTTCAGACACCATGATTATTTTGTGTATAGGTGCAATGTGTACTGCTTGTTGAAATCCTGGCTCTTGCAGGAAGGAGTCTCCTGGGGTTTGTGCATGTTTTATAAGCTAGGATCATGTATAGAGGTGCGGGTGTTTTCAGTGCATCTCTGCTTGCAGGGGTACACACTTGCTGATGAGGAGGAAGACCCTTTGATTTACCAGCATCGAATGCTAAGGAGCAGCCAGGGAGATGCCCTGGCCAGTGGACCAGTGGAGACAGGCCCCATGAAGAAACTGCATGTCAGCACCATCAACCTCCAAAAGGCAGGTGCACTGTTCACAGGAGGCTTGGGAAGCAGGGCTCGGTGTTTTGTTTTGTTTTGTTTTTTCTCTAATTCAAAACATTCACCTCTTACCACCTTGAATTCACACTAGCTCAGCACCATATTTGTGTTGCTTTTTTGGGGGTTTTTTTTGTTTGTTTGTTTGTTTGTTTTTTTGTTTTGTTTTTCAAAACAGGGTTTCTCTGTGTAGCCCTGGCTGTCCTGGAACTCACTCTGTAGACCAGGCTGGCCTCGAACTCAGAAATCTGCCTGCCTCTGCCTCCCCAGTGCTGGGAAGGGGTGCTTTTTTGCTTACTTCATTTTCTTTCATTGCTGTTGCTCTGTGACAGGGTCACACTTTGCAGCTCTGGCTAGTCCTGAACTCACTACATACTCTAGGCAACCTTAAACTTGTAGCCATCCTCCTGCCCCATCCTCCCAGTTGGTAGCATTACAGGTATGTGCTGCCTGCCAGAACATCAGATACTTTGTGATTACTGCTTTTTGTAGCACAGATTGGCCTCTAAATCATGTTCCTCCTGCCTCTACCTGCTACATGCTGGGATTACAGGCAGGAGCCATTTTTAATTTATCGAATTTACTCCTTTTGTGTGTGTTTGCACATGCATGCCTGATCAGAAGAAAGCTTTAGATCCCCTACAAGTGGACTTAACGATGGTGGTGAACCACTATGTGGGTGGGAACTGAACCCAGATCTTCAGCAAGAGCAGCAAGTGCTCTTAACTGCTGAGCCATCTCTTCAGCCCCAATCAGCTGGAATTTTTTTTAAGATTTTTTTTTTTTTATGTTTATGAGTACACTATAGCTGTATAGATGGCTGTGACCCATCATGTGTGTGGCTGCTGGGAATTGAACTCAGGACCTCTGCCAGCCCCACTCGCTCTGACCCCACTTGTAATTTTTTTTTTTAATGTAGAAAATAAAGTATCTTTTGTTTTTGCTCAGAACTTCAGTAGTAGGACATAAATTAATTAATTAATTAATTAATTAATTAATTAACTTTTAAAAAGTGCTCTCATGAGAACCAAGCTGGTGTCTCAGTTTCTTTTCCTGCTGCTGTAGTAAAAGACTCCCACAGAAGCAACCTGAGAGTTCCAACAGAACATAGTCCATAATGACAGGGACAACACAGCAGTGGGAGCAGGAGGCTGGCTGGTCACATTGCATCTGTACTCAGGAAGCAGAGGCAGAACAAGAAGTGGGCCTGAGCTATAAAAATGCAGGGTCCTCACCTAGTAACTCACTTTCTCATAAAAGTTCTGTAACTTCGAAAACAGCATCAGCAGCTGGGAAGCCAGGGGAATCTGTGGGAGGCATTTTGTAGTCAAACCATAGAAGCTGGGAAGCCCCGATTAGCATAAACCAGACGTGGGCTGTTTATAGCAGTGGTTTTTACTCTTCTCCCTCTCATTAGGCTTCCTAATTTTTAGGGGTCTTATTAAAATATTTACTGTGATGTGAAATATCTGAGGTCATGGGAGATAACTATATCTGTACCAAGCTCCCAAGTATTGTCTGATCCTTCTGTCCATGGACCACACTTTGAATATCTAACTTTTAGAACCTTGCTACTAAGTACTGAATTGTCTCTGCTGACCTGGAATGTAGCTAGCTAGCTTTTTGCCTGTCTGACACATTTTGCTCATCTCTTTGAGGTAGGCCGCCTGGATCCAGTTATAAGAAGCCCGACGCTTAGTGTTCTGGCTGAGTGGCCAGGTTGGGATTCCATACATCGTTCAGGCTTCAAAGAACAACAGCATGCACACAGAACACTAGGGCAGCACTGCTAAAGTTCATTACGCTCACCAGCAAGTCCTCAAGGCGCTCTGAAATGGAAGCAGGCATGTGCACTTTATAAATAAAGACACAGTCACAGGGTATTAAGTTCCAAAGATCAGAGAGCCAAAAGTTACATAGCTGAGATTTAAATTCAAGCCTTTGAGTTCCTGGGTGTGGCTTTGGCCTCCAGATCTTGATGTTCCCACTTACCTACCCAAGCTGTACCTGGAATACTTTGTGGGGCCAGGGATGGAACCTAGGGTCTCACACATGAGGTTCTTGGCCACTAAGCCATACCTCAGCTCCACAGAACCCACTTGCTGCCTGGAGAGGTCAGTGCTTTAAGGAAAGCTTCTGGTCCACTGGTTGAGCCTGACAGTTTTCCTCTCTCTGTGAGTTACTTTTCTGCCAGACACATTGTGCTGTGTAACTGGTCTTTGCTTCTCTGTGGGATTCTTCTTTTTCCCATTCTTTATCTCCCCAGTTTCACGGCTACCACTAGATAGGAGAGAAAGGAGGATGAGGCAGGGGAGACAGAGAGACAGAGATCTGTGATCTAATTTCTTTCTTCTTGTTTCTTTGAGCTCAATTACAAACTGCAACCAAGCCCACTTAGTGGGGCTGTAGCATCTATACACCCTCTGAAAAATTCCCAAATGTCACACAATGGCAAAACCTATCTGCAGCTGGCAAAACCACACCTCTTCTAGAGCATGAGTCAAATCATAGTCAGTTGCTACAAAGCAACTCCATATCCCACACCTGGGATTAAACAAAAACATATTCTTACAATATTTTTGTCTTGTTTTTAAAGAAACCAAATTCCAGAATTCTTACTATAGTGTCCGGTGCCCAGTGCCCAGCTCACTTCTGCACTGCGGGTGGCCCTTAGGCTTCATTGAAGGTGCTCTGAATGTGACAAACCTGTTCACATTGGTTCTGTAGAGTCCAACACCAACGGGTGGCCTTTTCTACACTGTGCTGTGTTCCAGAGGCCACCACTTTTGCTTTATCTATTTTAATTAAATGTCACTCTTTTGTTTATGTTATGGAGGAACTTTATCATTATAGGTATGAATTTACAAATCAGAGCAGAATCGTGGTGGCATAGCTTGCCATGGTTGCACTTTGCCCCTAGTTCTTAAATTTGATGGTTTCTCATTGTCACCTATGGTGTCACAGGCCTGGGGAGCTGCCAGAAGGGTTTCCAAGGATGACTGGCTGGAGTGGCTGAGGCGCTTGAGTCTGGAGCTGCTGAAGGATTCCTCATCGCCCTCCCTGCGCTCGTGCTGGGCCCTGGCACAGGCCTACAACCCCATGGCCAGGTGTGGATGGCACCCCAGAGCTCCTGCCTAGCTCCCTTCCCTTTTTTCAAGCCCCCCAATCCTGCAGTGGACATTTATTGTTTATAGTGAGGCATAAAATGGTAATTTAATTAATGGACAGCCATTTTTATTAGCAGACAGCAGAAGCAAGGCATTTTATGTCAGTTTTATCAGCTGGTTTGCTGTGTAGATTAAGCAGTAGTCATGGGCTCCAAGATTACAACTTTGATCATGATTTGCTTCCTCTAATTTATCTCAAGGTGTTTGTTTGTGTGTTTAGTATTTAAAACACCATGTCTAAAAGTTATGTCTCTGTGGTGTAGGCTCATACATGTCTAGCTGATGCTCTATGTCACCCTTCTACCCAGGTCACCTCTGAGCACAATGCCATCCCCAGAGAAACTGTGGCCATTTATTAATATCTTAGTCCCAAATTTAAACACTGGAGGTCCATTGTCACCTCTGGATAGATAAGGAAAGCTTATTTTTCATTTAAACTAGAATTGTCAGTCTGATTAGAATTTCAGATTTTAAGTGGTTTTCTTTTTTTCCTACCAAATTCCAAAATTATACTCATTGCTCTAACTTAACTTTGAAATGTGTAATGGCAATTGAAGAAGCATCAAGTTTTAAATCCATCACTGCAGGGACATGTTATATTTTCCTCTCCTCTCCCACCACAGGCCACAGTGCCTAGGAAAGTGTAGTGGAAGATAGGGCTAGGGGGTGGGAGGATCCATCCATGACACTGTGGATTCCCTGTTGGTGGCAGTCTTGGAAATAGCCCTTTCCATGACGCTGTGGATTCCATGTTGGTGGCAGTCTTGGAAATAGCCCTTTCCATGACGCTGTGGATTCCATGTTGGTGGCAGTCTTGGAAATAGCCCTTTTTCTGTTGGAGACTGGCCAGAAGCCTTACATGCCTTCGTGTGGATTTTCTGCGGGTTCTTTGATCGTGTTGTCTTCTCTCTCTTATGCAGTCATCAGTGAAATGTTCTGAATATGTTTGGATATCAGTAGCAGATGCTGCCTTGGCCATTTTTGATCTTAAGAATTTGGACATTGTCCAGGAAATGTTCCAAGGATCACATAAGGACTGCTACTTCCTCAGTCTGTTCACTTAGAAGTTCTCTTTTTGTTCGTCCCAATGAAGAGAAACAAGGCAGAAACTGCCAGGAAACATCACTGTGAAGACAAGTTAGTTTGCGAGTTCTCTTCCCCACCTTGTTCTCGCACAGCTCCTTATATATCATCTCTGCACCTGCCCTAAGAGAGAGTTGTCATTGCTAGGCGTGATGATGCAGGCCTAAAAATCACAGCAGTTGGGAGGTTGAAGCAGGAGAATTGCTGTGAGTTTAAAACCAGTCTTGGCTATGGTGTGAGACCTTGCTCAAACAAACAAAAAGATTAATAGTCAGTAGGTACACGTGGCTCTTTTAATTTAGAGTCCCTCCCTTGTTCACCACAGGTCAGGGATTTAGAGCTCCCTCCCTTGTTCACCACAGGTCAGGGATTTAGAGCTCCCTCCCTTGTTCACCACAGGTCAGGGATTTAGAGCTCCCTCCCTTGTTCACCACAGGTCAGGGATTTAGTGACCAGCAGTTACTCTGCCTCTTGAGGAAGGTAACATCCAACAAATTCTGTCAGGTAGCAAACTGCAGTGCCAGAGACGGGTTGATGATGCTTGTGGCACCAGGCAGAGGTTCATCCTTCTCCATTCCCTGTGCTTCCAGGGATCTCTTCAATGCTGCGTTTGTGTCCTGCTGGTCTGAACTGAATGAAGACCAACAGGATGAGCTCATCAGGAGCATTGAGTTGGCTCTCACTTCTCAAGACATTGCCGAAGTCACACAAACCCTCTTGAACTTGGCTGAGTTCATGGAACACAGTGACAAGGTGAGACTCTGCCCCCATTGCCCCGTGATAGGAAACTGGCTGGCAGAAGGGGAAGTGACCACGCAGCCTACTCTTGTGTGTGCCCCATTTACTGCATTTCTGTGCTTTACTCTGTAGGGCCCTCTGCCACTGAGAGATGATAATGGCATTGTGCTACTGGGTGAGAGAGCTGCCAAGTGCAGAGCATATGCCAAAGCACTGCACTACAAAGAACTGGAGTTCCAGAAAGGGCCCACGCCTGCCATACTTGAGTCCCTCATCAGGTAGGCCATGGACACTTGTTATCCTCTCCCACTGCGTTTCCCCGTTGACTGGAGTCAGGTGGAGAACTCAGCTGTGTGAACCCTACCCCCCAGTCTGGCTGGCACATTAAATCCATGGTACAGATGGCTGTCACATCTATCAGTCCTCACCACCTCTACTCCATTGTGTCTCAGCCTGTGCTTTCCTGTCCTGATTTCCTGTGAAATCAGTGGAAAGCAGCCTTGGAAGACACATGGGTAACTAAGTTAGGCGATGTTTCTGAGCAGGATTAGGGCACCCTGGTTCCTGGCTTTGGGCAGGGTCAGGTCTGCAGACCACGTCTTTAAGTGCCTCCTCTTCCTCCTTTGGAGTTCTGAGTATAAAGAGTAAAGTCTGAGATGCGGTGATCTTTTCCTTGATTTCTCTGATTGTTCCCTCCTCTCCTAAGATGGTTTTTAAGTCTTCTGGGTATGGAAAGGGAAGGTGTTTAATAAATTTTATACTGTTAGAAATTACAAGCAGCCGGAAACATTAGCCTCAGCTCCTAGAGAACTGCTCACTTCCCCTACTGAGTCTAGAGAGTGTTAACTGAATTCTAATCATCTCCATGGAGATACTAACATGGCTCATCATCTAACTGCAGGTAGCTCAGGAAAAACCAACAGCTAATAAGTTGCTGGACAGGCAGACAGAGCCTGCTGAGCAGAGTGCTGCAGAAGCCGAGCCCAGAGCTCATTCTCCCTTAGCAGGGTCCAAAAGGTCGAAATGGAATCCTTCTTCTGCCTGGATCCACCGACACAGAGAAGGATGATTTCTGAAGTGCCTTGTGGGGACAGTCACAGATGTGCCATCCCTTGAGGATGCCTCAGGGGAGGGAACACAGTCTTGTGTTTCTCCCTTGCACAGCTTCATGTAATAGCTGACAGAAACTAGGGCAGCTAATTGGACGTATTAGTTCACAGTCAAGCCATTTGGCCTGTTGGGTCCTTGCTGACTTTTCTGAGACCTATTTGAAACTCCCCATCCCACCCTGGGCGTTTTCTCATATATTGACAGTCAAAGAAACATTGAAGCTAATGCGGTTTTTAGCAGAAAGATAGAATAGAATAAGAATAGAATAGTTGAAAATGATCATAATTCCCTTCAAATAGATTGTTGGTTTGATGTGATACATTTTGTTTTTTAATTGTAAATTCAGTTCTTAGGGAACCATGTCCTTTAAGCTACTCAAGCCTGTTCAGCTGATGATGCACTGTGCCCTCCTTTCTGCCCCTTAGTTGGCCTCCTGAGCCTCCCAGTTTCTGCCTTTGCCTTCACCTGCAGCTTTCCCTCCCAATGACAGTCGAGTGGTACTACAGTGCCATCTTTACTAGGGAAAGTTGTTTTATTGCTTCTGGAAGTTGTTGGATCTTTTTTTGGTTATTTAATTTCTTCCTACATAGCACAGAATGAACTTAAAATGCTCCTGCCTGAATTGTATGATTATAGACATGACTCCATACCCAGCTTGCTGAGAAAGCTGTAAGGAAAAGCCTTGGGCAAAGCTGCTGTTGGGAAGCTGCCCCAGTTTCCCCCAGAGTTATAGATGAGAGGTCTCTGGCTCCTCTATGGGTCCTGGCACTTTGAGTTGTATGCTAACTGTGTGCTCTTGAGGAAGTGCCTCTCCAGTCACTGCACCTGCCCCTGTGTCCAGCAGGCTGAAGGTGCCTGGCCCGTTGTGACTGCTAACCCCCCTCCCCCACATACATAGGTTGATATTTGTTTCCTACTCGTATTCCTGTTAATTTACCTATGCTCAGAGCTTACAGTGATACATACACTTACTTTAACCAGCTCGTTCTGGTTTCTTGGTTTTGTTTTTAAAAAACAAATTGCCTTTTTAGCCAGATGTGCTGCTGTACACCTGTAATCTCAGTACTCAAGAGGCTGATGTGGGAGATTTTCTGCTTTGTTTCGGTCTGTTTCCTGTGTGTTGGGTTTCTTACCAATCTGAGGGCAAATTAAATCCTACATGTAATCTCCAAGCTGGGTCACTATTGAGAGGATATAAGCACTTGAAGCTCACATAGATGAGGGAGTGTAATCACTTCCCAGGGGAACAGTGGACTAGAAGGAATTGGATTCTAGGAAGCATATCATAACAGCCGTGGGACTCTCGTTAGTTATCCAGTGCGTGAGAGCAGAGTCTGTTAGTCTGCCTTTTGTGGTGGAGGTGGTGGTGGTGGTGATGGTGGAGGTGGTGATGGTGGTGGTGGTGGTGGTGGAG
>NW_022196900.1:107581673-107593535 GCF_008632895.1 Mastomys coucha
TGGTGGTGGTTTTGAAACAGAATTTCTTTGCGTACACCAGGCTGGCCTCAGCAGAGATCTGCTAGCCTCTCGCTCCCACGCACTAGGATTAAAGAGGTGTACCACAGTGCCCAACAGCCAGCCTTTTCTTTGCTAGGTAGAATAGAAGATTTCATCAAAGCTGTGCATTCTCTGCTCTACTCTAACTTGTCATCTCCTTTTGGATTTTTCTGATTGAGACATCTGCATGGTTAAAAACAAGGACTGATGGTCACTGGGTGGTCTGCTCGTCAGACTGATTGTGAGCACCCTCTGTATGGCACTGTTCTGTGTAACTCCTGTTCCTTTCTAGAAGGGCCCTATCAGAACAAAATGACCTTTGTCTCAGCAGCACGCAACTCCGCTTCTGGTTCCTGGTGGTTCTGTCTTCTCTCTGGTGAGAGACTGTGGGCGCGCATGCTTGGTGTCCACCCATTAGCCCGTACGAAAGCGTGTGCTTGGGAAATGGAGGAGCTAGGAATGCCTTGTCCATTCTCCACCCCACCCCCACCCCCCACCATGTCTGAGAAGTGTTTGGTAATGGGATCATTCTAAATGAAAGGATACCATCAGCGTTTCTGCGTGGGCTCCTCCCTCTGCATCCGCCTGTGAAGCCTGCTCTGCCAGCTCCTCCAAGCCTTGTGCTTCTCCTGCCTGCCTGGGGAAGCTTCTGTCTGAGTAGCTTTCCCCAGGAAGCCATGCGTCATGCAGCCTCTTTCCTCACTTTATTTCTTTGAAAAATCCCCAAGTTTATTGCTCATGAGGGAAAGCGGATTGCTAGCAGTCACAGAAGTTATTAAGTGGGAATCATGGCTTCTCTTGTACTGACATCCTCTAGAGGACAGTTCTTCGTGTAAAGGGCAGACCCACCAGACATCCCCATGCTGAAGGGAGGAGCAGGGACATCTCTTTGTAAAGTGTCCTGAGAGCACATTGGTTTGGGGCTGTCGGTGCCAGGCTCCGTTCCTGCTCTGCAGTGGCTTCTGCCCTTTCCACTCCTCCCCTCTGCTTCACCCACTACCCTTTTCCTCTCCTTTCCCCTCCAGTTTTTAGGGTGTGTGTGTGTGTGTGTGTGTGTGTGTGTGTGTGTGTGTATGTGTGTGTGTGTGTGTCCATGTGTGTCCTGTTTCTTTGGTTTCCTTGAACAAACTCCAGGGTCACCGCTCATTCTGACTTCTCACCTGCAGTTTTCACCATGCTCTCACTGGTAATAATAAGAATTTAAAAGAAAATTGTCAAATTTTGATAGTATTTATTGTAAAAGAAAAAGATATTTTCAACGTTCAAAATAGGAACTACAGTATTTTATTTTTACGAGGAAGATGCTTCTATATACAGCACAACTTTTAAACCACAGTGCCATCTACCTTCATTTTCCAGACATTTTTGTTAAAGGGGATCTTTTTGGGTTTTGACTGAAAATGTTTGAAGACACTATTGTGATCACCCAGTGACAGTGCTCACCTCCCGCTGGTCTTCTCGCCCAGCTACTCACAGCATGTTTTGCAGTGTTCCTCTCTCCCCTGGGCCTAAGACCCTGGAGACACCTCGAAGCAAGTCCAACCTGGGCAGCTGGTCTCTATCTCCACATTTTTTGTGTCTTAAAAATTCTACATGCTGGGTCTGTGTTGGTGCACGCCTTTAATGCCTGCCCTTGGGAAGCATAAGCAAGTGGATCTCTGTAAGTTCAAGGTCAGCCTGGTCTACAGAGCAAGTTCCAGGATAGCCAGAGCTGTGTAGAGAGACCCTGTCTCAAAAAGAAAAACAAAACAAATCCCATAGACACAAGAAGTGTCACAGGATACGACTAGGAAGCCCCTTCTCCACACCTGCTTTCATTTCTCACAGCCTCTCCACTGAGAATCACACGCTTTTTATTTGTTCTTTTCCCTCAAGTCAGCTAAGCCTCAGTTAGGGAACGTGGGTTAAGTGACCTCAGGGTTACTGTTGTCCACAGGTAGACATGTGCAAGATGAGCTGCTGCTCTGTGGACCCACTCAGTCTTCCCCTGAGGCACTGTGTCAGACCCACTGGGTGTGCCTGGCCCCATCTGCTCGTGTGCACTGTGGGTATATGTGGTTCTGTTGTGTGTGCGTGTGCTCACACAAGTAAACTTATATCATGCTCCCCTCCTACCTCTGTCCACCCTCCTCCCATGCTGCTCTCCCTCCTCAGCCTCCATCTTCCATAGCTGCAGCAGCCTCCTCTTTAGGGCTTGAAGGGTTCCGGGCGGATCTTCATTTCCACACGTTTGAGGGAATAGTTGGCTCCATGCCAGCCATACCAGGTGATGCCATCCATGTGCTTCCGGTGCTCCCCCAGGCGGTAGTACACCCCATTGAGGTTGGAGTCTGTGCAACAGTTGTACCAGTAGCCACCTGGCATGAGAGACAGATGAGACCGGTAGTCTGGGGTGCCCTCTCTAGACTCTGGCTGATGGGTGGCCTTAAAGCAAAGGGTACAGCACAGAGCACCAGCAGCACATCTGCAGCTCACTGCTGTCCTTAGTGGGACCAACCCTCCCCTGCCTCCCAGGTCTCACCTTTTCGGAGCTGTGCGCACTTATCCAAGCAGTTGTCGTTGTCCTTGTCCTTGGTGCTGAAGACGGTGTTGTTATGGTAGAGGAGGGCGTCCTTCCCCACGTCTCCGCTGTAGTTCCCCAGGAAGAGGCGGTAGCTATTCAGTTCATTGGCCAATGCAAAGTGGCTATACTCTGCGTAGCGTGTATTGCCCTCCCAGTCCTGCAGAGGGTGAGCAGAGCCTTAGGGAGACCATAAAGGACTTCATTTCTGTAGACCCCGATTCCTTCCTCTCTCATGAGCGCCATAGCTAAACATCTCTTTAGAGGCGAGACTCTGGTAAGAGTACTACAGGTTGCCATATTAGCTAGAAGTCAGCAGACAAAGGTCTGAGACCAAACTTGGGTCTGGTCTCACCATATGGCCTAGATTGTTCTGTCTGTAACCCTTTGTGTCTCTGTCTAAAGGGGCAAATGTGTGGTTTTCGTTAAACCTCATTCTGAGATGCTGTAGGAGTAAGTGGGGACATCATGTTTGAAGCCATCTAAAGGGACCACCACACAGCATCACTGAGACTTGTACTTAAGATCCCAGAGCAAAGGAGATGGTGTTTTCCATCCCAGGAACTATGGCTTTACCCTGTTCTGGCCTGGGTCTTCCTGGACCTTGGCCACCTATAGTTTAACTTTGCTTAGAGGTAGGGAAAAAAAAAATCTCATGAACATTTCCACACAGACTGAGCACACCTTAGTGAGTAGACTGCAGTGATGCCTCTGACCCATGTGTGCAGTGCACCTGGGCCATTGGGGCCTTGCAGCTCGAGCTTACCTCCAGCTCCACACGAAGCCGGGTTGGCTGCCTGGTAAGCCGGTGGATGTGTTCATTCCCTAGCCAGAAGTCACCTCGAATGCTGCCAAACCCTTGCTTATACTGTCTCCAGTCTTGGTAGAAGGAGATAAGGCCACTCTTGCGTCTCTGGATGGTAGTCCAGCCTCCTCCTGAAGTTTCCATGTCACAGAACACCTGAAGCAGAGAGGATCCTCTGGGCCGACGCAAGGGCAGGGGCAAGAGCTTGAGGACAGACTTCCCAAGCTATGTGCTGTACCTATCATGTCAGTGGTCTTTGTGTTCTCTGCATTCTCCAGCAGAAATGCTGCCCCAATGTGGAGGGCAGGGGCACAGTGGTGGTTAGCTTGGGAATGAGTGTCCTTGGGGCAGGCAGTGTGAACACAATGTAAATGGGAAAATCAGGTACTTCTGTGTGTCTTCTCCTAATGTCTTCCCTCCTCTCCTAGAGAGGTCATGAACTTGTCCTGTGTCGGAAAGAACTAGGACAGTTGACATCTAGCTGATGCTCTGCAAACAGTAGAGGGCTGGAATGGAGGGAGGAGTCCTTAAACTGAGCATTCTCATAGCTCCATCATGGAGTACATTTGCTTTTTGAACTTCCCTTTCCATAGACCAGAGCAACTCCTGTTATCCCTGTGCCTTTTAGGCTGGAAGACAAAGGGTAGGACATGGCAGTGACCTCACCTCTAGCTCAGGGCTGCCCAGGAACTCATCAGGAGGAAGCTTGTACACTCCAGAGATGCGGTAGTTCTTCTGGTACAGGGAAGAACAGTCATAGATGGCATCTGTGAGGGGAACACAGCGTGAACAGAGCTTTGGGCCTTGAGGTCGGAAGGGCATGCCCGCTGCATCTGAACTGGATTGAAAACCAAGACTTTATTTCTACCTCAGGGTGCCTGTGGCTAGTTCTCTCGAGGTATTGATTTCGAGAAGTGGGCATCAGGATTGAGGAGCATGCTTGGGCCTCCCTGGTTATGGGGCAGTAGAGTAAAGAAACTCTTTACCTGTGCCAAGGGACCTTTAAACAGGAAGCTTTGGGCTAAGTCTAAGGAAGATATCTTGCTGTAGTGCTAGACAGTGAATTCTAGAAGCAGCAATGATATGGTCTGCGAAGGGCACATGGCAGCCACCCTGGAGAGGCTTCAGGCTTCTTGGGTCAGACCTCAGCTGGAGGCCAGCTCCAGAGTATTTCAGGGAGTGTGGGTTTATGTTGTTTCTCAGCTAACAGCCAACTTGTACTCCAATTAAGGGAGACAGATTTGAAATCTTATCCCTCCCTAATCTCACATCTCTAGATGCTTAAATGAAAACCAAACCCCAAGCAGCCCTTTGAGATTGTTCCCTGAAAGTTTTGATAAATCAAGGAAATGAGGTTTTCCCACTTCCCCTTGGGCTTGATTTGAAAGCTTCCGTGACTGCCTCGAGGCTACTGCTCTGTACTCGGGCTTCAAAGAAGCAGCTGTTTTTAGTAGAGTCTGTGGCTGTTGTCCATGAGACAGTTCTGCACCATCTGGGGACTTTTTCCTTGGTGCCCCATGGGCTGGAGACTTAGAGGAAGCACAGGTGAGAGTGGGAGGTTCCAAAGTGCCTGTTTGCTCAACAGAACTTGCTGGGGCAGGGGGTGAGGTGTACCTACCCTTCCTCCCAGCCAACTTCTAGGAGCAAGAAGTGGTCTAGTTCTCCTACATCAGTTTCACCTCACAGAGCAAATGAAGACTCACTTTTTTGGTAAATGAGAACCCCTAACCTTCTCTTCTCAAACTGAGGGTCAGGAGGCCCATGCTTTGAAATCATTTGTATTTGTTTAATTAGCTAACAGGCTTTTCGGGCTTAACTTTGGGCAAAATTTTTTCTTTGTATGAACCAATGGTAGCCAGGGTCTTACTAGAAGCTAATCAGTCGTGTTTTCTTAACTTGGTTTATTATACAGTAAGCATTAGTAAGAAATGCTTCATCTATAAAATATACTCATTCCAAATGTTTTCCAGTAACCTCAGAAAATGAGATCTTTCTCTGAGCAGCAATTCATTTATTGGCTCATCTGTGCCAAGTTAACCAGCAACTGAATGCTGCTTTCCCAGAAAGCTCATTGTGTGCCTTGCTCATTCCCAGCTGCTAACAGCCAGCACTTAGGCATTACGTTCACTTGTCCTCTCTATTATTTGGGAATTTTATTAGCAACCATGGGAGAAAGTAGACGCAATTGTAGAACACGAGGAGTCTTTCCTTTGTTAAATACAAAGGTTTTCTTCCAATGTCCTGGCTACACTCACAAGCCATCACTGACCCAAAGCTTGTGCAGTCATAGACTGTACAATCCCAAAGCCCCTGAAGCTGTGTTGAGCAAGTTATCCAGAAGCAGAGCTGGGGCCAGGAGACCTTCAGCAGGCTCACGGTGAGGAGTGTGGGGACCGCACTTACCTGCCGAGGTCTGTGTGACGGTCTGTGCAGCCTGTAACTGCATGATGCCGATCTGGTTGTTCATCTCAGAGTACTTGCTCTCAGCTGTGGTGAGCCGAGACTCCATATGCTTGCCGCTGCTCTCCAGCTCCATCACCTGCATGACCACACTGACCCAGTCGCTCTCCTGCTTCCTGCTCAGCTCACCCAGCAGACTGCTGAGGTTGGCAACCTGCACTTTGAGCTCCCTCATCTCCTCACAGCAGCTGGCTGCTTTGAGCTGTGTCTTGCGTTTATGAGGCTTCTGCAGCCACACTGGGCGGCTGACGAAGACTACAAGGATAATGCATAGCCAGGTTGTCCTCAGCATTGTGTGCAGGCCTGTTCCTCCTAGAGTCTGTACCTGCAGAAGTAGGAAGCTTATCTCTTTGACCCACACTGGCAGCTTTCTTCCTTCCTCGTGGTCTCCTTCCTCTTTGTGCTTTCTTAGCCTTTCTCAAAGCTAGAGTTTCTGAAATGGAACTCGGTGGGTATTTGAACACTCTCCTTCCCAAGTCTGAATACCCCAGCAAAGCAGCATCTTAAATATAGTTGGTGCCTGTACCTCCACCCCAGAGGGCCCTGCAAGCGGAAGCCCCTCCCACCTCATCTGGGAGGGTCAGGTGCCTGTTGAGTGAAGTCAGCCGAAACGGAGGCCAGAGGAGTGGAGCAGAGGAGGGGGACAGGGCAAGGGTTTGTTTCCTTGTCTGTGCAGTCTCTGGGCTCAGCACACAGGAGCTGTGAACTTGTTTCCAGTTGCGCCTATTAGATTATGGTCTGCCAGCCACTGGCACAGCTCTATCAGCAGACAGGCCGAGCGGAAGACTTTCCCAACTCCTGTCTGAAGGTTATATAACAGACTGAGGGTGAGGTAGCTAGCACAAAAGAGTTGGAATGGAGACTGCTGAGCCAGGGAGGCTGGCTCAGGTAATCCGTGTGCTTACTCCAGCTTCTGCTTTATTTGGGCTAAGATGAGTTTTAACGGGGCTTTTTCTGGTCATCATTCAGTGTCCTACAGAATCCTATTGAACCCGGTCCTTGGGCGTCTGTAGGGCTATCCTCCTTTTTACACATTCTCCTTCCAAAAAGATCATTCAACAGTTTACAAGAAGTTGTCATAGCTTAGGGAAGAGATGAGGACTCAGCCATGCCAGACATGGTCTGGGGTTAGTCATTCATACTTCTGTCAGGTTCTGGGCAGCAGTGAGTGGGCCTGACCTTCACCCAAAATTCAAACTCAGGGAAAGGACTCCCCAATAAATGTAGATCAGAGTCTAGGTTCCCTCTCTGGCTGCAGTGAGCTTTGCAACTTGCTGCTCGTCCCCCTGTACCTACATACATATTGTCTGAAAAACGGGACGACTCCAGCTTTTATACCTCTACTTGAAGAGCACTGCTTTTCTGAAATCATGGAAAAGGTGGGACTTTCCCCTAGAAAGACCATACAAAGGTCCTTATGGCAGGAGCTCTGTCTGACTTTATAGTGTGGGTCCCACAGCTTTTCCTACCTCGACACCTCTGAGCCTTTCCGAGACGGGTTTCTGGCTCCTTGGAAAGAGATTTCTGTTCAGGCAGCTAGAGTTACTTAGCAGGGTTCCATTTCTGAGTGAAAAGCATTAGTTGCTCAATAGGCCACCATTCATTTCCTCTCAACTCCTGTCTTTTTTGCCTCCTTGGGCATCAGGTTGTTACTAACATCTTCTGGTTTACCTTCTCAGAGTGGCTGACTGGGTGGTGGCACTGTGCTAGTCCCTGCTCTTAGTTTTCTCAGTGAATAGCTAGATGAACAGGGCAGTACAGCCTTTGTTGGTTCTGTGGAGTTTATTAGTATTCAGCATCAAAGTCTGCTAACCTCTGTGGAGCTCTTTAAGGTGATCTCACATCTACCCAGTGCTGCTGTGTTTAAGTCATGTGCCATATGATCATATACATAGCATCCTAGCTGACCTACTGCCCTAGAACTGCAGTGTCGTCGTGCAGAGGAGAGCACCAGGGACAGGCCCACCTGAGCAGTGAGTGGAGTGAGCCAGCTGGATAACACTGAGGCAGAGAACATTCATAATTTTGATATTCACCTAACACCATACATAAAATCTCAGTTCTGCATTTACATTCTGGAGGTGGGAGGCAAAATCATAACACATTTGTGTAGGGGTTACCTTCAGCATCTTGACATAAGCCAGACACCAAACCTGCCAACATCAGGGAGAACATGAAGATGTGCTGGCCAGTTGTGGTGGCACTCTCCTAATCTCCAGCACTCAGAGGGCAGAGGCAGGAGGATTGTAAGTTTTTGTCTGCCTGAACTACATAGCAAGTAGCAACATGGCAAGAGCTGCATGGTAAAAAGAAAAGGAAGGGCTGGAGAGATCACTCAGCGGGTAAGAGCACTGACTGCTCTTCTAGAGGTCCTGAGTTCAATTCCCAGCAACCACATGGTAGCTCACAACCATTTATAAAGGAACCTGATGCTCTCTTCTGATATGCAGGTGTATATACAGACAGAACATTCATGTTTAAAAAAGAAAGAAAAGGAAATGCAAGAAAGTACTCATTTCTTTTCAGCACAGAGAAGGGTTATGAAGTCAGGCAGTGTTTGCAGTGTGTGCTCCAGTGTATACCACATCCATAAAGATGTCCCCACCCAGCAGAGCATGGGAGCAGGTCAGGGTTCATGATGGAGGAGATCTGAAAGGCCCATAAACACACGTGCAAGGCTCTGCCATCTCATGAATGAGCGTCGAAACTCACATTTCAACGATGACAAGGCACCACCACATAGCAGCCAGAAGAGCAGGGTTGGAAAAGTTGAAAATACCAAATTTTAACAGAAAAATAGATCAGCTGGGTTTTCTTGTACTAGTGAGGGAACAATAAACAGTGAAACTGGCATGATGCCTCACAGAGCTGAGCACACACAGCCTGTGACCTGCAAGCACATGTACTCTGAAAGACACATTCAGGGTGTTTGTAGAAAGGCCACTCACAATAGCCAAGCACTGGAATCCACTCAAACATCTGTCAGTGGTTTCATGGCAAGCTGTACGGTCTCACCAGCAGAATAGCTATCTCATAATAGGAAAGAAAAACTGTTGTGCCATTCAACAATGTGCTGTGTCTGACCAAACATAGTGTTGAGTGTTCATGTAGCATTCAGAAACTAACAAGCACAGTGCTGGGGAGACAGCTCAGGGTTAACAGCACTTGTTGCTCTTGCAGAGGACCAGGGTTTGATTCCCAGCATTTATATGGTAGTTCACAACTATCCATAACCCTAGTCCCAGAGGATCCAGTGCCCTCACCTGACTTCTACAGGTATATGAAAGTGCACAGACATCTCTGCAGACAAATCACTCATAAATCTTAAAAAAAAAAAAAAAAACAGGCTAAGTGTTAGAAGTCGGTGACAGTCACCCTGGGGAGTGGGATGGTGCAGTAGGAGGTGCCAGGGAGCTACAGTACACTGCCCTGCGATTTCTTGGCCTAGTAGAAGTTCCAACTGTGTCTTTCCTCTGATAGCCATCTACCTGTGAACTTAGGGACATTCTTTCCTATGTTCCTCTTCTAGAATTTAAAAATAGATGGCACATATGAAATGCAGGGACAAGTGCCTGCCTGGAGGAGGCTTCTCGTGGGGATGATCCCTGCCTCCCAGCCTGGCTTGGTCTGTCATTCTCCTTTCCCCTGTTCCCATCACCATGCTGTTGGCTTTGCTTTGTCGTTTTTTTCTGTCCGCTGTAAGCTCTGTGGAGGACAGGCCTTGTCTGTCTGTCTGCTATGGTAGCTTCATCTGGCACTTCGCAGAAAGCCCAAGGTGAAATGCCTTTCTGGAAGTTGTGAGATGGAGGTGGGACTCCAGGGGACATGTGCTTCCCCTAATCCCTGTTCTAGGTCTCACATCCTCTCTCTGATGTTTATCTCCACGGCCTTGGAGTACAGGAGTGGTGACACTGGTGTCTCCGAATGTTCTGGGACATTTCACTGCCTGTAAATCTTGCTATCCAGGTACGGTGTGCCACCTTGCTATCCGAAGCTTCCTCCTTATCAAAACTTCTTCTTCCCTCTGACCTCAGAAGGGACATCAGTATTCCTACAATGTGGCCCTGTCCCTAACAGGGTGTAGGGCTAGTCCACGTTGCCTTTACAGAAGGTGTATGTAGAAGCTGCCTGATCACATCATGCCAACCTGTTTGTTTCTCAGACGTTTGCTTCCACTTGCTAGACCAAGTCCCACCTCTTGGCTATCCAGAAGCCAAGATAAGACTTCACCCAAAATACCCGTGTGTTTTGCATCCAGGTAGATCAAACTAGCTTCAGGCTGACCTTTTGAGCCCTTTCCACCATCTTCTTTCTCAGAGTCTCACTCTGGATAGGAAGAAGCAGAAAGGGGGAGAAGGCCCTCCAGGCACCCCCAGAAGAGGGGCAGTGCTTGATGCTGCAGAATAAAAAGATAACCGCCAGTTTGTCAAGTAGTGCTGACAAAAAAGATAAAGTTGGAAGTAATTAAGTGGCTGACATGCTGGGAGCAGTGTGCCTGCCAATAGTTCCCTAAATCAGCCAGAGCCTTTGGAAATGTGACAGCCATTCATCACTTTTACAGCATGCCTCTAACAGGCCCTCCATTGGAAACCTGACCTGCACAGATCCTGTGCTTTGACACTCCAAGGCCTGAACCAACCTGTACCACATGCTGGGTTGTATTAAGTACGAGGCCCACAGATGTAGTGTAGGAGATGCCTGCAAGTATACATAGCCAGCCTATCAGCAGGCAGTGCTTGGCCTCCAGGGCAGGTTTCAGAGGCAGTCCTTCCAGCATGCACGGGGCAGTCACTGAATAGAGAGTATATGGAGGTGTGAGTGCATGCACAACTTTCCTTGTGTCCTGGACCCACCAGGTACCACTGTCAGCCAGCCGGATTCTCTTGGTGGTGGCTTGTTGGCATAGCATTAGAAAGAATTATGAGAGCAGTTGTGATAGCCCAGCACTACAGAGGCTGAGCCAGGAGAATAGAAAGTTCAAGACTAACCTGGACTACATAGTGAGACCATGTCAAAACTCACAAAACAAAAGAAGTATGAAGTATCTTAGTAAATAGAAAATGCCTTTGTTATATGCAAAAGCAGAAGGCAGGAGCATTTGCTAGTCATCACTATGTAGAATATATTTTAATATGTGTAGGTGGGATTATTTTGAAATTAAAATTATATTGTAAGATATTTCTTTTTTTTTTTTTTTTTTTTTTTTTTTTTTTTTTTTTTGGTTTTCGAGACAGGGTTTCTCTGTGTAGCCCTGGCTGTCCTGGAACTCACACTGTAGACCAGGCTGGCCTCGAACTCAGAAATCCGCCTGCCTCTGCCTCCCAAGTGCTGGGAATAAAGGTGTGTACCACCATAGACCAAGCAGATATAATCTTTCTTAATTTGGGATGGAGAAGACTAGAGATAGAATTCAGTAGAATAACACTTGCCTAACTCATGTATGAAGTCCTGGGTTCAATCACTAGCACCTTAGGCCACCAAAAAAAAACAAAGAAACATGTTTGCCTCTGCATCCCCCTTCTCCACCAAATTATAAAGATGCTTGGTCAGGCATGGCAGCTTATGCCTATGTTCCCAGCACTCTGACTGACCTAGGAATATCACTGTCATTCAAGGGCCAACCTTGGCTACATTGGAAGACTATCTCAGAAAACCAAGTAATAAAATAAGCAAATGAAAATTTTATAGAAGATCCACTCCCCCTTATCAACTTCTAGAGGTGAAGTTCTTTTCTCTGTCTTCCTCACCTACATGCCTGTTACCAGTTACTCTCTTCAGCCATGAGGAGCACACACAGTCTCAACTGCATCTAACACACCCTCTGGATATGACAGAGACATGGTAGCTGCCCAAAGGGAGGGATGAGAATGCTGTAGAGCTTTTCTTTTTGAGGAAACTCTGGGATTAAGACATCAGGAACCGCCAGGCATTGGTGGCGCACGCCTTTAATCCCAGCACTTGGGAGTTCGAGGCTAGCCTGGTCTACAGAGTGAGTTCC
>NW_022196900.1:107593670-107628107 GCF_008632895.1 Mastomys coucha
CAGGGGCAGGCAGATTTCTGAGTTCAAGTCCAGCCTGGTCTACAGAGTGAGTTCCAGGACAGCCAGGAACACAGAGAAACCCTGTCTTGAAAAAAAAAAAGACATCAGGAACCTTTGTGAAACATCAGAAAATAGCCACTTGGTTTGCATTAACTTTTTTTTTTTAATTTACAATCCTACCTCAGCTTCCTAAACGCTAAGATTATAATCATATGCTACTATGCTTACCAAACCCACCTTTCTGAAGAGATTGATATAAGGGAGGGGAGGGAGAATGTGTACACATGTAAGGTGCGGTACACACACTTGCACACACACAAAGACCAGAAGTAAGGTGGGGCACACACCCGCACACACACACAGACCAGAAGTAAGGTGGGGCACACACCCGCACACACACACAGGCCAGAAGTAAGGTGGGGCACACACCCGCACACACACACAAAGACCAGAAGTAAGGTGGGGTGCACACACACAAAGACCAGAAGTAAGGCAGGGTGCACACACCTGCACACACACATAAAGACCAGAAGAAGACACCTGGTGGCCTCTATCACACTTTACTCTTCCTTTGAGACAGAGTCTCTCCCTAAACCTGGGCCTTGTGTTTTCCTCTGCTGGACTAGAAGCCAGCAAGTCCAGCCCTCCACGTTTCCATCCTACTCAGAGCAGTTACAGCATGCACAGGACACCTGGCTCGTTATGTGGGTACTGGGATTAGAACTCTGGTCTTCATGATTGTGTAGCAAGCATTCAACCATTTTTAAGTCTTGCTAACACAGATCCCCAAGAACTGTAAACGGTACAAAATGTCCTAGCTTGAACACCTGTGACGGCTGTCCTTTCTTTCTCTTTGTAGGGAAATGCCAAAGTTTTCTTTCCCTAAGTTTTTTAAAAATTATATTCAGCCCGGCGGTGGTGGCACATGCCTTTAGTCCCAGCACTTGGGAGGCAGAGGCAGGCAGATTTCTGAGTTCGAGGCCAGTCTAGTCTACAGAGTGAGTTCCAGGACAGCCAGGGCTACACAGAGAAACCCTGTCTCGAAAAACAAAAAAAAAAAAATTAAATTTAGTTAATTGTGGGGGGTGTGTGTGAGAGAGAGAGGGAGACAGACAGAGAGGGAGGGAGGGAGGAAGGGAGAGAGAGAGAGAGAAAGAGAGAGAGAGAGAGAACATTACCACATCTGTGTAGTATCACACATGTGGAAGTTGAGGACAACTTTTGGAAGTCAGTTTTCACCGTCTGTCCGTCCACCATGTCAGTTCTGGTACTCAAACCCGGGTCATTAGTCTTGGTGAGAAGAGCCTCTACCCCACCCCCCCAGCACTCACCTCTCAGGTGATTAACTCTCAGACCTTAGAGTTTCCTGGCAGCTTCCTTCCTGCTTGCATTTAAATGACTTCACCTCACCTTTAATGTGTTAAGTTTCAAATGTCCCTTTGTTTGCTGTCTGCACTGCTGTCCTTCTATCTTGAAATTAATCTATTCCAGAAGAGATAATCAGGTCAAGGGTTTAGCTCACTAGTCTAGTGCTTGCCTAGCAAGTACAGTGCTCTGAGTTCAGGCCTCAGCTCCACGGGGAGAAAGAGATTGTGGCTGCGCTCCCTGTACAGACCATTCTCTTGTTCCAAGACTATTAAGCTGTCTATTGAAGACATCGGGGTTAGCCAACCCTTTGACCCTGGCTCTGGAGGAGCATCAGCCCGTTGTGATGGTAATTCATGTTGGGGTTAACAGAACTAAGAATCAGTGCTGGGAGAAGTAGTAAGGGAGCCCAACAAGGTGTGCTGAGGGTTAGGGACCCACCGCGGCTCTGCACCATCCATTGTGGCTGGCCAGGACACCCCGCTCTACCCATCTCCTGCCAGCTGTGCTGCAGGTGCCATCAGCACGATGCCAAGGGAATTGAGCAAATCCTTGCTTGACAGGGAACCAAGTGAAAGGCAGACAGCAATCTGCCTTAGAAGGAAGGCCCAGGGCCATGTGCAAGCAAGCAGGAACGTTCTCATAAATTTCTGATGGAGCACCAGGGAAGCCCGAGCACTGCAGATGCAGCACAGATGTTCCTGTCTGCCTGGGCATCCCTCGCTTCAGGCTTGGTGTGCACAGCTCTCCCTGCGCTTTGCTCTGAACTGCCCTGAGGTGAGTTCCAGGTCAGCCAGGGCTACAAAGAAAGACCCTGTCGTGAAAAAAACAAAACCCAAGCAAAGCAAATTAAAGTAGAAAGAAAAGAAAAGGAACAGAAGGCCAGCTTGAGTCGGGGATCATGGGTGTCAGGGGATCATGGGTGTCAGTAGACCCTCTCAGTACACTGGAAGCTCAGTCATCTCTCACTGTGGCAGCAATGAATCCCTTCACTTCAGAACCTCTCTCTGGAGTCTGACCAGCCTGCTTTCCCAGACGCAAGAAAGAGATTTTCAAGTTCTAGAGAAGAAGCGCCCTGTGTGATCTAGTCTGTGAAGGACATTGAGGCAGCTTCTTGTCTTATTCACTAAGCCCACTAAGCTCCAGAGAACACTTTCCTCGGTGGCAAGAGCATCCCCAGTTTCTAGCTCTTGAATTCAGCCTCACTTTAACAAGAAAAGAGCAGAATGAGTAAGCCTCTGCCCCGTGACCTTTTCATTGCCTACAGTCAGGTCTGTTTGCGGACTCTGGTTTTAATTGCAGAGAAGCAGTTTTGACTTGCTTTGTAGATTCATAACTATGTAAGACAGCACCCGAGTAATCTCAAGGAAAATGGAGGCTGCAGATGCACTCTGCAGCCTAAGTTGAGACAGCAGGAGGCTTTGGACCCTCTTGGCTCAGAAAATTCTTGCATTCTGGCCTCAGCGTGTGTGGTGCAGAGCATGGTGGGAAGTCTGACTGCCCTGTCGTCTCCATGGCTATGGACATAGAGCTGTGAGCTGCCTACCCTAACACCAGTCTCTGGAGTTGCTTGCTGTCATGTCTTCCACCAACATCAGTGAGAGCGGGTTTGTTTCAGATCAGTTGGCCCTTAATACTTGGTGGGCAAGGGCATACAGGGAGGGCTTATGGAAGGGGCTTTGTGACACACCCAACTGCCATAAACCAGGTTTTTCAGTCACCTTTTTCAGCAAAGGTGACTCCTTCACACGTGCAGAACACATGCCCTATTCTTTCTCATCAAGTGACATCTGCATGGTATACAGAGGGTGACGGTCAGGCCTTGCTTCTCTCCTGCTTTTGCTGGTCCCAGGGATTGAACTCAGGTCGTCAAGAACCTTCTCAACAACTCTAAGGTAGCTTTTAAATGGTGGCATGGCACTCAATAGACTGTCCTTTCTTTATGTAGTTACTGGGTCTGTTAATAACTGTCAGCTCTCTAGGGCTGAGACCCACACATAAATGTAGCACCTGCCACACGAAGTGAGTGCTCTGCCTGACGAAGTGAGCTATCACAGTGCACTGCCCCTGAAGGTAGAGTCACAGAAGGTGAAGGAAGCATGAAAGCCTCCAAAATACAGACTCCCTGGATCAAGGTTTGAGCCCCATCGGCCCAAGACTGTGGGATCTAAAGTCCCACAGTCTTTACATATTAAAAGTTCAATCAATTTAAAATGTCCAATATCTTTTAAAATTCAAAGTCTCTTAACTATGGGCTCCACTAAAATACATTCTTCCTTCAAGAGGGAAAAATATCAGGGCACAGTCACAATCAAAAGCAAAACCAATGTCTGGGATCCAACTCATGATCTTCTGGGCTCCTCTAAGGGCTTAACTGGTCACTTCTCCAGCTCTGCCCTTTGCAGCACACAGCTTGTCTTCTGGGCTCCAGACGTGTGTACTCCACTGCTGCTGCTGTCCTTGGTGGTCATTGTCTGGTGCTGGCATTCCCAAAACACTGCTGTAACTGGGCTTTACCAATAGCCTCTCATAACTGTCTTCACAGGGCCAAGCCTCAACTCTTTTGCATGACACCTTCAGTCCTAGGCCATCAATTGCAAACTGAGGCTGCACCTTCACTTATGGCCTCCATGGCCTCTCACTGTGCCGAGCCTCAGCTGCTCTTCATGACCCCTTCGTGCTGTCAAAACCAGTACTCTGGGTGACTCTTACACATTACCAAGTTCTGCTGCAGCACAAGGTACAACCTTGGCTATCTCTGGAACACAGTCTCTTTGTGCTCTCAGAAAACACTTCCCAGAAGATGTCACCTCAGTGATGCTGGTCTCTTCTTAATCACCACTAATTTCTTAGCTCCAGCTAACCAGCATCAATAGTCCCAGTAATGTAAAGTTTTCACTTTAGTAGTTCTGGTATCTTGTTAATCACAACTGATACTTCAGCCCCAGCTAACCAGAACCACAGAATCTTCTCAATCAAAACAACATGGCCCAGCAAGTGCCTTGAGCCATCTTGCCAGCCCACTCCTACTTGTTAATAGAGACATTCTGTTGCTCACAATATTTGGGGGCGGGGAGGGGCATTCTATCTAATTCCGTGTGAGTTTAGGGACTTTCCTTTCCTTGACTTGGCATCCACATTAATAAGAGGGAACTAATCCTAACCTTTCTTTCCTGATTTTTTCAGGGATGTGAGGCCAAAGGAAATAATTGGAAGGATTGTTAGAAATGTGCTTTGTAAACATGAGACACTCGATTATTACATGCACACATGTTAACTTCTCTAGTCCGTCAGATTTCTGGGCAGTTCCTTTCAGTTTTATTGGGAAAAAAGTGGTGGAATTAAAAAAATATATTAATAACAGCAACCTCTTGCCATATTGCCACATGGAGCCCAAATCCTGAAATTTCCCAAGACCACTTAAAAATTAATTCTACTCAAGTGGACAGTTTGTACTCTGCAATAAACTAGATCTGTGTTGGTTTAATCAGCAAGACTCCCAAGTTGGTGTTTGCTGCCCAGTGACTGGATATAGCCTTGGTTGCCAGCCCTAATGCTCTCCCTGGTGCCCTGCCTTCTGTCCCAGTAGCAGGTCAGCTTTAGTACTGGCGTAGTTCACAAGTTCCTCTCAGAGGAAGGACTCTGGCTCTCAGTTCTCCCGCACTCAGGGCCATATTGAAGCTTCTGAGTGCTTCATTCTAAGGACCAGGCCTTCCAGTGGCACTGCTCAGCAGCCCACACACAGTACAGGTCTCCAGTCTGTGGGCCCCAACACCACCTGCAGATGACATCAGTAAAGTAGAATCCCAGTGGAAAGCATCCATATGCTGATGGCCAGCACTGGGCACACTGCTTCTACAGGCTGACTGCAGAGGGAGGGAGGAGTCCCTACGAGAGACCAAAGAAGGCTGTGGGTTTGAAAAGAGTGGACTCTGAAAGATAAGCCATCAGCATGAATGGAGAGCCTAGGAATTCTGTCAAAAAAAATACTTTTATTTTATGTCAGTGAGTGTTTACCTGTGTGTATATATGTGCACCATGTATGTGCAATGCCCATAGAGACCAGATGAGGGTGTAAAATCCCCTTGGAACTTGAGTCACAGTTGGTTGTGAGCTGACCTGTGGGTGCTGAAAACTAAACCTGGATCCTCAACAGGAGCAAAAATGCATCCTCTTAGATATAAAGCCAAGGCCAAGGAACTGCTCTTAACCATGGAGCCATCTCTCAAGTCCCAATTTCAAAATGTTTAGATGTATGACTGCGAGCATAGCTCAATAGTAAAACGCATGCCTGGCATCTCAGGGGGGACTTTGAACACACACTGCCTGCCAGACAGACAGCACCTGAGAGGGAGTGAGTCTCAGTTGTCAAGAAAACAGTATCACACACTAGCATTTACTGTTCTTCTGACTGGAGGCAGGAAATCACAACCCTTTTTTCAGATAAAGTCATTCAAGTCGAGCTTTCTGGGACGTGATAGGTGACAAATAACACCTGAGACTGTGAGAACTCATCCTCAGGGTGCTGATGAGCCGCCTTGCCTATAGTGTCCCCAGGCGTTTCCCCCTCAGATGCATGAGTATAACTATTTCTTCCTCTTTTTCCCTCAGCATTAACAATAAGCTGCAGCAGCCTGAGGCAGCTTCCGGGGTGTTGGAATATGCCATGAAACACTTTGGAGAGCTGGTGAGTGCCTTCTGTTTCTTTTCTTTTTTTGTTTTTTTTTTTTTTTTTTTTTTTTCGAGACAGGGTTTCTCTGTGTAGCTCTGGCTGTCCTGGAACTCACTCGGTAGACCAGGCTGGCCTCGAACTCAGAAATCCACCTGCCTCTGCCTCCCAAGTGCTGGGATTAAAGGCGTGCGCCACCACCGCCCGGCTCTTTTCTTTTTTTAAAAGATTTATTTATTTATTTTATTTATGAGTACACTGTAGCTGTGTTCAGACACACCAGAAGAGAGCATCAGACCCCATTACAGATGGTTGTGAGCCACCATGTGGTTGCTCAGAATTGAACTCAGGACCTCTGGAAGAGCAGTCAGTGCTCTTAACCGCTGGGCCATCTCTCCAGCCTGCCTTCTGTTTCTTTCTAGAAAGGCAAAAAGTTGAGACTAGGCTGTAGAGTCACTTGGCTGCCACCTTGAGAAAGTTCCTTCCCATTCCTGGGGGGTTTTTCTTTAACTTGTAAGGCTCTAAATGTCAGCTTAGCTGAATCTTAAAGATGAAGTGTTCAGTGCAAGAGGGAGCTCACTCACATGGAGTAAAGACCAGCAGTGCTGATTGCTGTGAACTCCTAGCACGTGCTTCACCCTGGAATGAATACTCCATGTGCTTCATTTGGCTCCATGCTCAGAGACACTACGAAGTGGCTATTGTCATTATCCCCTTTCTCAGTTGAGGGGACTGTGGCCAGCAGGTTGAACAGCTAACAAAGCAATACGAGGCAGGACCAGAACTTTTTCTAGCCAGGCAGGCACCAAGAGCACCAGTCAGCCTAGCCCATCATCTTTGTGTTACCCATGGCAGAGCCCCGTGCCTGTCCCTAAGTTCACACTTACTACAGTGTGTTAGAAAGGAGCTAATTCCCAAGGAGAGAATAAAGTGCATCCTTTTAATTTATATCTGACACCAAGGGACTGTTTGCATTACTACCTACGTAGCTGCTTCTCCCTTGCCATCCTTGCCTGTCATAAACAAATCATTCCCATGATTCCTTGTGGTCTGAGAGGGTCCTTTGATTAACTATGAGTTTATAAAGCACTAGCTTAGTTTAACACTGGGACCCTGGAAAGTCAGAAAACTCTGGGTCCATAGATTTAATGGTGAGCCTTTGATTAATTGTGTAGGTCACTTACAGTGGTTTGCCATAATGCAGAGGCAGGGGCTTCTGTTTGATGTCTAGCATTGTGCCTCATTGGACTAAACAATGCTAGAACATTGGACTGAAATGGCAGGCGTTCTTTCACCATCTTAAACACATATTGCCTGTAAACAAACTAAAGACAGCCTCTCTCTAGATGACGACAAAACAGAGAATGATAGCTCATCGATTTTGCCAAGTCTTGTTTGCAGAAGCAGAAAGCACACAGTGTGCTCCTCAGACCAGGCTATGCTCTGCTGCAGTATTCCTAGAGCTCAAGCCCCCTTGAGTCTGATTGAAACAAGGGTTCTTCACACATCTGGTGTTCAGGTGATCTGCCAACAGATGGCTCATGCTCCAGTGCTCAGGGTGCCAGCCATAAGTGAAAGTCTCTCCATCTCCAGGTTCTAAAGGTGGCCATTAGCTCAGGATTATTGCTAAACCATGGCAGATTTTCTGTTATATTTAGATAGCTGAATCGTATTAAGCTTGACAATGGTTTGCCTTTTCTTGGCAGAGCCTGTGCTTTCTCAGCACAATTTATGTAACAGCAATCTCATTAGAATTTTGTGTGATTCATTGCTTAAACCTTATAGTTTCTCCAACCCATTGCAATTCAAAATGTCCTGCCCCCTGCTTGACCTGCGCCATATGCTGCTCCTTCTACTTTCTGCTGGTTCACAGAGTGTGCCACTCATTAGTCACTGGCTCCTTGAGCAGAAGCTCAGCCTGAGACATTTATGTGAGATGTCCTTCATCTTAGAATGTCCCTCTACACTGTCTCTAAGCCATTCTTCTCCAAGCTCTCTTCTGTATGTAGGCAAAAAATTCTTGGCTTAAAGAATTACTATTAAATTAAATTAAAGAGTCATTATTCTTGACTTAAAGGACGAAGTCTAGTTTACCTTGCACAGATAGACTGATCTCCGCAAACCCCACTGCATTGGGGCTAAGGCTGATATGGCAGGAGTCCATGGGCAGCAGGGGATAGTGGAAGGAAATCCCATGAACATTAGGGCTAAGGTTGATATGGCAGTAGTCCATGGGCCGCAGGGGATAGTGGAAGGAAATTCCATGAACATTGCACGGTAGAAATGGTCTCTTACCTGGGTTCAGGAAGAAGATGTTTTTCAGGCCACACAACAGAATATTGATTTTTTTTTTCCTGTATCTGCTCTATAAACATCACTTTTATCTAGAAAGGTGAGAAAGAGGCAAGGGAAACTAATGTGGGCCCTGCATTTATCATATACAAGTTCCACCTCAGAATCACATTGTTCTTTAAGGACCATCTGGAGAGCCTGTAGCCTGGTACAGAAATAGTCTCCTACTGAGCTGATGAAGACACTCAAAGGCAGACAGAAAACACATAAAACAGTCTCTGGTCATTCTGTCTGGAGCTTGCAGACGGAGTGCCCTTACTCATGCAGACACCACTCACCATCAGCGTGGCACTCTGTCTGCCAGAATACTGGAGTCCCTCTTTTGGCCTGGACAGTGGTAGAGGTGCCAAGTACTGCACAGAAGGGAATGTTGGATGGAAGGCTGGAGAAGGATGAAAGGTTGCCCAAAGAATTTTAAGTAGTAGCATTGAGTTGTATTTTAAATTATTTCCTGAAAGTTTAGAAATGCGTTAAGAATGCGGAGAATCAAGGACTTCTTAAAAAAAAGCAGCTGTGGCCTGGGCAGCTGTGCCTGTCACAGCCCAGGGTTAGCCCTGCGGCAGGCTGGAGTACAGGACCTGTGGTTGAGGTCCCACTCTCCTTGTGTGGGTTCCCCCTATGTACTAAAGTGATGGGGATGGAGCTGGACCCTTCACGTGCTCTCAGTTTATCTCAGGATTCAGGATCAGTCACTAGTGTGCGCAGGAACTAGCATTTCTACCTCTGCCAAACAGATAAGTGCTTGTCCGTCTAAGCTGAGACACACTGATAGGGGACCTTGTGATGAGTATAGTGTAGCATAGGAGAGTGTGAGGACTCAAAGTGTACCCTTGCTCTCTGCAGGAGATCCAGGCCACCTGGTATGAGAAGCTGCATGAGTGGGAGGATGCTCTCGTGGCCTATGACAAGAAAATGGACACGAACAAGGATGACCCGGAGCTGATGCTGGGCCGCATGCGCTGCCTGGAGGCCTTGGGGGAATGGTGAGCTGCACTGGGGTGATGACCTGAGTGGCCAGGAGAGGCTCATCTCGACAGTGCGTCTGCCCCCAAACAGTTCTCACCTCAGACTCTTTCCCAGGAAGCATCCACAGCTGCGGTGTTTCTGACCCCTGTTCCACCTCAGCACACATTGATTTGTGCCACAGGCCAACCGATCTGGGCCTCAACCCGCAGGAGAAACAGGGGTCCTAGTCAGGTCGACACATGAAGTACAGGATCTGAATGTATTTCTTAAAAATGGCATCAGACTTTTACAGTCATTGTAAAAGAGAGATGGTAAATCTGGCAGCTCAGCAGTTAAGGTACATCTGAGGCCATCTAAAACACACTGGGTCTAAAGCAGCAGCTATCTCCTCTGGACTGGTACTGCATCCCCCGGGCCCAAGTGCTCTGGGCCCGGGGGACTGCAGATTGCATGAATCTGAGTCCTAGCCCATCTAAGTTCTAGTGCGAATCCTTCTGCGAGTCCATAGTGCTAGTCCTCCTGCACCAAGTGAAAAGCCGGCTTAAGTAGCATACAGCAAGCAGGGCAGATGACAAGAGTCAAGTAGGCAGGTGACACATCAAGGTCAGTGATTTTACTGGCCAAGATTACGTATCCAGTTGTGAAGCGGGTGGAAGAGCAATGGTGCCCCTCCCTGCTGGGGCTAATTTGGCATTCCTATACTAATTCTCTGGGTCTGCTGGAGGCAAGGAGTGGGGTTCTGACCTAACACTTCTAGCTAATGTCCTTGAGTGGAAGCCCTTCATTACTCTCTAGTATGTAAAACAGTTCTAACTATTGTGAACTATCTATTGCTCTAAGGAATGTGCTTGACCTCTGTTGCTAGCTCTGACGAGGCAGATTCCTTGAGAGAAATTCCAAGTTATGGACAGCATGGTATTAAACTAGGATAGGTTGGAAATATTGTGTTGGCCAAGAAATAATGCCCAATCTTAGCCTTTTACGAATCATTTCTCGGAGTACCTTTATGCCTAATTATGAAGACGTGTTGACGATTGGAAAGACTGATCTGGAACACATTTGAGTTAGGAAATACCAGGGACTGTCTGAATATCCAGAAGGCACAGAACTCCTTTTGGATCCTTATTGCCTTTTATCCTTTTTTTTTTTTTTTTAAAGATTTATTTATTTATTATATGTAAGTACACTGTAGCTGTCTTCAGACGCACCAGAAGAGGGCGTCAGATCTCATTACGGGTGGTTGTGAGCCACCATGTGGTTGCTGGGATTTGAACTCATGACCTTCTGAAGAGCAGTAGGTACTCTTCCCCACTGAGCCATCTCACCAGCCCCGCCTTTTATCCTTAATCAGGATTTTATCCCCGATATTTTGGATGTGACTGGAGTAGACGAGTGTGCGTGTCAGGTTTGGGTTTGCTTTTGTTGGTTAGCTTTGTTGTTTGAGTCACTCCCACCCTGTAGGCCACACTTGCCTGGAACTTGTCTGCCCAGACTGACTTGAACTTGTGCCAGTCCTCCTGCCTCAAATACCCTAGTGGCAGAATTTGGGCTGTGAGCCACTGTCCCCAGCTTTGCTGTCTTATGCTTTTTGTTTTCTTACCCTACATAATGGTCTAGGTAGAAGAGCTGTGTGACCCTGGGCACTGCACTTTTATCCATCCACCTATCTGTTCTCTTGTGCTCCTGACTTTGGCTGGTCTGCTAAAGAACTCATTTTACAGCTTTAATTTTTTTAATAATTAGATCCTGGGTCTGCAGAGATGGCTTAGCAGCTAAAAGCACTGGCTACTCTTGGCAGAGGACCTGGGTTCTGTTCCCAGCACCCACAGAGCAGCTGACAACCTTCTACCAAAGGATCCAGTGCCCTCTTCTGGCCTCTTCAAATACTGCATGTACTTGGTGCACAGACATACACATGCAGACAGAATACCCATACACATAAATAGAAAGAAAGAAGTGTTAACTTTAAAAAACTACTAATGATCAGCTCTTTTGGGGCTAGGCTGCCTTTAAGGCAGGTGGACCTCTGTGAGTTTGAGGCCAGCCTGGTCTACATAGTAAGTTCCACCCAGCGAGGTCTGCAGAGTGCATCCCTGTTTTAAAAAAACAAAATGAGCATTAAAAAAAAAAAAAAAAAAAAAAAAAAAAAAAAAAAAAAAAAAAAGGCCGGGCGGTGGTGGCGCACGCCTTTAATCCCAGCACTTGGGAGGCAGAGGCAGGCAGATTTCTGAGTTCGAGGCCAGCCTGGTCTACAGAGTAAGTTCCAGGACAGCCAAGGCTACACAGAGAAACCCTGTTTCAGAAAAAAACAAAAAAACAAAATAAGCAAACCAAAGCACATAAGCTCTTGGTACTGCTCTTAGGAAAGCATGGTGACTGCCCTCTACAGATGCTTCACAGCTGTCGGATAGTGCAGGACACATCAGGGTACAAATGACAAGAGGAGCGCTCCACTGTGAGGTCAATAGGCCAAGCACATGAACAGTTGTGAAAGCTAAGAGGGCGTCTGTCTAAATCTAATTATATATCACTTTTTAGGAAAGTCACTGTGGCTTTTAGGTCCCAATAGTAGGATTATAATCCCCAAGATAAAACATAGTTTAGTATTTTTGCATGATAATTTAATTTAGCAGTAAACAAGAATTTCACCTTGGTGATGATGATTTATATCTTTAATCCCAGCACTTGGGAGGCAGAGGAAGGTGGATCTCTGAGTTCAAAGCCAACCTCTGGTATACAGAGGGAGTTCCAGGACAGCCAATTCTACATAGAAAAACCCTGACTTGAAAAACAAACAAACAACAACAGAAAAAGAATTTCAGATAGACGGAAGCTAGTGAGATGACTCAGTAAAGTGCATGTTGTACAGCAAGCACAAGGATCTGAGTTCAGATCCCCCAGTGCCCACATAGAAGCCAGGCGTGCTGGTGTGCATCTGATCTTAGTGCTAGAAACAAAGCAGTGAATCCCTGGAGCTTCTGGCTAGCCAGCCCTTCCCTATTGGTGAGTTCTGGGTTCAGAAAGAAATCCTGTTTCAGAAAATAAGGGGCAAAAATGCAGGTGGTGAGATGGTTCACTCATAAGAACATGTGCTGCAGAGCATTGGGACCTTTGTTCATATCCCAGTGCCACTTGAAAAGCTGGACGTGGCACATGCAGGTACTTGTAAGACCAAGCACTGTGGTGGGGAGAAATAAGAGGTTTGCCAGAGTTACACAGCCAGCCTGGCTCCAGGCTCAGTGGGAAACCTTTTGTTGGGGCTGGAGAGATGGCTCAGCTGTTAAAGCACTGGCTGCTCTTCCAGAGAACCTGGGTTTGATTCCCAGTACCTACATGGCAGCTCACAACTGTCTGGAACTCTAGTTCCAGGGATCTAATGCCCTCTTCTGGTCTCTGTGGGCACCAGGCATACACCTGGTACACATGCAGGCATACTTGCAGGCAAAACACCCATACATACAAACTTTTTTGTTTAATTTAAAAAAAAAAAAAGGCACTGTCTTCATGTAATTAAGGCAGAGAGTGATAACACAGGACACCAGACATGCTGCACTGGCCTCCACACACACTCAGCACACCCCCACACGTGTGCATAGACAGCACACACTCAACCACATTTACACACTGTCATTCAGTCAGTAAGAGCAGCTAAGGAAGAAATCTGACATTGACCTCTGGCCTGTGCATGCACGCATGGATCCAAATAAATTATACACACAAAATGCGAATGGGTAGATGGGCACCTAAAAGTTACTGTTTTATGTATTTTCATACATGAACATTTTATATCTGTTCCTCAGTGAATGGAAGAAATGTATTCTATCAAGTCTACCTCATTAGTTTATACAACTAAGTGTGTTTCAAGTCCAACAGGTACCTAACACTTCATTGCCTGGTACAGTACTGGCTATTTTAAAATTGAGTAAGGTGTAAAGTCAGTTCCGCGGTTGTGCTGGCCCCGCATGAGTGCTCAGAGGCACACATGGCTAATGGCTCCTTCATCACACAGCGTTTCCAGAACTGTACACTTCCTTGGCACGCTCTGCTGGGCAGCGCTCATCTGATGAAGGAGGGAAGGGATGAGCCATGTTACTTACAAACAGGGTTTTGGTTTTTCTACTTTTTACTCTAATGTCCTATGACCATTTCTTAGAAGAAATATAAAACAGGTGTAAATATTCCTAAAATCTCGATCTGATCAGTTCTAAAATGCTTTACTGTCCCCGTGACCTTTGACTTGCCTGCCGTGGCTTTGCCCACTTCTTCGCCTGTTCCTCCGTGGCCTGTTCTGTGTCTGAGCTGCCCAGTCACTCTCGTCAGTGCTCCTTCTTATTCCTTCCTTCCCTTCCATCCACTCTGGAGGATGGATTCACTGCCATCCTCTTCTGCTCCTTCTCTCTATCTTTAAAACCCTGGGTTCTTTTCCTTGGGCTCTTTCATAGCCTTCCCTTTCTCTTGCACTCCCTTCAATTAGAGGTGATACTTTCCCTGGCTGTACCAAGAAGGGACAGCGTGGTGCCTTTGGGAAAGCAGAGATGTGGCTTTGTCCAGCCCCCTTAAATAACAGGCCCCCCAGCCTGAGGTCTCCCGGGAGCCAGTGCCACAGGCCTCTTCCCCTCACAGTTCCCACTCCCGTACACCTCCTGTCTCTTGGGTTCTTTCCAGTTTGATTACCTACAAAGTCTACAGGGCCTAGTAGTGCTGACAGAGCAAGAGAGGGCTTGAAGAATGTGGAAGTCTAAAAGAAACATTAAAAGAGATGAGAGAAGCAGAACTCCTTCCTGCTCTTTCCAGGTTTCTGAGAAGGCTTATTTAAGCCTTCTGTTCTGTTTAGAGTGCATTTTCTGAGTTTCTTTCTGTGTGAGCATATATTCTGAACCTACCTAAAGCAGGCATCCATTGAAGCCTCAGTCAGAAACAGCCACAGGGACTCAGCAGTGAGGGTAAAATTGCCCCTTTCCATGTTCACTTACCTTCTGGGTACTAATTAGAGATGGAGCCCAGCACCATAGCAGCTGACACACCCACCTCCTCACATTCCCCACACAGCTTCTGAGTCTCCAAGAACAGATTCAGTGCTATCAAAAGCACAGGCGGCCAGCTAGGGAAAGTACTCCAAGTGAAAGGGCTTGTTACACTCCTGCTGCAGCCACACTGGGTAGGAGGTCAGACTCCTAGAGCTGCTTCACTTTTCTCCTCAGTGTGCTCTGCACTCCAGTCAGGGCCAGTGTTTGTAAGGGAGGGATCCCTGCTTGCTGCTCTGTGGTGAAGTGTCGTGTGCACTGTGTTCACTTCTTCTTGCCTTCTGGGTAACTATATGAGAACCGCTGAGTAGCTCGCTTCCTTCTGGCCTCCTGTTGAAAGGAAAGAAGCAAAATCCCGTAGCCCTGGCAGAAAACAGTGATCCTTGCAGCAATGGAGGAGGCTGACTTGTCTGTGGAATCCTGAGCTGGGAAGATGGCTCAGTCGTTCCATTGACATGTAGGCATGAGAACTGGTTTGGGATCCCTAGCACCCATGTACTCAGCTGAGCCGGGAGCAGAAGAGCAGATCCCTGGAGTCCGCTCCAGCCAGGCTGGCTGCTAATTAAGTTCTGGGTTCAGAGAGACCCTGTCTCTAAACATCAGATGGAGAACGGCTATCTGATAGGGAGACAGCCAGTATCATCCTCACTGATGATCTCCCCCACAACACACACACCACAGACATGAATTGGAATTCTCACTGAGGTGAATAGAGTCAAAGCATGTGAATTCAAAGAAATTGTCTTTATGAAGCTCCACACTGTACAGTGATTATACAGCAATAAAAATTTAACAATTTTTAAAAAGTAAAACTTGTGGCCTGGTAGGATCATTTACAGACAGTGGTAATTATTTTCTTTGGGAGACCGTGGAGTTCTCCTAACAAAGCACCTCTGTGTGCTCTGACCCACACAAGTGAATAAATTAAATGTCAACACTTTTATTTATTTTAAAGGAAGAAGTTGTTCCTATGGTGTGGCCTATGTCCTATCAGGTCCCCAGCCTGGGGAGGCCCCTTGGGACTTGTGCTGTTTCCTTTGAATCTGCTTCCAAACTAAACACTTTGCTGTGTGCCTCTCCAAAAGGAAAGGTGGAAGAGACTCCTAGCTGTATCGTAAAGCTCCTGTGAGAGCAAGGCTTGCCCTCACACAGTTCTGTGCCCTCGCACAGTGCAGACATGGGATGTGGAGGCAGCAGTTCTGTGTTTTCTCTCTTGCTCACTCGTTCTCTTTTTGGCTGGGGTTTGAGCCTAGGACCTTACACTCTTGCCAGCAAGTTACTTCTGAGCCACACTGCAGGCCCTAAGGGCACATTCTTAACTGGCCAAAGGAAGTTTCTCTTCTTGTCAGGCATGGTGACTTACACCTGTGATCATTGAGAGGCTGGAGCAAGAGAATTGTCTCAAGTTTGAGGACATCCTGGGCTACATAGTGAGTTGTAGGTCTGCTTCAGCTACAAAGTGGGATCCTGTCTCAACAAAATGGAAATCACTATTCTTGATGCAGTTCTATTCTTTTTGTATTTTGGGACCTTTTAAATTTTTATTTTAATGTATTTTTGTGTATGAGTGTTCTCTCTGTGTATGTATGTACCACATTTTTGCCTTTTAGCCATAAAGGTCAGAAGAAGTCATTAGATCAGTTGTGAGCCACCATGTTCATGCTGAGAACTGAACCTGGGTCCTTTGGAAGAGCAGCCAGTTCTCTTACCCACTGAGCTGTCTCTCTAGCCCCCTGATGGGATTTCTTAGGCACTGTTCATATCTCAATAACTAGGTGGTCATAATGTGTGTGCCAGTAATCCCAGAACTTGAAAGGTAGAGACAAGAGGATCAGGATTTCAAGGACAACCTTGACTACATAGTAAATGTAAGGCCAGCATGAGCTACATAAAATTTTGTGTCAGCTGGAGAGATGGCTCAACAGTCTTCCAGCGAGCCCAAGCACAAATCACATGCTCGTGCTCACGGCCTCCTCCAGCTCAGAGGACACACAGGCCTCTGCTGGCCCCCACAAGCACTTGCACTTGCATGCACAAAGTCACACATACAAATACTCAGTTTGTTTCTTTAATTTAAAATAAAAAAATTTAAAACCCTCTCATTCCTTTCCTACACCCTTAATAACTGCAGCACTCTGAGAGTAAGTGGCATCCCGGTGTCTGGTTGATGGGACCTTATTTCTGCATAGATTGAGTTCATCTCAGACTGGAGTCAGTCATGAGTGGTACTTGTAAGAGCCTTCTCTGTAGCTTTGCCCTCAAAAGGAATGTCCAGATGTTTCTCTTAGATTGCTTTCTCTGTAGACCTGCCATATAAAAAAACCTGAGACTGTGCTGAGAGGACAGAAGTTAACTTAGTAGTTGTTAAGGCACCAGATGTTGAAGATATTTTATATCACAGAGTTAGACACTGCATTCTGCTTAATAAACTCACACTAGACGCTAGAAACCAGAAACAAGCCATTCACTTCTCTGCTTCCAGGCTCCCAAGTTCAAGGCATCCAGTTCCTATGGACCCTGGCTAGCCCAAAGGGCATTCATGGGTTGTAGAGCAAAGTTCTGCTAACCTGACTGTTTGTTTCTCATCCCCCAGGGGCCAGCTTCATCAGCAGTGCTGTGAAAAGTGGACTCTGGTCAATGACGAGACCCAGGCTAAGATGGCCAGGATGGCTGCTGCAGCAGCGTGGGGTTTAGGTAAGGCTTCCCCGTGGGCATCCGGCCAAGCTGGGGACTCTATCCAAGATGAGCTGCAGTGATACTCGGAGAACAGTCTGTAAGACTGTAAAGACCATCTGTGCCAGTGTACTTACGCCCTATGTCTGTCTGTTTTCACTGTCATTTTGACAGTCTCCTGAGGCATAGGTAAAAAGAGCTCAGTGAGCAAGCTTGGGATTGAGATGGGGTAAGATATCACCCCCTCCAGTTCAAGGACTCAGGCCCCTATGCCTACACTCATGTTAGACACCAGCAGCACGGTGCCAGGCTTGGCCTTATGCCTCTGCCTGACGTCCTATAGATCAGGGGTTCCACAGCTCCTCATAAGCGTAATGTGCTAGGACACGTCCTAGAACCCAGAACACTTAACTTCACTTGTGTCTGTTGTGAAGACCATAGATAGATGGCTACATAGAGATGTAGTGGGGTCCACAGCACAGAAGCGCCTCCCTCCGTGGTGCACTGTCCCCTGCCAGCTGTTGTGATACTGTTCCAGGGAGACATGAACAGACCAAAAGAAGGGTGCCTCCAAAGTCTAGTCCTGTGAACCACTGTGGCGTTGCTTAGAGCAATATGGGTCAGGGGTAACTTATAAAAGCCTACCCCAGCTGGGTAGCAGCTCAGGAAAGCTGGAACCTTGAAGTTCACTGCACAATTTGCAGATAGCTAAACAGGTTGGAATCTCTTGCAGGCAGCTCAGCTTGTCTTGAGTGTCAGAACATCTTACTGCTTGGGGAGGGAGGGGCTAGTGTAGATGATTAGTTTGAGGAACTTCCTGGAGCTTTGGGGTTTGTTTACTTGATGAGTTTTCAGAGGTTCGGGACAGCATGGATCGCCCCGCCCTCACCCCTCCTTCAGAACATCCTGAGTCCTAAGGAACTTCCTTCAGAGGTGGCCTCTTTATCTCAGGAAATTGCTGCAGCTCGGCAGTGTGTGGGTATGTGGCAGACCTAGTGTCTTGTCAAAAGACAGTCTCGCCCACAGGAAACCCCCCCCCCCAGGGTTTTAGAAGCCCTGTGACAGGAAACAGGGATAAGGGAGTAGATTTCTTCACATCATGGTGGAATTTGGCCGTTCCCCACTGCCTATATAGGGTATCTTTTCACCTCATGATCTGTACTTTGTTAGGGCACCGCTCATCCCCATGCCTCAGCTAGAAGGGAAGGCAGAAGGAAGTCTCACTTATTTCTTAATGTTTATAGATCTTTCACCACATTTGTATAACTGATACTCACATGCCCACCGTCTTCTCCTACAGTCACAAACGTTTCAATCACATTTTACCAGGTCTCACTGCCTGACACTCCATAACTCCCTGCTGCTCTAGCCTGTTATAAAGATTTTTTGTTTATGTTTTAGATAGAGGTTCATCTTGTGGCCCTTGCTGTCCTGGAACTCACCACTGCCTCTGCCTCCCCAGTGCTGGATTTAGAGTGCATTCCACCCTGACTGGCCCAGACATGTAGATTTTTGACACTATGCCCTAACTGAGGCTTGCAGCTCTTTTTCTTTTTGTTTGTTCATTTTTAATTGTCTATGTGTTTGTAGCTATAAGTGTGAGTGCAAGTGTCAGCAGAGGCCATAGGGTCAGATCCTCCTGGAGCTGGAGTTAGGGGTGGTTGTGAGACATCTAATGTAGGTTCTGGGAACCAAACTCTGTTCATAAGTTCTTAACCACTGAGCCATTCCTCTAGCTGCCAACTCTGCATTTCTTGATGGGACAGGAGAGAATAGACAGAATGTGGCGTGTGTAAAACCTTCCCCGGATAGCCAGGCAGTGGTGGTGCACGCCTTTAATCCCAGCACTTGGGAGGCCAGCCTGGTCTACAGAGTGAGTTCCAGGACAGCCAGGGCTACACAGAGAAACCCTGTCGGGGGGCCTGGGTGGGGGGAACCATCCCCAGAGCCTAGAGCAAAGTGGCAACTGCCCGCTCTGTGTCCTACCCCCAGTCACAGTGCTTCTGTGCTTTGCTGTCGTAAGCCCTGGGCTTCGTCCGAACATCTTTTAAAAACAAATTGCTTCCCAAGGAGTCATCTATTGCTGTCTGCTTTTGCCCAGAGGCGTTGGTAATAGATGAACCAATAGTTGGGAGTGGAATGCTGGAAAATGCCTTGTAAAAACAGCAGCCCTGCAGTTTGCACCTAATAAGGCTGGTATCTCTTCAGCAGATGGTGCTGGCAGGATTGACATTGGATGCCTGCTCAGCACCACGGGAAGTACATCCCTCTCCCTGGTGTAGCCATTTCTCCATTCTAACATGACACAAGAGATCACTGCCCAGTGACCCAGCCCATCTCTTTGCTGTAATGGATTGTTTTTAAATATTTGTGGTTATGATACTGCCACAGTGAAAAGGGCAAACAATTTGTCAAAGCCTGTCCTCTAATTGTATGATGGCCATTTTCAGTTGTTGAGAGGAAAATGTAATTTCCCAGTATTTCACTGAGCGGTGAGGTGCTCATTTATGGGGAAGAATGTGATTGTATCTTATTGGAGAAGCTGTGGGAGGAGTTCTCTGGGTTAATGAAGGGTAGCCTTAGGCCCTGCCTCTTGTCTTGTGATACCCCTGGGGCACCAGCAGAGTCCCTTGCTTAGAAGACAGATGTTGTTTTGTTAAGTGAACCCCCACTATAGAGTGCAGGGCTCAGCAGGTATTTCAGGCCCTAGTCCATTTGACCTGTGTGTATCTCAAGCTAAATGAAAGTATCAGTAGCCGTGCAGTGGTGGCGCACGCCTTTAGTCCTAGCACTTAGGAAGCAGAGGCAGGCGGATTTCTGAGTTCCAGGACAGCCGGGGCTATACAGAGAAACCTTGTGTTGGAAAAAAAAAAGAAAATATCAATGACAAGATTCAGAGGTGCCTCCCTGATTCTGTGTTCCTAGGTCAGTGGGACAGCATGGAGGAGTACACCTGCATGATTCCTCGGGACACCCACGATGGCGCATTTTACAGAGCGGTGCTGGCCTTGCATCAGGATCTCTTCTCCTTGGCCCAACAGGTAAGAAAGCGTGAGTCCAGACCATACAACAGGTAAGAAAGCTTGAGTCCAGACCATCCAGCAAAAAAAAAAAAAAAAAATGGGAAAAAAACAGTTACCGTGGGCGGCTTTTTGGTTACTGAGCACGTGTCTGTTAGTTAGTTATTGAACTTCAGCCGTGTTCGTGTCTCAGAACTCTGTGAATGATCTTGGTATATCCACTACAGAGAAGAACACTAGCATGTAGGCTAGGCTTCTGCAGTGTTCCTGGAGGCAGCGGCAGGTGTGGATTGTGACTGCTTTGGCAGTAGCTTCTTGGGTCATTGTCGACCCTTTTAAACACCTTGCCTAAGTTCTCCATCTAGTGAGAGGAGCTCCTAAGTTTCACCAAGGGAGAGCCAGTGATCCCCACGGTGGGGATCTGCACATACCGGGAGCACACACTGTTCTGACTTGCAGAATGCATAATGAAATGGTTGTATCCACCTTGTCAGACACCAGACTATCAGTAAATGATCTGAGTACCTCAGAGATGCCAACATAGTAATTAGCCTGAAACATTCAGAGAAAGAAAAACTCCACAAGAGAGGTTTTAAGTGATAGCACAGAGAAGGTGCAGAGTGCAATCCTGTGGTATCCCTGTGCTTGGCAGGACTCAGGACCTGGCTCTTCTAGGTCAGAGACAAAGGTGCCCATTTCCATAGAGAGCATTGCAGAAGCACTCTTTGATACCCACCTTGGAGCCACTGCCATGTCCAATCTGTTCTCCCATCAAGGGAAATGAGAAGAAGGCAGGGCCCAAGGACATCCCATTAGTGTGCAAGAGTGCAGCGATTCTGTTCCCTCCTCACCACCCACTCTTGTAAGTGTTGCTGAGCTTCTGCTTGCCGATGCCATGGGCCGCTCACAGACTTCGAGAAGACGCTGGGGAGTGAGGTGCTTCTCTGGCCATCCAGATTAAGTGGGTTTTCCGCCCTCCTGTGGTGAATGTTTTGCTTCATCACTAGAGTGATGCAGAGCCCAGGACTAGAGCTTGCTGGTTTCTCTCCTAGTGCATTGACAAGGCCAGGGACCTGCTGGATGCCGAGCTGACCGCCATGGCAGGAGAGAGCTACAGCCGCGCCTATGGGGTGAGTGCTATGGCGACTGCATGGTGTCAGCAGTGCAGCCCTAATGAGTGGGCTGCAAGGGACAACAGGTTGCTGAGAATGAGCTGTTTCTGGGGTCAGCAGAAGGGTGGCTCAGATTCACTCTGCTGGGGTTGTTTGTGTGAAAATTTGGCTGGAATGTGATCTGCTTCCATCAGGCCATGGTTTCTTGCCACATGCTGTCTGAGCTGGAGGAGGTTATCCAGTACAAACTTGTCCCTGAACGACGGGAGATCATCCGCCAGATCTGGTGGGAGAGACTGCAGGTAAGCTGGCAACAGCCCCAGGGCCTGCAGGGGCACTTGCACCCACACCCCGCTTCCACTCTGCTCTGCCATCTCTGCCCAGCAGAGCCTTCAAAGGCTTACCACCTCAGCTGTGGCTCTGAGAGAGGGACGGGTTAGCAGCTCCTGTCAGGCTTTTCCACACACGGAAGAAAGTGTGTTTAGCAAGTGACACTTAGGATCATCCATTTAGAAATTGTAACCTCAGAATCACTGGTTTTCAATACTCCAGCTGAGACCTCCACACCGTGTAGTCAGTCACTTGGAGAGCGACTCTCTTTGCCACTTAACTTACCACATTGGCTACCATATACACCCAGGATCTAAATCTCTCCTGGCTCTCCAATGACTTTACAGTGTGATCAAGTTGAGAACCATCCCTCTAAGTGTAGTTTCTAGCTCCAGGCATCCAGTGTTTTCAGCAGAGTTGCTGAATGCTTTGAGTCAGAACTCCTGCTTATATGACAGCTCTTTAGGTTAGTCTCATCCTAGAACATCTGTTCAGACCTCAAAGAGGCTTTCCCAAGGCTTCTGCCAGCATTTCAGTGTGGCATTCTGATCATGGAGGAGCTATTTTCTCTAGACCTGGGAGGGTCTCAAGCGCCCGGGAAAGAACAGCCTGTCTCCCAGGCCTTGAAAAATTGGAGGGAAAGGAAAGATCATCAGCAAAGAAAAAGCAAAGAAAAAGGGATGTGGTTCAGTGACCCAGCACTTGCCTGGCATTCCTGGGGCCCTGACTTCCATCTCCTGTACCACATACTCAAGCACACACTGCTCTGGAAACAGTACATGGGTGCACACACACTGCTCTGGAAACTACACGTGTGCTCATGCTCTGCTCTGGAAAGCACTGGTCTTTCTGTTGTCACAATCACTGCCTTTAGTTTTAAACTATTTCTGTTTGGCTGCATCCACACCTAATTCCCACTTTCTCTCTAGACCAATCAAGGCTTATGCATCCAAGCTTTTTAGTAGGCTGTGACAAATGCTTTGACTCCAGGATGCATTCCTGTCTAGGAGGCGCAGAGCACATTCCACTGGACAAGAAAGAGCACTGGGCACAGTCACTCATGGCTCTGAAGTGAGCACATACAGTTCTTCTACATGTTTTATTAGTAATTATAAAATGCCCAGTGAATGTTTTGATGGAAAATTGTCTCAGAAAGAATTCTACACAGGAAGCACTTCCCACTCACGTACACACCCTGGGGTTTTAAGTGCCTGCATTTGGGTGTGGAGCTTCCGTATTAGGGAGCTGATGATCTCGACATTCCAGCATGAAGAATTTAGAAATACAGAGCTGGAAGAAGCATGATGAAGTTAGATGGAAGGGGAGGCTCGTGCTAGCTTCCCTGGGTTCAGAGTGTCGCCATCACCTTCCTGAGCCCTGTCTCCACACAGTAAGGTGCTCTTCAGCCTCCAGGGAGGCAGCTGACTGCAGCTTGCAGGCAGAGCAATCACTCTGCGCTTTTTTTGTTGTTGTTGTTGTTGTTTTGGGTTTTTTTTTGTTTTTTGGGGTTTTTTTGTTTGTTTTTTTGAGACAGGGTTTCTCTGTATAGACCTGGCTGTCCTGGAACTCACTCTGTAGACCAGGTGGCCTCCAACTCAGAAATTCACCAGCCTTTGCCTCCCAAGTGCTGGGATTAAAGGCGTGCGCCACCACCACCCAGTACTTGGTGTGCTTTGTCCTCACTTTCCAAATCATTGTCAACCTTGTAAGCTGGGAAGTGGTTAGCCAAGGCTGGAAGTAGAGTTATCCTGCTGGAAACTTGGCTCTGGAAGGCGGCGTGCAGTCAGAACACTCAGTGAACTGCGGAGCTGGAAAGCTGCCACATGTGTGCTCGAGTCATCTCAGATCCTCAGAACCACTGTTGGCCACTGGACAGGTGAAGAGGTCGGCCATAGCTCATGGCTTTATCCTCAGGTTCCCAGATCAGGCCCAATGTGCCCCCGTCACATACAGGGGCCAGAGGGCGCTGTCACTAGGTTTTAGATTTGTGAAATTCACACAGGACGTGGCAGATCCCAGGAGCACACTTCCTTCCTGAGTGTGACTTTTTATCAGCAAGGATGGAAAGGTTCACCTACCAGTCATTTGATACAAAAATTAGTGTAGGCTAGCATGATGGCTCAGTGTAAAGGTGCTTGCCACCAACCTGGTGTCCTGAGTTTGATTCCCTGGGAAGTACATGGTAGAAGGGAGAAATAGCTGGCTCCCACAAGCTGTCCTCTAACTTCCACACATATCGAACACATGCACTAAGGTCAAAGAAAATCATCTTTGGGATAACAATTAAGTTGTCGGGTTTTCTAATTACAAAGAATTCACATGTAAGTAAATTAATTATCTCCTTCCTTATGTCATGTTTCTTTCAGTTTGGGGGGGAATGGAGATTTACTTGTTTATTCCGTGTGCATGGGTGTTTTGTCTGCATGTGTGTCTGCACCATGTATGTGTCTGGTTCCTGTGGAAGCCAGGAAGGTGTCAGATCTCCTGGAACTGGAATTATAGACAGTTGTGAGCTGTTGTGTGGGTGCTTGGGATTAAACTTAGGTCCCCTGAAGAGCAGCCATCTGTCCAGCCCGTATGCTTGATTTTTGAGACAGGCTCTTATGTAGCTCTGGCTATCCTGAAACTGGCCATGAGGACCAGTCTGAAACTCACAAAGATCCTCCTGCCTCTGCCTCCCTAGCGGTGGGGTTAGAGGCATGTGCTATCACGGCTGTAGCCACTTCCTTCTCTAGATGCAGTTTTTGATCAGACATAATAAAATGAGCAGAGAATATAAGATGGCCAGTGACACTACACCAAGAGACTCTACCTACAAAGGTGCAAGCCTCAGCCTTGCTATCTTTAGGAATGTAAATATTGTCAGCTTATCAACAACACCATTTAAAAGTTTAATTATTTAAATGTATTGTACACTTAGTCTTTGGAATTTTGAAAGATACATTTTAAGTTTAATTTGTGGTCAGTGATAATCATCTTCACCAGAGACTAAAACTTAATATTAAAGCATTGTTGGCTGGAGAGACAGCTCAACAGCTAAGAGCTGTTGGCTCTGGCTACTCTTTTAAAGGAAACAGGTTCTATTCTAAGTACCCATGTAGCAGCTTGAAGCTGTCTGTAACTCAGTTTCAGGGGATCCAGTGTCCCCTTCTGGCTTCTGTGGGTGTTGGACACACATGTAGTACACAGACATATATACACAGCAAACACCCATACACATAAAATAAAAATTGAAAAAGGAATGAGTGAGCCCAGAATGATGGCACATTCTTTTAATCCCAGCATCCAGAAGGTAGAGCCCTTTAGATTCTCTGTAAATTCAAGGCCAGCCTCATGTGATCTATCTACATAGTGAGTTCCAGGACAGCCAGGGAGTGAGACCCTGTCTCAAACACAAAAGGATAAGTGAAACAAAACACTGACCTTGAATTCAGTACTTGGGAGCTGGAGAGATGATTCACGTGGTAAGTAATCATGAAGACTGGCGTTTCATGATCTCCAGCACCTCTGTAAAAGGCTGCACGTAATAATGTGAATGCTTACACTAGCTATCTCAGCACTGGGGAGACAAAGACAGAAGCATCCAAAGTTTTGTGGCCAGCCAGTCCAGCTCAAGGTTTGAGATAGACCCTGCCTTAGAGAACAAAGTATGAGAAGCAGCCGAGAGACAGTGCCTGGGTTTGAACATGCACACATGCACGCACGGACACTACATTGGAGACAACAAGATGGCTTAAGGAATAAAAGTACTTTCTGCCATGTTTGTATGCCTGAGTTCAGTCCTCAAAATCCACATGGTCTCCCACAAACTGTCCTCTGACCTCCACAAGTTTGTTGTGGCTTATACATGCCCGTGTACTTGCAAACATATAAAAAAACAAAAAACCATTGTTTTTAAAGAATACATCTACAACCCACAAAGAATCTAAATAACTTAATTTACCTATTACCACAGTCCAGGGAAGTTAATGACATTTTCATTCTAATCCACAGATCAGTCAGAAAAGTTAAGTAACTTTCTCAAAGCCACAGAGTACTGGACACACCAGGACTCAGCTCCAGGCACCACACCCTCTGCTTCTCTGATTGTTGACAAGTCCCTGGAAGACAGTTACTTCACAGTGATTCCCTTTTTCAGAGAAAATGTGGCTATGGGTGTGAGGTTTCAGGTGGAGCAGAGGACAGGTCTAACCCTCATTTCTGAACCTTCCAGGGTTGCCAGCGTATTGTAGAGGACTGGCAGAAAATCCTCATGGTCCGGTCCCTTGTGGTCAGCCCTCACGAAGACATGAGAACCTGGCTCAAGTATGCAAGCCTGTGTGGCAAGAGTGGAAGACTGGTGAGTAACCCCAGCACCGGGGTGGTACCCTGCCCCTGTTCTGTTTGTAACTTGCCCTCTTGTTTTTTAGGCTCTTGCTCATAAAACCTTAGTGTTGCTCTTGGGAGTTGATCCATCTCGGCAACTTGACCATCCCCTGCCAACAGTTCACCCTCAAGTGACCTATGCCTACATGAAAAACATGTGGAAAAGTGCTCGGAAGGTATGTTCCTACCCACCCAGCAGAGGCCACCCGATGTGTTCCCTGCCAGAAGGATCCAGTGTCCTTAGCACCTACCTACAGTGTTGGGCTGCTTCTGAGTCACAGCCAGGTAGAGACACCAGTGCATGAAGTCACACTTGTAGTCTTTAGCATCTGAAAGTCCCGGGCCTTGAGAAAAGGCTGACCACTTGGCACATAGTCACAGATTCATGAAATCCAGACTAGAGCTTTTATAAGACCAGCTGGATTTGCTTCTCAGACTTCTGGTCTCCTTTCCTGTCATCGATTTGGACTCAAATCCAGCAGCATGCAGGGAGAAATGCTAAAACAAGGAGGGAGTTTTCCTGAAGCCAGTGGAGAATTCCTTCTTGTTTACAGACAAGTCCTTGGGACACAGATGTGCTCTTGGTTTTTGTTTTTGAAACAGTCTCTGGATGATGGTGGCAGTTTCCAAACCCACAGGCCTTGAAGGTAACATCATACCTGTTTGGGTTCCCCATTATCCTTCTCAAAAGAACAGAGAACTCAGCCTTCTGTCTCCACTATAGTTTTGAAATGGTTCTCCTAAGATAGTTGACTAGTGTGACTTTGAGTGACTCTCAGAGTGAAGTGAGCAGCCAAGCGACTGCTCTGGCTTTGCCTCCTCGCCAATGGCCCTGTCCTCCCAGGGTGCACTGTTTGAGGATTCCTTTTGTTTCCAGTCCCTGAACCCCCACCTAATACTTGCAGGCAACTGAGAAGAACAGAAGGCACTGGATGTGTGTGTACCCTTTAAGCACTTGCCTTCCTGCAGAGAACAGAGACCTTTGAGATGCCTTAACCAAGGACTGACTTATTTCAGTGTAATAAACACAGCCCAGACTGTCAGTAGCATGGGGAGTTTTCTAAGTCACACACTCTGGTGAGGTTCAGGATCTAGAAACCTACCTGAAGGATGTGTTTGGACTTCAAGCCAAGAGTGAGTGCTGAGTCCACCCAAGGAGAGCCCAAGCTGTCGCTGCTGAGCCAGCCTTCCCTGTGCTATCGCCAGGGTCCTTCTCTCTGCCTTTCCAAACACAGAGCAGGGACTAGCAGGCCTTGCCCTCAGGAAGGCACCAGCCGGGTGTGTGTTCCTTGCTAAGACACAAGACAACGTTCATAACTGCTAGTTCACTTACTGAAGGGGAGAAGTTACTTTTCCCCCTCTTTATTTCTAAAGAAGTATAGAAATTTGTAACTAGAATGTTTTCAGTTCTCACACTGAAGAGTAGAAAGATGGTGAGTTCAGCCATGCTTCCCAGCTGTTCATAGGGCAGCCCCATAGCAGTACAGCAGTCCTGTTCAGGCTTTGTTAAGGCCACCACGAGCATGCAGACTGCCACCAGCAGTGGTGGTGTATGCCTTTAATCCCAGCACTCAGGCACACAGATCTCTGTGAGTTTGAAGCCAACCTGATCTACAGAGTAATTGACAGGACACCAAGGCTACTGAGAAACCCTGTCTCAACAAAAAGGAAGAAGAAAAAACTGTCTGGATTGTCTGTGACATATAGCATGTAGGCCCTGGGCCCTGGCCTCGAAGCTTCTGCTGTGGCTGCTGGGCCCTGGGCCCTGGCCTCGAAGCTTCTGCTGTGGCTGCCGCCTGCTTGAGGACACTGGACAGCTGAGGTCGTTGTCCCCGTCAGGCGGGCTCTTCAGTACTCCCTCCTCCCACCTTGTTCTTAGTCACATTTAAGTCCACAGTGTAGCCCTCTTAGAAACAAACCAAAGAGACATGGAAGATGCTGATCCATTGTCAAGGCCAGTCCTGGACAGTGGAGCTGGGAAAGCAATGTCTGTAGAAAGCAAGAGTCTTACTCATTTTAGGCATGTCTGTGTGTCTGTCCTCATTCATGGCTCACCAGTCTGTCATTGTCACTCAGACCCTGGCTTAAACCTCCCCCACAAGCCCCCCCCCCCGCATTTATTTTTGTTTTTTGTTCTTACTTTTGAATTTGTTTATAAATAATTTCACACATGTATACAATGTATGATGACCCAGCTCACCCCTACCTTCTCCCATTCTCCCTACTACCCCAGTTCACTCTCTTTCCCCCACAGATCTCTCTCACATTCATATCTGTCTTATGACCTACCAAGTTTAACCAAGGCAGTGTGCAGCTGTGTGCTTGGAGCTGTCTAGGATGTGTGTATGTATCCACCTGCTGCCTACAGGCTCGGCAGGGGTACCAGCTCTGGATAAACCAACAGTTGAAAAAGAGAGTAGGGCCGAGTGACCCCCCCTCCCCTTTCCACAACTAATCGTTGATAGGGCAGTCCCGTGGACCCAGAGCAGGTAGCCACAGTTACTCTGAGCTGATTATCATATCATGTCAAATCTACAGGATGGTATCCATAGCCCTCACCCAATGTTCCTATCTTACCTACATCCTACTCTTCTTGCACAATGTGCACTGAGCCTTGGGGGCAGTGGTGGAAATAGCTCACTGAAGGCAGAACCCATAACTGTCACTTACTGTCAGTGTCTTTGGAAGCCATGAGACTGCATCCACTGCTGTCATCCTACAGAGGAGGTTCTCTGTCCGAGGCCCAGAGCAGCTTTTGGGTCTGTGGCTGTCAGCGTGCATACGTGGGGAGTGTTTGGTTTCTGTGTCAGTGTTGTCCAGAAGGACAATGACAAATGCTATATGTCTTTGTATTTATGTGATAGTCTCACTGTGTACTCTAGACCGACCTTGAATTCTTTCCTTTTTTATTTTATTTCTCATGTTTATGTAGTGTGTGTTTGTGCCTATGTGTGTGGGAGTCACAGGGCAGCTTCCAAGAATTAGTCCTTTCATTCGACCCTGTGAGTTCTAGGAGTAGACTCAGGTCACCCGGCTCTGCGTAACCATCTTTATCCTTCGATCCATGTCTAGCGCTGGCCTAAAATTCCTGATCCCTCTGCCTCCAGGTGCACCATGCCCCGTCTGAGTGTCTTATGCACACTTGGTTGAATCCACAGATACAGGCTGCCAACTGCTCATGGTCTGGCCCTTTACAGAGTTAAAAAAAAAGATGTCTCCTACATTAGAAGGGTAGACTTGAAAACATAGGTTTGTGTACATTTGTATGTATGCACATGCTGTGGTGCACATGTGGAGGATAGCGTTCAGGGGGTTTCTCCTACCAAATGGATCCTGGGGTGAGACTTGATGGCATGTACTTGTCTTTACCCACGGAACTATCTTGCTGGCCCAGAACCTGAGTTTTCAGTTTATATACACAGTATGATGCTTTAACTGGGACAGGGAGTGGAGGAATATAACCCATCGTCCAACCAGGAGTCTTGACAGTGAAAGAGGTGCTACTAATAGCTGGGCTGATTGAAACTTTTTGGAGCACTGTAGCATGAGGAAGCATAGAAAACTCTCATGTTAAAACAGAACAAAATAGGGGCTGGTGAGATGGCTTAGTGGGGAAGAGCACTGACTGTTCTTCGGAAGGTAATGAGTTCAAATCCCAGCAACCACATGGTGGCTCACAACCACCCGTAATGAGATCTGACGCCCTCTTCTGGTGCGTCTGAAGACAGCTACAGTGTACCTACATATAATAAATAAATCTTGGGCCGGGCGGTGGTGGCGCACGCCTTTAATCCCAGCACTTGGGAGGCAGAGGCAGGCGGATTTCTGAGTTCGAGGCCAGCCTGGTCTACAGAGTGAGTTCCAGGACAGACAGGACTACACAGAGAAACCCTGCCTCAAAAAAAAAAAAAAAAAAAAAAAAAAAAAAAAAAAAAAAAAAAAAAAAAAAAAAAAAACAACAGAACAAAATAAAGAAACCCTGCCATTTGTAGCACCGTGTTGTTAAGTACAGAAGGCCAGAGCCAGTGCAGAGAGGACAGCGCCGACACTGATTTAATCAGTACATGTTGTGTGCATGTGTCAGACCACACTGGAGAGACCCCATACACATACAGTTATTTGATGAGTTAAGAGAACTTGCTCTTCTTCCAGAGAACCTAAGTTCAGTACCCAGCAGCTCGGGTGCCTAAAACTCCAGCTCTAGAGGAGCTGATGCCCTCCACAAACACTATACTTAGATGCACAGACCTAGAACAAAGAAACACATATACACATAGTTAAAACTGAAATAAAACAATTGAAGTCGCTGGCTAGTTGTGGTACATTCCCTTAAATCCCAGCCCTTGGGAGGCAGAGGCAGAAAGATCTTTATGAGGTCAAAGCCAGCCTGTTCTACATAGTGGGTTTCAAGACAGCCAGAGCTACAAAGAGATAACCTTGTCTCAAAATAAATAAATAATAAATGAATTTAAAATGGACTAAGACATTCAAGGACAGAGCATATGTTTAGCATGTGTCTAATCATCACAATCAGACTTTTATTTTCAGACTTTTAGTTATTTTATGTCTCTTGTTGCATGTTTGTATCTGCACTACAAGTATGCCTATTGCTCACAGAGGTGAGCAGAGGGTTGGGATCCTCTGGACCTGGAATTACACATCATTGTGAGCTCCCCTGAGGGAACTGGACCCAAGAGCTTTCTGCAAGAGCAACAACTTCTTTTAGCCACTGAGCCATCTCTCCAGTCTGCAACCTTGCTGTGGTCTTCCTTCTTACTGTGCAGTGTCTTCCCTGGGCAAAGGAGCGACATCGTCAGTGTGGAGCCCATGGCCACCGGACGGTGCTCATAGGGCATTATTGCTCAGGGCCAGAAGTTTTTGTTTTGTTGTTGGTAGTTTGAAGACCAGACTGATTTCAGACTTTCAATCTTCCAGAGATCAGAGGCATATGCTACCATGTATGACTTTAAAACCCTATTTCAGGCAGGGCATGGTGCTGCTTGCCTTTCATCCCAGCATTTGGAACAGAGAGGCAGGTGAATCTTGTGAGTTTGAGGTCAGCAAACTATTTTTTTAGTTTCTTACATTTCTTACATTTAAAAGTATCTAGGTAGGGCTGGAGTGATGGCTCAGTGGTTAAGAGCACTGATTGCTCTTCCTGAGGTCCAGACTTCAGTTCCCAGCAACCACATGGTGGCTCACAGCCATCTGTAAATGGGATCTGATGCTTTCTTTTGGTGTATCTGAAGAGAATGACAGCGTACTCGTATACATTAAATAAATAAATAAATCTTTAAATAAAAAAAATAAATAAATAAGGAATCTAGCCTTAGTCCTCCCCACTAAGCCATAGAGTTTTGCTCTCCATCCAGGTCATTCTCACATCAAGGCATGCTTCTGTTATGGGAAACATGAGACTTTTTATAAGGTTTACCATAAGAATAGCTAATGCTTCTTGGTGTGTTGATTTTTCCCTCCTTTTATAGACCCGCCCTTGTTAGTGCATTTAGACTGTCTTTTTTTTTTTTTTTTTTTTTTTTTTTTTTTTTTTTTTTTTTTTGAGATAGGGTTTCTCTGTGTAGTCCTGGCTGTCCTGGAACTTACTCTGTAGACCAGGCTGGCCTCAAACTCAGAAATTTGCCTGCCTCTGCCTCCCAAGTGCTGGGATTAAAGGCATGCGCCAGCACCGCCCGGCTAGACTGTGTCATTTTTAAAAAAGATTTATTTATTTTATATATATGAGTACATTGTTGCAGTCAGATCCCATTACAATTGGTTGTGAGCCACCATGTGGTTGCTGGGAATTGAACTCAGGACCTCTGGAAGAGCAGTCAGTGCTCTTAACCACTGAGCCATCTCTCCAGCCCTGACTGTATCATTTTTTTAACTTTTTATGTTTGTACACTCCATTTATCCTAGAAGCCCTTTAACAGCTCTGGGGCTGGGACTATAGCTCCATAGCAACAGCTCTTGCCTGGCATGCACAGAGTCTCAGATTTAGTCATTAGCACCTCCAAACAAAACCCAAAACTGTGGTCCATGTGCATCAAGATACTAGCATGTCTGGATGCAGCAAGCTTGGACAGCATCTAGATCTGGCCTCTGGACTGCTCCTGCTCAGTGCAGCTGTCTGCTCCTAACTCAGATGCTCACTGCTTGCCTCCTGTCAGATCCAAGATCTAATGGCTGGAGGATGCTGTAAATTCTGTTCCCAAGCCACCCTGCTCAGACAGCAGCCTACCTAGCTTGTGTCTCTTCCCTCCACCACTTGGGTGCATGAAGGTCTTCTCTGTTCTTACTTTACCTGAGTTTTGGGGTTCTACCTGATCTCTGAACCTATAGTTTTGCCATGGTGAAGCATCTAAGTGTCTTAGTGTTTTAAATACATACTAAAGCTTTACTAGCTGGAAACAGTTCCTATCAAGCTGATTCCCCTAAGGGAATACACTGTTGGTGAAGTAAGCACTTGCTCTCTGTGGCTTCATGTGAATTGTTACTTGGGTTGGTCAGACATGTAGCTTTCCCAGAACTTCCTAAAGTGGTAATCGGAGTTGGCAGGGGAAAGCTAAAACAAGTATCATGACTTTGCTGTGATAGCCTGGCTCTCTACCAGCAGCATGCCCTGTGCTCTGTGCAGTGGGCCTCACCCTGCAGTCCAGGGTGCTCCTTTTGGAAAGTGCTGGCTTGGGTGCCCTGACAGGTTGGGCAGTGTACCAAGTGGCTCTGTGTGCCTTTGTCCTGCTACAGATTGATGCCTTCCAGCACATGCAGCACTTTGTGCAGACCATGCAGCAGCAGGCCCAGCACGCCATTGCCACAGAGGACCAGCAGCACAAGCAGGAGCTGCATAAGCTCATGGCCAGGTGAGCCCTGCCCACCATCCAGCCCTTCTGCAAGGCACTCATGGCTCCTAGAGTAGCTTGCTGCTGGCATTGCTCACTTTACCACAGAAGGATTCCAGGCAGCCATTAGCTCATCTGCTGCCCAGTCTCTGCCCCTTACTTCCCAAGGCTTTGGCAGCAGGAGCACTCCTGTGCTAGCCTCCAGTTGGTGTCTGGCCATATTTCCAAACTCATTTTTAATTTTACATTTGTGTGTGTGTGTGTGTGTGTGTGCGTGCACACATGCGTGTGTGCGCGCGCGCACTCACTCACTCACTCACTCAGACTCAAGTCTCAGCATGCATGTGGAGACCAGAGGACATCTTGCAGAGGTCAGTTCTCTCCTCCTGTCTTAAGAGTTCCAAGCATCGAACTCAGGTCATCTGAGTTGGTGGCAAGTGCCTTTACCTGCTGGGCCATCTCACTGACTCGGGGTGCCTTGTTATAGGAGTTCAAAATGTACACAGCTCTGACTCTAGGTAGATTAGTCTCTCTGTTCTCTGGTTTCCTGACCATGTAAAGGAATAAGAGCACCTATTCCCTAGGGTGATGTAAAGTGTTATAGGAGCCCAGAATACAGAGAGCAGTGCCTGGAGTAGCAATCAACAGATGGTAGAATTAGCATTGCTGCTGTCTGGAGTGGAGGAATACAGGAGGAAGAAAATCAGTGAGAAAAAAAGTAGTCATACTGTCCTCCACAAAGCGTAGTTGGGTCCATTCAGGTACAACCTGTACCAGGTACCTGGTTTATGCTGTCATCGGAGACATAAATCCTGAAGAAAAGACACCTCCAAGGTTTTCTCAGGGCCCTCTCCCTTCCTTTCACAGGGTTGAGTACCCATCAGTCACCCCTGAAAGCATAGCAGCTGTCAGAGACTTTAGGGTACTCCAACGATATGCTGCTCTACTTCGGGGTCTTTGATAGGAGAGAGCAACATGGCGTCTTGCCCTTCTGTTTTCAGGTGTTTTCTGAAACTTGGAGAGTGGCAGCTGAACCTGCAGGGCATCAATGAGAGCACCATCCCCAAGGTGCTGCAGTACTACAGTGCCGCCACAGAGCATGACCGCAGCTGGTACAAGGTGAGGGAGGACCAGCGCTGGCCCCAGACCAGAGAATACAGAGAAACCTGCACCCTGTTTGAGTTCTCCCGGGTTCCTGTGGTCACAGCCAGGTCCCTGGAATGCTTGGAGTCTGTCAGGAGCCCAAGAAACGTGAACCTTTCTTAGGAATTTCAGAGGAGCAGAAAAGCAAATGGAGGCTTTGGCTTGAGGGACACTTCCCGTGACACCCTTGTTCTGGTAGCTCTAGGGCCACCATGTCTGACAACCTTGCAGATGCCTGTCATCCTAGGCACATGTAGGGTATTATGTTACTGGAAACCTTTCTAAAAGACAAACAATTAGAAATTGTATGAAAGTGGCTAGCTGATGGACCAGCTGCTCAAGGGGCTATCCCTGGAAGTGTGTTTTTAGGGGAGCATATATACTTTTTCTTTTTTTAACTCCTTTTCTAAAGGCTTCCAGGTAATAGCTGTTTGGTATAACAATGCCATCAATTTCTTTCCAAAAGCCGGGCAGTGGTGGTGCACACCTTTAATCCCAGCACTTGGGGGGCAGAGGCAGGTGAATTTCCGAGTTCAAGGCCAGCCAGGGCTACACTGAGAAACCCTGTCTCAAAAA